>NC_083447.1:24013450-24344509 GCF_020745735.1 Hemiscyllium ocellatum | reverse complement strand
ACACAGCTAAAAGTAAATAACTAACTGACCACGGGGAAACACGGCCTTGTTTTCAGGGGTGGTGGGGAAAGCACAGCTACAAATAAATAATAAAATGACCGTGAGGATTCACGGCCTTGTTTTCAGGGGTGGACGGTAGAGTACAGCTAAAAGTATATAACTAACTGACTGCGGGGTTTCACGGCCAAGTTTTCAGGGGTGGTGGGTAACGCACAACTAAAAGTATATAACTAACTGACCACGTGGATTCACGGTGTTGTTTTCAGAGTCGGAGGGTAAAGTACAGCTAAAAGTATCTAACTAACTCTCCGCGGCAATTCACGGCCTTGTTTTCGGGGCAGAGGGTAACGCACAGCTAAAAGTATATAACTAACTGACCGTGGGCATTCACGGCCATGTTTTCAGGGGTGGGGGGTAATGCACAGCCACAAGTATATAACTAACTGACCGCGGGATTCACCGCCTTGTTTTCAGGTGTGGAGGGTAAGGTCCAGCTCAAAGTATATAACTAACCGACCGTGGGGAGCACGGGGTAATTGAAAGCAAACTGAAAAGGTAGTGTCACAAGAGAACTGTCACCTGATTGGCTGATAGACAATCCGTCTGAAATTTGCAAAAAAAATCTCCAAATGATCTAGATTAACTAACCAGGGATAAATAACTAATAACTTAACTAACTCTGTAGAGATGGCGGGTCAGGTGATGTAATGTAGCTGTGTGCTGTGGGAGCTGGCTGATCCCAATGGAAGCTGCAGTCACCCCCTCTGCAGCAAGTATTGTTTGCTGGAAGTACTCTGGCTCAGAGTTGATGAGCTGGAATCTGAGCTTCTAACACTGTGGCATATCTGGGTGAGTGCCTTGTTTGTGTGCTGCATACTACAGGACGGGCAGCGGGCTGGTAAGGGAATGTGGAAGCTGAACACCAGGATGTTGACCCTGGGAAACATTGAGGAGCTCAAGAGGGACTACGCAAGTTGGAGAACTATGAAGCCCCTCTTTGAGTCCCCAGCGGACTGGTGGGAAACAGTAAAAGGGAACATCAAGAGGTTCTTCATCCTCAAAGGTGTTCAGGAGGTGAGAGAGATGTGGGGAAAACTGTCCCAGCTCCAAGAAAGTTTGCATAACCTGCGCCTGCTGCAGACAAGGGGGGACGATGTCACGGAGGACCTCAAGGAGGTGAAGGGCCAGCAAGCCTCACTCTTTGCCTCGGAGGCGTCCAAGATAATCTTCCAATCCAGGGTTCGCTTGGTGGAGCAGGACGAGACGTGCTCACCTTTCTTCTTCCAGAAGGTGCACAAAGTGAGCTCTGTGCTCAGCAGCCTGAAGGAAGAAGATGGCTCGATAACGTCATCTCAGGCTGACGTCATGAGGATCAGCAAATCCTTCTATGCCAGTCTGTATGACCCGAAGTCAACCGACAGTGCGGCCTCCCAGTCGTTCCTGTCCTCTATCACGGAGGTCTTAGATGACAGAACCCGGGAGAGGCTGGACCAGCCACTATCTCTGGACGAGCTGCCCAAGGCCTTCGTGTCCTTCGAAAAGAATAAAACTCCTGGAAGCGACGGCTTACCGGTCGAGCTCTATTCCGTTCTGTGGGACTTGAGTGGCCAGAACCTGCTGGAGGTGTATGTCAGTATGCTTCGGGCAGGTACCATTAGTGAATCCATGAGGAAAGGCATCATCATCCTCATCTACAAGCGGAAGGGGGAGAGGGAGGAACTCAAAAATTGGAGACCAATCACACTGTTGAATGTGGATTACAAAATTCTGTCAAAGGTCATCACCATCCGGGTCAGGTCTGCTCTGGGGTCAGTGATTCACCCTGACCAAACCTGTGCTGTACCGGGCAGGAAGATGGTAGTGTTTTCCCAGTCAAATTCATGTTCCTGGTTGTCTGAGTGTATGGCTACTAGGGATAGCTGGTCGTGTCGTTTTGTGGCTAGCTGATGTTCATGGATGCGGATTGTTAGCTGTCTTCCTGTTTGTCCTATATAGTGTTTTGTGCAGTCCTTGCATGGTATTTTGTAGACTACGTTAGTTTGGCTCGTGCTGGCTATTGGGTCCTTTGTTCTAGTGAGTTGTTGTCTGAGTGTGGAAGTTGGCTTGTGTGCTGTTATGAGTCCTAAGGGTCGCAGTAGTCTGGCTGTCAGTTCTGAGATGCTCCTGACATATGGTAGTGTGGCTAGTCCTTTTGGTTGTGGCATGTCCTCGTTCCGTGGTCTATCTCTTAGGCATCTGGTGATAAAGTTGCGTGGGTATCCGTTTTTGGTGAATACCTTGTATAGGTGTTCCTCTTCCTCTTTTCGCAGTTCTGGTGTACTGCAGTGTGTTGTGGCTCTTTTGTGACAAGCCAGACAGAGAACAGCCAGGGAATTCTTAGAGGCATGGCATTCATCCACAAACTCTATTAACAGACACATAGGCCTGGACCCCATATACAAACCACTACAGCTGAAACTGACACCCGGAAACGGCAAGAACATCCATCAACAGACACCTCGACCTGGACCCCACATACAAACTACTACAGCTGAAACTGACACCCGGAAGCGGCAAGAACAAACCAGTATAAATACCGGAAGAAACATCAAAGCAGCGCTTCACAGGAGGCTCCAATAGCACTGATGATGTTCCCTAGCCAGGGAACGAAACGTTTGCAGCAAAAACTTCCAGCTCGGCAAACAGAACCACAACTACGGATAATGTATTAGCATAGATAGAGGATTGTTAACTAACAGGAAGCAAAGAGTGGGAACAAATGAGTGCTTTTCTGGTTGGCAATCAGTGAATAGTGGTGTATGTCAGATCAGTGTTGGGACTGCAATTATTCACAATTTATATCGATGATTTGGAGTTGGGGAGCATATATAGTGTGTCAAAGTTTGCAGATGACACTAAGATAAGTGGTAGAGTCAAGTATGCAGAGGACTGTGAAATTTTGCAAAGCGACATAAATAGTTTAAGTGAGCAAGCAAAGGTTTGGCAGATAGAGTACAATGTTAATTTATGTGAAATCATCCATTTTGGTAGGAATAACGGTAAAAAGGACTATAATTGAATGGTAAAAAGTTGTAGCATGTTGCCGTGCAGAGGGACCTGGGTGTCCTTGTTCATGAATCACAGAAGATTGGTCTGCAGGTACAACAGGTAACTCGGAAGGCAAACAGAATATTGCCCATCATTGTGAAAGGGGTTGAGTTTAAAAACAGGGAGGTTATGCTGCAGCTGGATAGAGTGTTGGTGAGGGTGCACCTGGAGTACTGTGAGCAGCTTCGGTCTCCTTACTTAAGAAAGGAAGTACGAGCACTAAAAATGGTGCAGAAGAGATTCACAAGGTTGATTCCAGAGTTGAGGGGGTTGGTTTATGAGGCGAGACTGAGTAGACCGGGATCATATCCATTGGAATTTAGAAATATGAGGAGGGTGTACTATCGGAATTTAATTAGCAGGAATTTGTGAGAGGAACAGAAATCAGCAATACTCAAAAGAAAAAATCAATTGAACTGACAATAATCAGCCTTTATTGTAAATACTGGCGCAGTTTGACTGAAACTTGAGAAGAGGAGGGATCCAAATCATTCCCTATTTCCCTTCCAAGTTTTGCAACTTTACGCGTGTTATATATTTTAAGAGATGCTGATGAATTTACAGATTATCATGAAATGTATGACATCTGTAACATTGAACCTTAGTCCTAAAAATATTAATCATTTGAGACATTGCATAACTCTGTTTCTGTTATACGGACCTTTTTCAGCTAACATCTGCAGTTTGAAATATACAAGGAGTCATTAAGAAGATTTCTAAAGTCTCAACAAACTTGTGGAATTTGTTTACATTCAGCCTGGTCCTGAAAGCTGTTTCTGAGCTTTTGCACAGTCCTTTTATCTGACTGAATTATAACTCAAGAGTTTGACCAATCTTTCCCATCATGTAATATTATATATTCCACGTAATACCACATTTCCCCTCTTTGTCATATCACGACAATCAATCAGTAATATCGGCACATTGAAAATCCGACTGAAAATGCATTGGCACGAGCAAACACGTAACCCTATTCCTACTAGCAATAGTACTGTGAGCAAAAAGGCTTTAAAGATCAAATTAAACATTCTGTGAACCAACCAACTCCATGGGATATAATCGTGGAGTACTTTAACAACACCTTGTATGTTGCTGACCGACAACAGCACATCTTCCCCCTTGCGAGGCTAGCAGATAATCCAAAGCCAGTTGATTCTGCAGTGCTGCTGGCCCGACAGCCATGAGTTCAGCTGACACCACAGTCAGTGCTTGTCCAGTTCCCTTGGTTTATGAAGCTGTCTCATTGGCCAGGTGCTCCAGTGCTGAGGCCGTGTGAACCAATTCGCTGGATACTCGTCCCATTCCGTACAATGGAAAAGACAACATGAGGAACTGGTCTAGCCCAGTAATGGCTCTCGTAATTTGTAGATGGTAGTGCTTAAGGGAGGTGAGATGATGCATGTAGGGTACAACATAATCCAGATAGCAGGATCTTATCCAATTGATAGCAAGCCATGGGTGCACTTTGGTGTCACAAATAAAGTAAGTGCCATTGTAGACTGTAAAATCATCAGCCAATGTCATCCAAGGCTTCCTGGTGTAATCAGCCGATGGACTATCAGCTGTAATATTCCACATCCTTGTTCAATCATAATTAAACATCCAATTTCTCAAAATATTAACGACTGGGCCTTGCCAATGAAATGTCAGGTTACATTTGCTTTGCTTCACTGGCATTCCTTATCCTGATTTTCTAAAGCACAGGGACCCTGCCACATTATTCGAATGACCGTAAGGGAAGGAGGAACTGATTGATGACTCTATGCAGCTAAGACCATGTTGGATTTTCAAAGTGCCTGTATAACTGATTGTCATGAAATGACAAAAGGGGAATGTTTGGCCTTGCTTGATGGGAAAAAATTGGTCAAACTCTCGAGTTGAATTCAGTAAGTTACAAGGACTGTGGCAAAAGGTCAGATACAATTGTATGGATGTTACAACAGAATCACACAAGGCTTAAACGGGAAATATGGACATGGGAATCAGCAGTTTATGAAATGACTACATTTTTGATATTTGGCGTTGCGACCGAAAACCAAATCACTTGGGTGAATTCTGTCAGGGACTGAAGAAGAGATCCAGCTGCAGCCGAGGGATATAGGTCAGAGGGATATATCAGGGCATCTGAGGTAAGCATTAAAACCTGGGTCCAACTGTCTCCCTTGGCTGACCGTTGTGACCCCTCACCCCTTGCAGAGGACACTCGCAAGTGATGGTTTCCAAATCTAAATTCTAAAATCTTCAGTGGATTGTGATTGATTGGAGTGGATCAGGGATCCAATTGTTGGTTGACCCGGGAAGTCCGTGCTGGGATTTTTTGTTTACAGTTTTTGAGGTTTTAAGAAATCAGAGAGCCTTTTAATTTTCAAATTGGGCCCTTATTTCTGATTGTTTTTGGTACCAGGAATAACATAGCACTGTGCGCTGTAGTACGGGACAGGCCTGAGATAAGACTGAGATTAATTCATACTTCACCTTTATGTGTTCGAAATTTCCGGAGCATGAGCAGGACTTGTGTCGGCTGTCGATAACATTGTATAAAAAATTGGGTAAAAACGCCTGGCCACTGGGAGGCATCCGGGACGGGGAAAATTGCAAAAACGCTGAAGAACAAATTTAGTTAAAAACACCAGTCCTAAATGGAAAACTATTATCTCACACTCGGCGAAGGAATCCATTAGGCACCTCGAGAACTCACGATTGATGAGTTGGAGGGATAATGCTCGAAACAGGGGTCAGTAACAGGGACACAGTAGGGTCACTCTGCTCTCCCCTGGGTAAGTGACAGGGACACAGTGGGGTCTGTCTGCTCTCCCCTGGGTCAGTGACAGAGGCACAGTGGGGTCAGGCTGCTCTCCCCTGGGTCAGTGACAGAGACACAATGGGGTCACTCTGCTCTCCCCTGGGTCAGTAACAGAGACAGAGTGGGGTCAGTCTGCTCTCCCCTGGGTCAGTGACAGAGGCACAGTGGGATCACTCTGCTCTCCCCTGGGTCAGTAACAGATAGACAGTGGGGTCTGTTTGCTCTCCCCTGAGTCAGTAACAGAGACACAATGGGGTCAGTCTGCTCTCCCCTGGGTCAGTGACAGCCACATATTGGGGTCAGTCTTCTCTCTTTCCCCCTTGCCCTCGTGGAGGGTGGGGGATGGTTAATGCCTTTCCTTATGTATTCGGACATGCTGCCAGGCAGAGTCATGATCTCACGCACCATGGGGCAGTCATGGCTGGTCAAGTCCCATGGAGACAAATACAACTCATTGGGTCATTACTTCTGAGGGTTCTATTCTTCTCCAAGGATTCTCCAGGGTTAGTGGTTTGTCCAGATCTTCCGATCTGCCATTCTGTGCGGTCTCCATGATGTAGGTTGGGAGTGGATTGGAGGCCATGTTGTTTGTGGACTGCACATGACACAGTCTGGCGTAAAATGATTGTCTGATCTTCAAAAATGTCAGTTAGTGAGGAAGCTAGGGAAGAGATTGCTGGGCCTCTCACTGAGATATTTATATCATCAAGTGTGAGTGTCAGAAGGCTGGAGGGTGGCTGATGTGGTGCCATTATTAAAGAAAGGTGGTAAGGAAAAGCCAGGAACTACAGAACTGTGAGCCTGTCATCAGTGTGGGGTAAGTTCTGATTTAAAAATTAAGTTCAAAAAATGTGAAGAAGGAGAGAATGTTTTTATGTGGAGCTTATGGAAAGTCCTACACGTGGATGGCCTAGAGGATTGTTTAATTGAGATTGAAAGCTGAATGTTTGATTATTTGATGAGGATTTTTTTTTCATTTGTTCAGTTCAGCATTTGATTTCTTTTTAATGTTTTTAAAATTTTTTTGCACACTTCACACTAAATCATGCGTGAGGAAGGGTAGCTTATATATAAAAGTGCTATTGAGATCTGCTTCTTTTTAGGCTTAATGTCAGTAGGGCCATACAAGAGTTACTGAGTGTGATGATGAGTAGATTTAGAGAAGGGTTTACACAGCAGAATCAGTCAGAGACATTATTGACTGTAAGGAAAGGGAACAACGTCGTTCAGAAGGCTCTTGTGGTTATTCCTCTCTCAAAAAGATATTCCATTTTGTGAGCTGAAAATGTGTTGCTGGAGAAGCGCAGCAGGTCAGGCAGCATCCAAGGAGCAGGAAAATCGACGTTTTGGGCATGAGCCCTTCTTTGGGAATCCTCTTGCAAGGATGCCTTCCTTGAAGAAGCTCTTCCTCCTATTCCATTTTGTGAACCATTGAAAGGGTCTCTCAGAGGAAAATAGAAGTGGTCATCAGATCTTGGGCATTAAGGACAAACCTTAAGTTAAACAGGTTTGTTAGAATTTCAAAGAATAAATGTTTTTGGGAACTCTCCTATCAGGGACACAGACAGGAGATTCTGCGGGAGTGAGTGTGAATTGAGGGGAGTACGTTGCTTTTCTGGTGCCAGGGTGAAGGACGTCTCAAAACATTTGAAGCAGATTGTCAAAGGGGAGAGTGAGAAGCTGGAAATTGTTGTACACTTTGATAGGAATGACATAGTCAGGGAAAGGGTCAAGGCTTCACAGAGTGAGTGTAAGAGGTTAGGAGGAAGGTTTACTTCCTGTGCCAGGTTCAAATGGGGGGAAGGAAGAAGAGGATAGGGCAGATAAATCAATGATTGCAGAGGTGCTGCAACGTGCAAGGATTCAGTTTCTTGGAGCATTGGGATCTCTTCTAGGACAGAAAAGATCTTTTAAAGAGGAAGGGTTTCAACTGAACTGGAAAGGAATGAATATCCTGGCAGAGATTTGCTAATTCCATCTCGGGAGCCTGTAAACATTTAGAGAGGTGGGTGGGGGCTTCCTAAATAACAGTGAAAATAGACAGAAAATGAGGATGATTCTGAATTGGAAAAGGACAAGTTAGTTAGAATTGGGCAGACAAGAGCAAGTCAGAGAAC
Source organism: Hemiscyllium ocellatum (assembly GCF_020745735.1). Taxonomy (NCBI): domain Eukaryota; kingdom Metazoa; phylum Chordata; class Chondrichthyes; order Orectolobiformes; family Hemiscylliidae; genus Hemiscyllium; species Hemiscyllium ocellatum. The sequence continues at coordinate 24,336,502 of NC_083447.1, read as the reverse complement.
AAAGTAACTCGGAAGAGTTAAACTGCATTTATTTGAGTGTAAGAGGCCTCATGGATAAGGCTGATGAACTCAGGGCACATCAGGGAACATGGAACTGGGTTGTCATAGCTGTTCCAGAAACTTGGCTGAGGGATGGACAGGACTGGAAGCTTGGTGTTCCGGGTTTTAGATGTTTTAGGAAGGATAGCCAGAGAGGTAAGTGAGGAGGGCGGGTAGTATTGTTGATTCAGGAAATATTACTACTGTATTTAGAGAAGATATTTCTGAGGGGCCATTCTGTGAGAATATATGGGTTGAAATTTGAAATAAGAAAGGGTGATCACCTTGAAGGGATTGTATTGTATGACCACAATAGTCAGAGGGAAATTGAGAAGCAACTATTAAGAGACATCTCAAATGCATGCATGAATAATAAAGTTGCAATAGTAGGGGACTTTAATTTTACAAACATTGACTGGATTACCATAGTATTAAAGGATTGGATGGTGAAGAATTTGTTTAATTTCAAGAAAACTTTCTCAGGAGATGGAGAGATATGAATGAATATTTTGCATCAATATTTAGTGTTGGGAAAGAAATAGGGGTTAGAGAAATCAGGGAACTAAATGCTGATGTTTTGAAAACAGTTCACAGTACAGAAGAGGATGTGCTGGAGATCTTAAAAAACATAAAAGAAGATAAATCTCCAGGACCTGTATCCCAGGACACTGTGGGAAGTGTGGGAGGAAATTGCAGGGCCCCAGCAGAAATATTTGGAAGATCTATAAACACAGGTGAAGGATCAGAAGGCTGGAGTGGGTCAATGTTGGCTAAGAAGAGATGTGAGGAGAAGCATGGGAACGATAGGTCTGACATTGGTGTTGGGTAAGTTGTTGGAAGTGCTTCTGAAAGGTAGGATTTACAGGCTTATGGGGAGACAAGGAATGATCCGGGATAATCAGCATGGTTTTATACAAGGACAATCATGGCGCACACACTTGATTGAATCTTTGTTTGAAGTAAACAAAAAAATTGATGAGTGTAAATTGATGATGTTGCTTACCTGGACTTTAGTAAAGCATTTGACAAAGTTCTGCATAGTATTCTAATGAGTAAAATGAGATCACATGGGATTCAGGGTGGGCTTGCCAATTGGATACAGAAATGACTTAATTTGTAGGAGACAAAGAGTGGTTGGATCATTGCTTTTTGGACTGGAATGCAGTGATCAGTGGGTCCCCTTCTGTTTGTCATTTATATAAATGATTTGGATGAGAATAGAGGAGACATGGTTATAATAGTTACTGATTACACCAAAATTAGTGGATTAATGGACAGTGAAGAATGTTACCTAAGATTACAAACAGATCTGGATCAATGGGTCAATGGGCTGAGGACTGACAAACAAGGACTTAATGGTAGGGCCCTGGTGTTGTAGAGCAGAGAGATCTAGGAGTTCAGGGACGTAATTCTTTGAAATTTGCATCCCAGGTAAACAGTGTGGTAAAGAAGACAGTTAACACATTTCCTTGCATTGCTCAGACCATTTAGTACAGGAGTTGGGACATAATGTTTAGTTTGTACAGGGTGTTGGTGACGTCTCTTCTGGATTAATGCATGCAGTTTTGGTCACCCTGTTATAGGAAGAATTAAACTGGAGAGGGTACAAAAAAGATTCACCAAGATGTGACGTTGGTGCGAGGTGATTGTCGGGAAGGCTGGTACATATATTTAAACTTCTTACCTTCAGGCCAGTGAGGGAGGAGCGAGCAAAGGACTTCTGGGAAGGGGAAGTGGAACAATTTATATTTACGTGGTTGTGTTAACCGAGACACTACTCGGGTAGTGTCTCCCACCCATCCTCCTCCTCTAACCTACAAAAAATGTTATGGGAACCAGATTGACAAGGTAAGGTAAGTAGTTTATTTCTTAATATTTTTTAGTAGTCACTTCGGGAGTCAGAATAGTGGGAATGGAGTTTAGGGCAATGGAATGTTCCTCCTGCAGAATGTGGGAAGTAAGGGTCACCACTAGTGTCCCTGCTGACCACATCTGTGGGAAATGCACCCAACTCCAGCTCCTCAAAAACCACGTTAGGGAACTGGAGCTGGAGTTGGATGAACTTCGGATCATTTGGGAGGCAGAGGGGGTTATTGACAGGACTTACAGAGAGGTAGTCACTCCCCAGATAAAAGAAAAAGACAGATGGGTGACAGGGGACAGAAAGGGAATCGGCAGGCAGTGCAGGGATCCCCTGTAGCCATTCCCCTCAACAATAAGTATACCATGATGGATACTGTTGGGGGGGGATGACTTACCGGGGAAAGCAGTAGGGCACCTGGTGCTTAGAAGGGAATGGGGAAGAGGAGCAGAGCAGTAGTCATTGGGGACTCGATAGGGGGACAGATAGGAGGTTCTGTGGGGACGAGAGTGACTCACGGTTGGTGTGTTACCTCCCGGGTGCCAGGGTCCGTGATGTCTCTGATCGTGTTTTTGGGATCCTTCAGGGGAGAGAGAGCAGCCCCAAGTCATGGTCCACATTGGCACCAACAACATAGGTTGGAAGAGAGATGGGGACTTGAGGCAGAAATTCAGGGAGCTAGGATGGAAGCTTAGAGCTAGGACAAACAGAGTTGTTTTCTCTGGTTTGCTGCCCGTGCCACATGCCAGTGAGGTGAGGAATAGGGAGAGAAAGGAGTTGAACACGTGGCTACAGGGATGGTGCAGGAGGGAGGGTTTAGGGTTTTCGGATAATTGGAGTCTTTCTGGGGTGGGTGGGACCTCTACAAGCAGGATGGTCTTCATCTAAACCAGAGGGGTACCAATATCCTGGGTGGAAAATTCGCTAAAGCTATTAAGGTGGATTTAAACTAATACTGCAGGGGGATGGGAACCAAAATTGTAGGACAGGTGCAGAAGAGGATGAGAGTAGGGAGTTCCCAAATCAAGTATCTGGCACTGGCAAGTGAGAACCTGGTTTGAAGTGTGTGTCCTTCAATGCGAGGAGCATCCGAAATAAAGTGGGTAAACTGGCAGCGTGGGTTGGTACCTGGGACTTCGATGTTGTGGCCATTATGGTGACATGGATAGAGCAGGGACAGGAATGGCTGTTGCAGGTTCCGGGACTCAGGTGTTTCAGTAAGAACAGAGAAGATGATAAAAGACGGGGAGGTGTGGCATTGTTGATCAGGGACAATATTACAGTTGTAGAAAGGATGTTTGGGGACTCATTAACTGAGGTAGTATGGGCTGAGGTTAGAAACAGAAAAGGAGAGGTCACTATGCTGGGAGTTTTCTATATGCCTCCGAATAGTCCCAGTGATATAGAGGAAAGGATAGCAAAGATGATTCTCGATAGGAGTGAGAGAGGCAGGGTAGTTGTCATTGGGGCTTCAACTAACCAAATATTGACTGGGATCACTACAGTACGAGTACTATAGATGAGTCAGTTTTTGTCCAGTGTGTGCAGGAGGGCTTCCTGACACAGTATGTCGACCGGCCTACAAGGGGCAAAGACACTTTTGATTTAGTACTGGGTAACAAGTCTGGCCAGGTGTTAGATTTGGAAATAAGTGAGCACTTTGGAGACAATGATTACAATTCTGTCAGGTTTACTTTAGTGATGGAAAGGGATAGGTGTACTCCACCAAGCGAGAGTTACAGCTGGGGGAAGGGAAATTATGATGCAATTAGGAAAGATTTAGGAAGCATAGAATGGGGAAGGAAACTGAAGGGGATGAGCACATTAAAAATGTGGAACTTATTCAAGGAAAAGCTCCTGTGTATCCTAGATAAGGATGTACCTGTCAGGCAGGGAGGAAGATATAGAACGTGTGAGTAGCGGTTTACTAAAGAAGTGGAATCCCTGGTCAAGAAGAAGAAGGCTTATGTTAGGACAAAATGTGAAAACTCAGTTAGGGCACTTGAGGGTTACAAGGAAGCCAGGAAAGACCTAAAAAGAGAGCTCAGAAGAGTCAGAAGGAGACATGAGAAGGTGTTGGCGGATAGAATCAGGGTTAACCCTCAGGCTTTCCATAGGTATGTCAGGAATAAAATAATGACGAGAGTTAAATTAGGGCCAATCAAGGATAATGGTGGGAAGTTGTGTGTGGAGTCAGAGGAGATAGGGGAAGCACTAAATAAATATTTTTTGACAGTGTTCACTATAGAAAATGAAAATGTTGGTGAGGAGGATACAGAGATACTTGCATCTAGACCAGAAGAGATTGAGGTTCACAAGGAAGAGGTATTAGAAATACTGCAGAGTGTGAAAATAAACAAGTCCCCTGGGCCAGATGGGATCTATCCTAGATTCCTCGAGGAAGCAAGGGAAGAGATTGCCGAGCCTTTGGCATTGATCTTCAAATCATCATTGTCTACAGGAATAGTGCCTGAGGACTGGAGGATAGCAAATGTGATTCCCTTGTTCAAAAAGGGTAATAGAGACAACCCTAGTAATTACAGACCAGTGAGTCTCACTTCAGTTGTTGGTAAAGTGTTGGAAAAGGTTATAAGAGATAGGATTTATAACCATCTAGAAAAGAATAATCTGATCAGGGACAGTCAGCACTGTTTTGTGAAGGGTAGGTCGTGCCTAACGAATATTATTGAGTTTTTTGACAAAGTGACCAAACAGGTCGATGAGAGTAAACCGGTTGATGTGGTGTATAAGGATTTCAGCAAGGCGTTCGATAAGGTTCCCCACTGTAGACTATTGTACAAAATGCAAAGGAATGGGATTGTGGGAGACATAGCAGTTTGGATCAGTAATTGGCTTGCTGAAAGAAAACAGAGAGTTGTAGTTGATGGAACATGTTCATCTTGATGTCCAGTTACGAGCAACGTATCGCAAGGGTCGGTGTTGGGTCCACTGCTGTTTATAATTTTTATAAATGACCTGGATGAGGGCTTAGAAGAGTTGGTTAGGAAATTTGTGGACGACACTAAGGTCGGTGGAGTTGTGGATAATGACGAAGGATGTAATAGGTTGCAGAGAGACATAGATAGGATGCAGAGCTGGGCTGAGAGGTGGCAAATGGAGTTTAATGTGGACAAGTGTGAGGTGATACACTTTGGACAGAGTAATCAGAATGCAAAGTACTGGTCTAATGGTAAGGTTCTTGGGAGTGCAGATGAGCAGAGAGATCTCGGTGTCCATGTGCACAGATCCCTGAAAGTTGCCAACAAGATTGACAGGGTTGTTAAGAAGGCATACAGTGTTTAGGCCTTTATTAATAGAGGGATTGAGTTCTGGAACCAGGAGGTTATGCTGCAGCTGTACAAAGCTCTGATACGGCCACACTTGGAGTATTGTGTACAGGTCTGGTCACCGCATTATAAGAAGGATGTGGAAGCTTTGGAAAGGGTACAGAGGAGATTTCCTAGGTTGTTGCCTGGTATGGAAGGAGTGTCTTATGAGGAAAGGCTGAGGGCCTTGAGGCTGTTCTCGTTAGAGAGAAGAAGGTTGAGAGGTGACTTAATAGAGACGTACAAGATAATCAGAGGGTTATACAGGGTGGACAGGGAAGAGACTTTTTCCAAGTATGGGAATGGCAAACACTAGGGGACACAAAACTTTACAGCGAGAGGAGATAGGTATAAGACAGATATCAGAGGTAGTTTCTTTACTCAGAGAATAGTAAGGGTATGGAATGCTTTGCCTGCAATGGTAGTAGATTTGCCAAGTTTAAGTGCATTTAAGTCGTCATTGGTCAGGCAAGTGGATGTACATGGAATAGTGTAGGTGGGGTGGGCTTCAGATTAGTATGGCAGGATAGCGCAACATTGAGGGCCGAAGGGCCTGTACTGCGTTGTCATGTTCTATGTTCTATGTGGCCGGGAAGGAAGGTTCAAGACATAAAAATATGGAACAGCTGGGACTTCTTTCACTGGAGCTTTGAAGGTTGAGGGGTGACCTTACTGAGGTTTATAAAATCATGAGGGGCTTGGATAAGGTGAATGACAAGGCTCTTTTCCCTCGTGTGGGGGAGTTCAAAGCCAGGGGACATATTTTTAAAGGTGAGAGAAAAATGATTTAAAATGGACATGACAGGCAACTTATTGACACAGAGTGGTTCGTGTGTGAAAAGAACTGCCAGAAAAATGTTCGATGCAGGTACAGTTAAAATGTTTAAAAGACATTTGGATCACTTCATCAATAGGAAGGATTTGGAGGGATATGGGCTAAGCACAGGCAGGTGGGACTGGTCTACTTTGGGAACATGGTTGGTGCAGACTGGTTGCGCTGAAGGTTCTGTTTCCGTGCTGTATGACACTGTGACACTATGACATGGAGGTAGGCAGTCAAAAGGCAGGTTCATTTCTGCACATATTCACTTTGTTCTCCACCCCAGGGGTTAGGTCACTGAGCAGGGAAAGGGTATTGTGGATGGATGGAGATACTGAGGGGCTTTTATATGCAGTGGGTATGTAATGGAGGAACTACAGAGGGACAGTTCAGGGGAGATGGAGCTGCACAGGGGAGGGCAATTATACAGGAGCATGGAGAGGGAAATTTGCAGGGTGGGTGGGAGGAATGGTTTGTGTAAAATTGAAAGACAAAAATAGAGAAGGAAACAGAGGAAAAGTAAGAGAAGAAAGAAAGGATGAGAATCGGAAAGAACATAGACAAAGGTAGAAAGATGCAGGAGAGAGAGATTGAAGAAAAGGCTACCAGAAAGAAGGGAGAGAGAGAGAGAGAGAGAGAGAGGCAGTGTGTGTGAGAGAAGTAGAAATTGATACAGACAGAGTGAGAGACAGAGAAAAAGAAAGAGACTGAAAATGAAAAGAGGACAAATCAGACAGATACAAACGTGATAATGAAAGACACAGCGAGCTGAAAGAAGTGATACTCACTGTTTTGGTTGGCCCAACCTTTCTCAATGCTCCCTCTCCTGTCACACTCCCTCTCTCTCATTAGAGACAGACCCTAGTCCAGGGCCTTGAGTTAGGAGGGTCTGGTTCAGGGAGGGGTGAGGTTAGAGGATCAAAACTGGGATTGAGATTCAAACACTCCCCACACTCTCACACACACACACACAGATACAGACAGAAACACACTGACACTCACCCCCTTGCTCAGTGCACACAGTGAAAGGGACAATGGCTGCCAGAACTTGTTTGAAATACCCCCAGGTTTGTCACTCAAAGCCCCCTCTTTGTCTGAGTCCCAGCTCCCCCTTCCTGGGGCATACCTCCCTCATGATGGAGCACAACCAGAGTCACCTCAGTGGGATTAGAGGGGGGAGGGATGGAGGGAGGGAAGAGTTGAGAGAAAAAGCAGCAGGTAAATAGTTTAGTTCAGCCTCTATAAGATCACCCCTCAGCCTCAGATGCTCCAGGGAAAACAGGCCCAGCCTATTCAACCTCTCCCTCTAGCTCAAATCTTCCAACCCTGGCAACATCCTTAATTTTTTTCTGAATCCCTTCAAGTTTCATAACATCCTTCTGATAGAAAGGAGATCAGAATTGCACACAATATTCCAAAAGTGGCCTCATCAGTGTCTGTACGTGACCTCTCAACTCCTGTACTCAATACTCTGACCAATAAAGGAAGTTATACCAAACACCGCCTTCACTATCACATCAACCTGTGACTCTACTTTCAGGGAAATATGAACCTGCACTCCAAGGTCTCTTTATTCAGCAACACTCTCTAGTACCTTCATATTAAATGTATTAGTCCTGCTCTGATTTGCTTTTCTGAAATGCAGCACCTTATATTTATCTAAATTAAACTCCATCTGCCACTCCTCAGCCCATTGGCCCATCTGATCAAGATCCGGTCCACTACTCCTCCAATTTTGGTGTCAGCTGCACCGATCCTTGTGGCACTCCGCTGGTCATAACCCTCCACCCCCACCACCCTCTGCCTTCTACTTTTGATCAGTTCAAATTAAACAGAGTTAATGTTGATTCACTCAAGGTGATATTGGGTCAGGTGACAATAACTTATATGGAAAGGTAGATTTGAAGGAGCATCTGAAATCGGAGAGGGAGCTGGGTTATTGGGCAGTTACAGGGACAGAGCCCAGAAATCCCTCTGGTTGGGCTTGGATTCCCCCGGCAACGCATCAGCTGGTTCATGGAAAGGAACAACTAAAGAAACAGAATGATGTCAGCGAAATAGTTCAGTACAGACTGCCTTTGTCTTCTCCTCCTTTCCATTTTGTTTTTTGGAATAAATAAACAAACGGAATGTTATCAGTAACTCAAATGGAAACAAATACATTTTCAAATAGAAGACACAGAATCTTTCCAGGATATTATTATCTTTTTATAATTGAAACTAGCTTTTATTTAAACTTTTGTACCGATGTATGGATCAGTGAATTCAGCGAGGAAGAGTGGAGCGGACCCTGTGTTTGCGTTTCCCGCTCAGGCCTGTAGTGAAGACAATCCTTTCCTCCAGGTCATTTATTTTTGTTTCTGGGATGAATGTATCTTTTCTCAAAGTCTAAGTCTGCTTTTAGTTTTGCTTTTGTTGTTCAGCTTCCTACTAACTGTTGCTCATTGCTAACAGCACGTTACATTACATTGCTCTCTGTCATTTTGCTCCTCAGATGGAGTCATTCCTTGCCCATTAGGAAAGGAGGGTTATCATGTTGCTGCTCCTCCTTCTCCTTTCGGTCCATTCCTCACGTGGACTCCTCGTTCCATTATCTGCTGGATCCAATGTTGGCTCTCAGTTACTTGGATTTAGTTATCAGTTGAATACTTGAACTGGCCTCTGAATGCTTTCTGTGTCACCACATAAATAAATGCATTTGTGCAACAACTTAAGTTCCTCAGCATATATCCAACGTTTAGAAAGATTTGCATCGCAGTGTAATCCAAGGAATTACTGGCATTAAAGAAACGTAAAATATATATCAACCAGAGAAGTATGAAGCTGGCCGATATGGCAAAGAGTAAAATCACAGAATTCTTCCTGCTCTTTATCGCTGAGTCACTCTCTATTTCTCTCTGACCCTTGAGTCCCTTACGCACCTTAATCGCCTCAAAGATATGTCTGACAGTCAGGATGTTGATAAAGATGATAAAAGTGAATGGTAGAAATGGTGTTAAAATTTTTTCAAAATATTTGAAACTTGTCCGCCCACGGCCTTTATAATAAGCAGACCTGGTATGACAGTACCATGGAATATTGTTGATGATCTTTATAGGTTTATATCGAAAGTAATTGGGAATGTTCTTTAAAGAAAAGAAAATACAGATTGTTGCTAGGACCCTCATTGCAGTTTTCTCTCTGCAATACTGAGATCTCATCTGATGAAAACAAATGGCAACAAATCGATCAAAAGAGAAAGCGACAGTGAACCAGGCAGAACAGTCAATGATCCAGCAGCTCAGGGCATGGAGAACACAACAAACAGGAGTGATGTCCAGGAAACACGGTGGATAGTAATAGGTCATAAATTGGCGAAATATGACATCAAAAACAATGAACAGTAGATCAGACATTGCCATGGCCACCAGATAGCGAGTGCTGCATGTAGAAAGACCACACTTGGCCCAAACTAATATTACAATCACCACTAGACTCACTATAAGAGAAAGGAGAAAAGGATTTAAAATTACTGATCAAACATTCTCTGTGCCTCAGCCCAGACTGTAAGTGATGACACAAAGATATTTGTTGTTCCATGCCATGTGAAATTTAAGAATCTGAACAACAGCAGCAAATTCTCTCCAAATGAATCAGTACACTTTTAAAGTGAAGAACATGAGATTGCTCACAGAAACAAGGTCACACAGTCAATGTTGTTTTTTGGGAGCAGTGGGTGTCAGCAGCAGTTGATTTCACCTGCTTTCCCGGTTACTCTGACTGGCTGGAGTTTCCCATAAGCCCACAGCATCCACACAAAGACACCTGGGATCAGGAAAACAAAGAATAGGAGACACCGAACACAGACATCAAATGCAAAATTTCTGTTTGTGGTTTTGATGTCTCCACAGCTCAGATTGCTGCCAGAATTGTATGTCCACACTATATGAAGGACAGTGCAGGGCACTGAATCACTCCACAGTATCCAGGAATGGGTGCCCCTCCCCCCCCCCCCCCACCCCACAATATGGATGAACAAATCATTGTGCAGTGAGTCCCTACATCCTGTAAAGGCTTAAACATTCTGACAATTTGAACTATGAAAGTATTCAGCAGTGTATCCAAGCATCATGTCTCAGGTTGGATACCCACCACAATGAGAAGAACTTCAACATTTGGTACAGACTCCCCCCACATTTCCAAGATGGCATACCACAGCCCCAAACCAAGATCTGAATTCACACAGCAGTGGTCATGGTAACACTCTGGTGTGGAAAGCAGTCACTTTATCTGGGATGAAGCAAAACTTCCTACCTGATGTCTAGGCTCATGTTCCTAAGCTCCTTTTCCAGGCCCTCTCCCTGTGAATGGAGATTCTCCCTCCCAGCTTTGGAGCACACACTGGGGCTAGAAAACCCCACAGTTTACCCAGCATTCTCCATAGAGATCACCAGAAGTGTACCACAGCTTGGCACCAGAGCCTGTTTCTGTGGTAGAATCACGGAAACCCTACAATGCAGAAAGAAGTCATTTGGCCCATCGAGACTGCTGCAGTCCTCGACACAGCATCCCACCCAGACCCTCCCCCAATTTCCATGGTTTTTATCATGACTAACCATCATAGGGAGGTGATGACGTAGCAGTATTATCACCAGACTATTAATCCAGAAATCCAGGTAATGTTCTGGAGACATGGGTTCGAATCCTGCCATGGAAGACAGTGGAATTTGAATTAAAGCTTTAAAAAATCTGGAATTAAGAGTTTAATGATGACCATGAATCCATTGTCAATCATCTGGTTCACTAGCGTCCTGCAGTGAAGGAAACCGCTATCCTTACCTGGTCTGGCCTACGTGACTCCAGACCCACAGCAATGTGGTTGACTCTGCAGGTCCTCTGGGCAATTATGGTTTGGGCAATAAATACTTGTCTAGCTAGTGACATCCGCATCCATGAATACATTTTATAAACCCTACCTAACCTGCATATCCCAGACACTATGGGGCAATTTAGCATGGCCAATCTACTCAATCTGCATAACTTTGGAGTGTGGGAGGAAACTGGCGTAATCTCACACAGACACAGGGAGAATGTGCAAACTCCACACAGACAGTCGTGCGAGGCTGGAATCAAACCAGGGTCCCTTGTGCTGTGAGGTGTCAATGCTAACCACTGAACCATGGTCCCACTCTTAAATCCCTGAGAATTCAGGCCAATGCTCATGATTTGGGGGACAATGGCCTGATGGTCTTACCAGTAGATTGTTAATTCAGCGATTTAGGTAATGTTCTGGGGAGCTGTGTTTGATATTCCCCATGGCAAATGGTGGAATTTCAATTCATTAAAAAGCTGGACTTAAGAGTCTAATAATAATAATGAAATGGTTGTCAATTGTTAAGAGAAATCAATCTCATTCCCTCCTTTAGGGAAGGTAACCTGTCATCATTACCTGGTCTGGCCAAGATATGACTCCAAACCAACAACCACCTGGTTGACTCTAACCTGCCTTCTGGGCAATTAGGGAAGGGTGGTAAGTATTGGCATAGCCAACAACACCCACATCCCTTCAAGGTGCAAAAGAAAATGGATCTCCTCATCCTCAGCCAACTCCTGCTATAGACCACTGCTCCCTTTTTAGACCACTCCTCCAGATTGGATATTCCCACACTGAGTCCATTGTCACAAATATGAAATGATCCATTCCAGTTTTGATCCACTTTTGGAGAATAAATGATCCTCCACTCGATTCAGTGTCGTTACCTGGAATAGGGAACACCAACAGATCAGCTAGTACCCAGCACAGACAACCGAGGCAAAAGGATCTGTCTCCTGGTTTTGAGATCATCAAATGTTGAGAAATTTATTATGCTTGGCAAAATAAGCCATGACATGGATTATCCACTGGGATTGCTGATGCCCTGAGTTCATCAGAACCTCAGCATCAAGCATCCAACCTTTCATCTTGGACATGTCTCCTGTTTTCTGCCATACACGACATCCCCTTGGACACTAGCCACCCCTCAGGTTAAGAGATTTTCTCTTGCACATTTGGCAACAGTGATCATTTTTAAAAGTACTCATGAGATGTGTGTTTTTGTGACCAGGAAATAGTGAGGACTGCAGATGCTAGAGATCAGAGTCGAGAGTGTGGTGTTGGAAAAGCGCAGCAGGTCAGGCAGCATCCGAGGAGCAGGAGAATCAACATTTCGGGCATAAACCCTTCATCAGGAGAATCGCTTGTGTGACCAGGCCAGTGTTCATTGCCCAGCCTTTCTGATGGTGTTGGAGATCATTTTCGAAGGAGTTGCAAACATTGTACAATCACGAGAAAGCATCTCTAATTTGGAAATTACGATGGAGAGAAGGGCATTACATAGAACACAGGACAATGTTGTGGCCATTACAGAGACGTGGGTAGAACAGGGACAAGAATGGCTGTTGCACGTTCCAGGGTTCAAATGTTTTAGTAGGATCAGACATGGGGGTAAAAAAGGGGGAGGCGTGGCATTACTTGTCAAAGACAGTATCACAGCAGTGGAATGGACGATGGAAGAGGACTTGCCATCTGAGGTAGTTTGGGCTGAGGTTAGAAATAGGAAAGGTGAGGTCACCCTGTTAGGTGTTTTCTACAGGCCTCCTAATAGTCCTAGAGAAGTAGAGGATAATATTGCGAGGATGATTCAGGAAAAGAGTGAACGTAGCAGGGTGGTTGTTATGGGGGACTTTAACTTCCCAGATATTGACTGGGAGAGCTATAGCTCGAGTTCATTAGATGGGTCGGTGTTTGTACAATGTGTGCAGGATGGTTTCCTGACACAATATGTCGACAGGCCAACAAGAGGGGAGGCTATATTGGATTTGGTTCTAGGTAATGAACCAGGCCAGGTGTTAGACTTGGAGGTAGGTGAGCACTTCGGGGACAGTGACCACAACTCGGTGACTTTTACTTTAGTGATGGAGAGGGATAATCGTGCGCCGCAGGGCAAGAGCTATAGCTGGGGGCAGGGAAATTATGATGCAGTGAGGCATGACTTAGGATGTGTGGATTGGAAAAACAGGCTTCAAGAGAAGAACACTAATGAGATGTGGGGAGTGTTCAAGGAGCAGCTACTGCGTGTCCTCGATAGGTATGTACCAGTCAGGCATGGTGTAAAGGGCCTTGTGAGGCAGCCGTGGTTTAGTAAGGAATTGGAGTCCCTTGTGAAAGGGAAGAAGGCGGCATATGTAAAGATGAGGCGTGAAGGTTCAGTAGGGGCGATTGAGAGTTATAAGGTAGCCAGGAAGGAGCTAAAGAGGGAGCTAAGAGAAGCGAGAAGGGGACATGAAAAGTCTTTAGCTGGTAGGATTAGGGAAAACCCAAAGGCTTTCTATAGGTATGTCAAGAATAAAAGGATGACTAGGGTAGGTATCGGTCCAGTCAAGGATAGTAGTGGGAAGTTGTGTGTGGAGGCGGAGGAGATTGGAGAGACATTAAATCAGTACTTTTCATCAGTATTCACTCAGGAACAGGACACTGTTGCTGATGTGAATATGGAATCACAAATAATTAGAATGGATGCCCTGGAAATATGCAGGGAAGAGGTTTTGGGAATATTGGAAAGGATGAATATAGATAAGTCTCCTGGGCCTGATGGCATTTACCCCAGGATCCTATGGGAAGCTAGGGAGGAGATAGCAGAGCCATTGGCCTGGATTTTTATGTCGTCGTTGTCAACGGGAATAGTACCAGAGGACTGGAGGTTAGCGAATGTGGTCCCATTGTTCAAGAAAGGGAGTAGGGATAGCCCTAGTAACTATAGGCCAGTGAGTCTGACTTCAGTGGTGGGCAAAGTCTTAGAGAGAATGGTAAGGGATAAGATTTATGAACATCTGGGTAGGAATAACGTGATCAGGGATAGCCAGCATGGTTTTGTGAAGGGCAGGTCGTGCCTCACAAACCTTATTGAGTTCTTTGAGAAGGTGACCAAGGAAGTGGATGAGGGTAAAGCAGTAGATGTTGTGTATATGGATTTTAGTAAGGCGTTCGATAAGGTTCCCCATGGTAGGCTAATGCTAAAACTTCGGAGGTATGGCATTGAGGATACATTAGAGGTTTGGATTAGGAATTGGCTGGCTGGAAGGAGACAGAGGGTAGTAGTTGATGGATTATGTTCATCTTGGAGCGCAGTTACTAGCGGTGTACCACAAGGATCTGTTTTGGGACCATTGCTTTTTGTTATCTTTATAAATGATCTAGAGGAAGGACTTGAAAGCTGGGTAAGCAAGTTTGCGGATGACACAAAAGTCGGTGGAGTTGTGGATAGTGAGGAAGGAAGTGGTAGGTTACAGCGGGATATAAATAAGTTGCAGAGCTGGGCGGAAATGTGGCAAATGGAATTCAATGTAGCTAAGTGCGAAGTCGTTCACTTTGGTAGGAATAACAAGATGATGGATTACTGGGCTAATGGTAGGCTACTTGGTAGTGTGGATGAGCAGAGGGATCTTGGTGTCCATGTACACAGATCTCTGAAAGTTGCCACCCAGGTAAATAGTGCTGTGAGGAAGGCATATGGTGTACTGGGCTTTATTGGCAGAGGAATTGAGTTCCGGAGTCCTGAGGTCATGTTGCAGTTGTATAAGACTCTGGTGCGGCCTCATCTGGAGTATTGTGTGCAGTTTTGGTCGCCATACTATAGGAAGGATGAGGAAGCTTTAGAACGAGTGCAGAGGAGGTTTACCAGGATGTTGCCTGGAATGGTAGGAAAATCTTATGAGGAAAGGCTGAGGCACTTGGGGCTGTTCTCATTGGAGAAGAGAAGGTTTAGGGGAGATCTGATAGAAGTGTATAAGATGATTAGGGGTTTAGATAGGGTAGATACTAAGAACCTTTTACCGCTAATGGAGTCAGGTGTTACTAGGGGACATAGCTTTAAATTAAGGGGTGGTAGGTATAGGACAGATGTTAGGGGTAGATTCTTCACACAGCGGGTTGAGTGTTCATGGAATGCCCTGCCAGTAGCAGTGGTGAACTCTCCTTCTTTATGGTCATTTAAGCGGGCATTGGATAGGCATTTGGAAGTTATTGGGCTAGTATAGGTTAGGTAGGATTCGGTCGGCGCAACATCGAGGGCCAAAGGGCCTGTACTGCGCTGTATCCTTCTATGTAATACAGCAGAGGAACAGGCCATTCAGCCCAAGGTGTTGTGCTGAACATGATTCCAAATTAAATTGTCCCTTTTCCTGCCCATGGTCCATATCTCTCCTTTCCTTGCTTATTCATGTGCTTACCTAAAAGTCCCCTAAACGCCTCTGTCATATTTGCCACTAGCACTATCCCTGGCAGCATGTTGCAGGCACCTAGTGCTCTGTGCAAAAGACCTGCCTCTTACATCTCCTTTGAACTCCCCCACCTACCCACCCCTTCCTCACCTAAAATTCATATCCTTCAGCAGTGGACATTTCAATTCCAATTAAAAAAAAGATTTTGACTCTCAACCCTATCTATGCCTCTCATAATTTTATATACTTCTATCAAGTCTCCCCCTCAGCCTGTGCCACTCCAGAGAAATTAACCTGAGTTTTTCTAGCCTCTCATTATAATTCATACCCTCTAATCCAGGCAGCATCATGATAAACCTCTTCTGCACCATCTCCAAAGCATCCACATCCTTCCTGTAACGTGGCGACCAGAATTGAATGCAATATTCTTAAGTGTATCTTATAAAGCTGCAACATGATATCCCGACTCTTATAGTCAGTGCCCTGACCAATAAGAGTGAGTATGTCATAGGCCTTCTTCACCGCTCGACCTACTTGCGTGTCCACTTTCAGGGAGCTATGGACTAAGATCCAAGATCCCTCTGAAAACAATGTTGCTCAGAGTCCTGCCATTAACTGTATACTTTTCCTTAATATTTGATCTCCCAAATTGTGACACCTCACACTTACCCGGATTCAGCTCCACTTGCCATTTCTCTGCCATTATTTGCAATTTATCTCTATCCCACTGTATCTTTGACAACCTTCCATACTATCCATGACTCCCCAATCTTTGTGTCACGTTCAAACTTACTAACCTATCCATCTAAGTTTTCGTCCAAGTCATTCATAAAAGTCACAAACAGCAGAGGTTCCAGTTCTTATTCCTTTGGAACACTGACACTCAGCCAGGAAAATAAGCACCCTTCCACCACTACCCTCTGCCTTCTGTGAGCAAGCCACTTCTGAATCCAAATGGCCATGTATCCCATTACAGCTTCATCTTCTGGATGAGTGTAGCATAAGAGACCTTGTCAAAAGCCTGAATAAAATTGATGTAAACAACATCCATTACTCTACCATCAATCACTTTTCTCACCTCCTCAAAAGAAAAATCAAGACATGACCCATCCTGCCCAAAGCCATGGTGACAGACCCTAATTAGGCCAGACATTTCCAAAAGCACATAAATCCTATGCCTGAGAATCTTCTCCACTAGCTTCCCAAACACTGATATGAGACTCACCAGTCTATAATTTTCTGGATTTTCTCTATTTCTCTTGTTGAACAGAGGAGCAACATTAGCTACTAATGGATCTCTCCAGTGGCTAGAGATGATACAACAATCTTGGTCATGATGCCGGCAATCTCCCCTCTTGCCTCTCTCAATATCCTGGGGTAGATCCATGTTAGGGAACTGGAGCTGGAGTTGGATGAACTTAGGATCATTCGAGAGGCAGAGGGAGTCATAGATCGGAGCTTCAGGGAAGTAGTAACTCCAAAGATTGCAGAAAGATGGGTGACAGTGAGGGGGACTGGAGGAAGCAGCCAGTGCAGGGACCCCCTGCGGTCATTCCCCTCAAGAACAAGTATACCATTTTGGATACTTGTGGGGGGGGGGACTTACCAGGGGTAAGCAATGGGGTTCAGGCCTCTGGTACGGAGCCTGTCCCCGTTGCTCAGAAGTGAAGGGTGGAGAAGAGCAGAGCAATAGTTATTGGGGACTCGATATTTCGGGGCACAGATAGGCGGTTTTGCGGGGGTGAGAGAGACTCACGATTGGTATATTGCCTCCCAGGTGCAAGGGTACGTGACGTCTCTGATCGTGTTTTCCGGGTCTTTAAGGGGGAGGGGGAGCAGCCTGAAGTCATGGTCCACATTGGCACCAATGACATAGGTAGGAAAAAGGATGAGGATGTTAGGCAGGCTTTCAGGGAGCTAGGTTGGAAACTCAGAGTTAGAACAAACAGAGTTGTCTCTGGTTTGTTACCCGTGCCACGTGATAGAGAGTCGAGGAATAGGGAGACAGAACAGTTAAATGTGTGGCTACAGGGATGGTGCAGGAGGGAAGAATTCCGATATCTGGATAACTGGGGTTCTTTCTGGGGAAGGTGGGACCTCTATAAACAGGATAGTCTACACCTGAACCTGAGGGGCACCAGTATCCTTGGGGGGAGGTTTGCCAGTGCTCTTTGGGGGGGTTTAAACTAACTCTGCAGGGGCATGGGAACCTTGACTGTAGCTTTAGGGTACAGGACTATGAGTGTAGGGAGGTTAGGAACATGGCATCAATCTCGAAGGAGGGTGCCTGTAAACAGGAAGGTGGCTTGAAGTGTGTATACTTCAATGTGAGAAGTATACGAAATAAGGTAGGTGAACTTGCAGCGTGGGTTGGTACCTGGGATTTCGATGTTGTGGCTATTACGGAGACATGGGTAGAACAGGGACAGGAATGGCTGTTGCAGGTTCCAGGGTTTAAATGTTTTAGGAGGGTCAGAGGTGGGGGTAAAAGAGGGAGAGATGTGGCATTGCTTGTCAAGGATAGAATTACAGCGGTGGAAAGGACGATGGAGGAAAACTCGCCATCTGAGGTAGTTTGGGCTGAGGTTAGAAATAGGAAAGGTGAGGTCACCCTGTTAGGAGTTTTCTACAGGCCTCCTAATAGTCCGAGAGACGTAGAAGAATGGATTGTGAGGATGATTCAGGAGAAGATTGAAAATGATAGGGTGGTTGTTGTGGGGGTCTTTAACTTTCCAGATATTGACTGGGAAAGCTATAGCTCGAGTACGTTAGATGGGTCGGTGTTTGTCCAACGTGTGCAGGAGTGTTTCCTGACACAATATGTAGACAGGCCAACAAGAGGTGAGGCTATACTGGATTTGGTTCTGGGTAACGAACCAGGCCAGGTGTTAAAATTGGAGGTAGGTGAGCACTTTGTGGACAGTGACCACAACTCGGTGACTTTTACTCTAGTGATGGAGAGGGATAAGTGTGCACTGCAGGGCAAGAGTTATAGCTGGGGGCAGGGAAATTATGATGCGGTGAGGCATGACTTAGGATGCGTGGCTTGGAACAGTAGGCTTCAAGGGAAGGGCACGATTGATATGTGGAGCTTGTTGAAGGAGCAGCTATTGGGTTTCCTGATGAGTATGTACCTGTCAGGCAGGGAGTAAAGGGTCATGCGAGGGAGCCGTGGTTTAATAAGGAATTGGAATCCCTTGTTAAAGGGAAGAGGGCAGCCTATGTAAAGATGAGGCGTGAAGGTTAAATTGGGCAATTGAGAGTTATAAGGTAGCCAGGAAGGATCTAAAGAGAGAGCTAAGAGCAGCAAGGAGGGGACATGAAAAGTCCTTGGTTGGTAGGATTAGGGAAAATCCAAAGGCTTTCTATAGATATGTCAGGAATAAAAGAATGACTCGGGTAGGAATAGATCCAGCCAAGGATAGTAGTGGGAAGTTGTGCGTGGAGGCTGAAGAGATTGGAGGGACACTGAATGAATACTTTTCATCAGTATTCATTCAGGAACAGAACATTATTGCCGATGTGAATATTAAGTCACAATTAATTAGAATGGATGGCTTTGAGGTATGTAGGGAAGAGGTGTTGGAAATTCTGGAAAGGGTGAAAATAGATAAGTCCCCTGGGCCTGATGGCATTTATCCTAGGATTCTCTGGGAATCAAGGGAGGAGATTGCAGAGCCATTGGCCTTGATTTTTATGTAAAAAGTGAGGTCTGCAGATGCTGGAGATCAGAGCTGAAAATATGTTGCTGGTTAAGGCGCAGCAGATCAGGCAGCATCCAAGGAACAGGAAATTCGACGTTTCGGGCACAAGCCCTTCATCAAGAATGATTTTTATGTCCTCATTGTCTGCAGGAATAGTGCCAGAAGACTGGAGGATAGCAAATGTGGTTCCCTTGTTCAAGAAGGGAAGTAGGGATAACCCTAGTAACTATAGGCCAGTGAGTCTCACTTCTGTTATGGGCAAAGTCTTAGAGAGAATTGTAAGGGACAAGATTTATGAACATCTGGATAGGAATAATGTGATCAAGGATAGTCAGCATGGTTTTGTGAAGGGCAGGTCGTGTCTCACAAACCTTATTGAATTCTTTGAGAAGGTGACTAAGGAGGTGGACGAGGGTAAAGCGGTAGATGTGGTGTATATGGATTTTAGTAAGGCGTTTGATAAGGTTCCCCATGGTAGGCTACTGCACAAAATACAGAGGTATGGCATTGAGGGTGCGTTAGAGGTTTGGATTAGGAATTGGCTGGCTGGTAGAAGACAGAGGGTAGTAGTTGATGGTATAGGTTCATCTTGGAGTGCAGTTACTAGCGGTGTTCTGCAAGGATCTGTTTTGGGACCATTGCTGTTAGTCATTTTTATAAATGACCTGG
This sequence comes from Hemiscyllium ocellatum, assembly GCF_020745735.1. NCBI lineage: Eukaryota > Metazoa > Chordata > Chondrichthyes > Orectolobiformes > Hemiscylliidae > Hemiscyllium > Hemiscyllium ocellatum. The sequence goes on along the minus strand of NC_083447.1, from coordinate 24,316,846 downwards.
AGGAGGGGCTCGAAGGTTGGGTGAGCAAGTTTGCGGATGATACGAAAGTCGGTGGAGTTGTTGACAGTGATGAAGGATGTGGAAGGTTACAGCGGGATATAGATAATTTGCAGAGCTGGGCAGAAAGGTGGCAAACGGAGTTCAATGCAGGTAATTGTGAAGTGATTCACTTTGGTAAGAGTAACAAGAACATGGATTACTGGGCTAATGGTCAGATACTTGGTAGTATGGATGAGCAGAGGGATCTTGGTGTCCATGTACACAGATCTCTGAAAGTTGCCAACTGGCTTTTATTGGTAGAGGAATTGAGTTCCGGAGTCCTGAGGTCATGTTGCAGTTGTATAAGACTCTAGTGCGGCCGCATCTGGAGTATTGTGTGCAGTATTGGTCGCCATACTATAGGAAGGATGTGGAGGCACTGGAACGGGTGCAGAGGAGTTTTACAAGGATGTTGCTTGGTATGGTAGGAAGATCATATGAGGAAAGGCTGAGGCACTTGGGGTGGTTTTCATTGGAGAAAAGAAGGTTTAGGGGTGACTTGATAGAGGTGTACAAGATGATTAGGGGTTTAGATAGGGTTGACAATGAGAACCTTTTTCCAAGTATGGAGTCAGCTATTATGAGGGGGCATAGCTTTAAATTAAGGGGAGGTAGGTATAGGACAGATGTTAGGGGTAGATTCTTTACTCAGCGAGTCGTGAGTTCATGGAATGCCCTGCCAGTAGCAGTGGTGGACTCTCCCTATTTATGGGCATTTAAACGGGCATTGGATAGGCATATGGAGGATAGTGGGCTAGTGTAGGTTAGGGAGGTTGGCTCGGCGCAACATCGAGGGCCGAAGGGCCTGTACTGCGCTGTATTTTTCTATGTTCTATGTTCTATCCCATCAGGTCCTTTGCAGATATCCACTTCAATTTCTCTTTCAGAGACTCAATACCACTTGTTTCTTGACCTAAAAATGCCCTAGCATATTAGCATGTCCCACACTAATCTCATTGTCCTCCATATCCTCCTCCTGGGTGAATACTGACACAAATTACTCATTTAGGATCTCACTCACATCCTCTGCCTCCAAGCACAAGTTTTATCCTTGAGTGGTCCTCCCCTCTCCAGAGTTATCCTCTTGTTTTTAATGTATGCATAAAATATCTTGGGATTCTCTTTAACCCTTCTTGGCAAGGACATTCTGTGAAACCACCTTGCTTTCCCAATATCCTGCTTGATGAACTTTCCTACTTTCTTTATATTCCTCATGGACCCTGTCCGATTTTAGCTTCCTAAACCTTACATTGCTTCCCTTTATCTTTGTGACTAAATTCACAAGCTCCCTCATTATCCAAGGGTCCTGTACCTTACCATCCTCCTTCCTGGAACATGTAGGTCCTGAACTCTCATCAGCAAGTCTTTAAACAATTCCCACATCGTAAATGTGAGCTTGCCTGATAACAGCTCCTGCTAATTCATCCTCCTGAGAACCCATCTAATAATGGCATAATTAGCCCTCTCCCAATTTAGTACTTTGATGCAGGGTCCAGAATTATCCTTATTCACAGCTCGCTTAAAATGTTAGGAGTTGTAATCACTATTTCCAAAACGGTCTCTCAGTGTGAGGGTAATCCCCAGGCCAGTCTCATTTGCCAAAGTCCAGTACGGCCCCTCCCATGGTAGGATGATCCACATACTGTTTCAACAAACCCTCTTGGATGCACCTAACATATTCTTCCCAGTCTAAGCTTCTTGCTGTAAACGGGTCCCAGTCAATATTGGGAAAGTTAATGTCACCTATTATGACAACCCTTTCCATAATCTGTCCACACATCTGTTCTTCAATGACTCAGTGATTGATGGTTGGGGCGGGGGGCTTTAGTATAATCTCATCGGAATGATCGTTCCTTCCTTTTTTTGAGCTCTACCCATATTACCTCAGTGGATGTGCCCTCCAGTATGTCCTCTGAGTACAAATGTGATATTCTCCTTGATTAGGAATGCAACTAAAATCCTCCATTTTTTTCTTTAATTCATCTTTATCTAATCTAAAATAATGAAATCCTGGAAAGTTGAGCAGCCAGTCCTGACCCTCTCTGTAATGGTCAAATCATAATCTCATGTACTGATCCAGGCTCCAGGCTCATCTGCCTTATCAAGAATACTGCATGCAGAGAAATGATCACACTTCAGCCCATCAGTGCCATCCTGTTCATTAAGCTGACCCTGCCTGCCCTTCCTTTCAGACTTACTGGTCATAATATCAACCTTCCCCTCAATCCTTCCACTTGTTGGTCCGCTGCTGTGGCTCTCAGCCCTGTGGCTCTCCAGTGGAAACCCTCCCAAGTAGGCATTGATGAGTCAGCTGTACATGTTAGGGCTAAGCTACAACTCTGAACAATTCCTGCAGAGATGTACGACAGCTGAAAGAACTGTCCTCCAACAGCCACAAATATCATCACCTCTAGTCAACACTAATTGAAAAATGCTCATTGAGTCACATTGTCATTAGAATCGAGTATTCTCTTCAGGATATTAACTCACATGTAATATATATTCTGGATTCGTGGTGCTGGAAGAGCACAGCAGTTCAGGCAGCATCCGAGGATCAGTAAAATCGACGTTTCAGGCAAAAGCCCTTCATCAGGAGTAAAGGCAGAGTCTGAAGCGTGGAGAGATAAGCTAGAGGAGGGTGGGGGTGGGGAGAAAGTAGCATAGTGTACTGTAGGTGAGTGGGGGAGGGGATGAAGGTGATAGGTCGGGGGAGGGTGGAGTGGATAGGTGGAAAAGAAGATAGGCAGGTAGGACAGGTCATGGGGACAGTGCTGAGCTGGAAGTTTGGAACTAGGGTGAGGTGGGGGAAGGGGAAATGAGGAAACTGTTGAAGTCCACATTGATGCTCTGGGGTTGAAGTGTTCCGAGGCGGAAGATGAGGCTTTCTTCCTCCAGGCGTTTTGTGGTGAGGGAGCGGCGGTGAAGGTGGCCCAGGACCTCCATGTCCTCGGCAGAGTGGGAGGGAGAGTTGAAATGTTGGGCCACATGGCGGTGTGGTTGATTGGTGCGGGTGTCCCTGAGATGTTCCCTAAAGCACTCTGCTAGGTGGCATCCAGTCTCCCCAATGTAGAGGAGACCATATCGGGAGCAATGGATACAATAAATGACATTGGCAGATGTGCAGGTAAAACTTAATGTATGTGGAAGGCTCCTTTAGGTCCTTGGATGGAGGTGGGGGAGGAGTTGTGGGCACAGGTTTTACAGTTCCTGCGGTGGCAGGGGGAGGTGCCAGGATGGGAGGGTGGGTTGTAGGGGGGCATGGACCTGACCAGGTAGTCATGGAGGGAACGATCTTTGAAGAAGGCGGAAAGGGGTGGTGAGGGAAATATATCCCTGGTGGTGGGGTCTTTTGTTTCCAGCATCTGCAGTCATTGTTTTTATCCTCACATGTAGTATAGTTCTACAGTGAAAGATATTCCCAGTAAAAGTTGCAATTGGAATCACAGGTATCCTGCTGTTAGTGCTCCCCATTTATTCTAATGTTGCATTTACAGATACCCACAGAAAAGCAAGAATACTGGCTCAAAAGTTCAGTCACCCACACTCTGTACAATTCTACAATGACACATCGTCCCAGCAACATGAGATAATTGCAATCAGAGTGTCCAGCCTGAGGTTTGTGATCCCCATTCAGTACAATTCCATGATCAGTAATACATTCACTCAGAGTGATTCCTGGAGATCCGGATCAATACTACACAACATTCCAGTCATCACTGGATAATGTAGCATGCCTGTCAGCTACAGATAGAGTTTCTTCCCTTAGCTGAGGAATTACCCACAGAGTTAGTTTGGAAATGTTAACTGCGTTAAACTGATATCACACATTGGGAGCATGTACTACCCCAGACCAGTGCCCAGCAAGTCAAGGGTTAAAGGTATCCTTCATGCACAGCAATGGATCAGCGTTCAGACAGTACCCCACATCAATGAGGAGGATCCTCTGGGGAAGTAAAGACTGAACTTCAAATGAGCAATAAAACAAATCTCCAATAAAAGCCACCACAGGATGCTTCTGCCCCAGAACACTCAGTCATCTATAAAAACTGAAAAAAAAACTGTGGATGCTGGAAATCAGAAACAAAACCAGAAATTGCTGGAAAAGCTCAGCATCTGTGGAGAGATGTCAGAGTTAACCTTTCAGGTTCAGTGACTGGATGTGAAGCATTAACTCTACTTTCCGTCTGCAAATGCTGCCAGACCTGCTGATATATTCCAACAATTTCTGTGGTGTTGTTACTATTGTTGTTGAGTCAGTCTTAGGTATTATACTTGCCTCTGGCACTGTGGCAGGAACATTTGTTCTCTGAATCTTACATACTCATATTGGATATTACATGAAGTTCATCTGATATCTCCCCACCCAACACTCTATCGACTGCATTTTCCTTCAAGTGAACTACTTTGGGATGAAGAGAAGGTTCGTTATTGCAACAAAGAATTTTCCCCCCTGTATTACTCCCCTGATGTATATAACACGCTGTGCTAGATGTGTCCCAGGTAGCAGTGTTGATGCAGCAGCCCTGACATTTATAATATACTGTGTGAAAGCTCAGCTCAGTGTTAGCGTTGCTGCAAGCATTTAGAAACTTCCAAGTGCTAGCTGGCAACAACAAGTCCCTTCAATACTAACTCACTCCCACCCCTAACTTACTTTCTATCTCTCAATAGCCACAAAACAGTATGGAGTTACTCAGTATCGAAATGTCACCTCCAATAAACCACCTCATCTGTAAACCACAATCACTGTTTGGTCAAATATCCCATGGGATAATCAGTGCAATTATGTCCTGTGCTAAGGGGCAAAGAACCGAAAATGTGTTGCTGGAAAAGCGCACCAGGTCAGGCAGCATCCAAGGAGCAGGAGAATCGACGTTTCTGTCATGAGCCCTTCTTCAGGAATGAGGAAAGTGTGTCCAGCAGGCTAAGATAAAAGGTAGGGAGGAGGGACTTGGGGGAGGGGCGTTGGAAATGCAATAGATGGAAGGAGGTTAAGGTGAGGGTGATAAGGTGAGGGTGATAGGCTGGAGTGGGGTGGGGGCGGAGAAGTTAGGAAGAAGATTGCAGGTTAGGAAGGTGGGGCTGAGTTCAGGGTTGGGACTGAGACAAGGTGGGGGAAGGGGAAATGAGGGAACTGGAGAAATCTGAGTTCATCCCTTGTGGTTGGAGCATTCCTAGGGAGAAGATGAGGCGCCCTTCCTCCAGCCGTCGTGTTGCTATGGTCTGGCGATGGAGGAGTCCAAGAACCTGCATGTCCTTGGTGGAGTGGGAGGAGGAGTTGAAGTGTTGAGGCTGGTTGGGTTGCTTTGTCCGGGTGTTCCAGAGATGTTCTCTGAAACGTTCCGCAAGTACGCGGCCTGTCTCCCCAATATAAAGGAGGCCACATCGGGTGCAGCAGATGCAGTAAATGATGTGTGTGGAGGTGCCCTGTTATATCTGGGCTCCCATTTGGAGTGAGCTGCCTGAACAAGATCCACCAACACAATCCCTTTCCATCAAGGAATGGGAAACACCAGGTGTCACTGAGAGGTGGGTTGTTACAAATAATATCTGACCGATAGCAGGCTGTGAACTACCACAGAGAGAGGGTGGTCTTCTGAAACCCTTTCTAGACCAGCCAGGGCCAGTGCTCAGTCAAACCCCATCAATGTGGTCTCCATGTAAACCCATTCTGCACAGTATAGGGAAACACACAATGCTGCACGTTACTGAGGAACCTCCGAACTGACAAACTATTCACTTTAACTCAGTCAGTGAGGGCACTATTGTCTGACAATGGGATTTGCCGAGCTGAATGGATATATAACAATCAGTCATAGAATGGAAATACATCTGATTTTACATAGAGATTTGTGCAACATGAATTGTTACAAGACTTACCAGGAACACCAACAACAGCAAGGATGGTGTAAAATACTTTTGCGACCATTTGTATTGGAAGATGCATTTTGTTGTTTGTGAAGTAACCTTTCCCTTCCTGCTGCTGGCAATCTGGCAGAATTGGAGAATTCCGGAACTGGAGCTGACACAGTCCCAGTGACTTGATTTTATATTATGTGGTAGCTCCACTGGGAAACTGGGCTTACATCTTCAAGTTTTTCATACCATTTTGAACAAACAGGTTACAACAACAGATTTATTTTAATGATGTGATGTCATTTAAGATTTGCATCTGTCATTGAATACTGGATGATTCTGATCCTATTAAGTCTGAAATGTTAATTGTAATTTGGCTTCAAACAACAATCCTTACATTATTTCACTCACTATCAATCCCATCAACATCTAAATATCTTTTGATATTCTTTTCAGTGATGACCTTCATTCTGCTGAGGCTATTCAGTCATTTAATACCTCATGTTGGAGAGCTGCTTGAGAGCTGTTTTACCGCTCACTGTTATCCCCCAGCTTTCCTTGTTCATTCAGTTAAAAATCACACAAGACCAGGTTATCATCCAACAGGTTTAAAACGCAGAATTTAAGGCAAAAGATCACTGCATCATGCAACTAAAATGAGATATTGAAAAAAACTAGATTGCTGTTAAGTCTTTGATCTTTTAGATTGGATTGCAAGTTTTGATTTATTAATATGTAAATCCCAGAACTTCTTTGAAATCTAATTTTTGATAACTTAAGTTTTTATATAAAAAGATGACATCTCAGCTCAGACAATGCATTAAATGTGTGAGGTTAGAGTTTGTATGAGTCAGACTGGTTCTATTTCCAAAGTAGCAATTGGTAAAATGTTACATGGATTGAATGCCTGCAGGTTGTGTGCTTTTTGAGCAAAATAGAATGTATCTGCAAATACAAATTCACCCGATAGACTTATATGTGTGTGTGCACGTGCGCGTGCATGTGAGGCACAGAGAGAGAGTGTGTGGATGTGAGTGCACGTGAGAGAATGTGTGTTTGCATGTAACATACTTGGTAGAGTGTGTGCATGAGTGTGATGCAGTATAAGCCTGTGAGAGGGTGTGCGTATGGGTGTGGTTGTTGGCGGTGTATGTCTGAGAGAGAGTGCATGTACAAGAGAGTGAATGTGTGACTATGTAAGACTGTATGTGTGTGTGAGTGTGAGTGTGTATGGTGTTGTGGTGTTTCCTGTCGTGTGACATGAACGCAATGTCCCGGTTGAGGCCATCCTCATGTTTACCAAACTTGGTGATCAGCCTCTGCTTGGCCACTCTGTGTTGTTGCATATCCCAAAGTCTGCTTTGGAGGATGGTCACCCAAAGATCCAAGACTGAATGTCTCTGACCACTGAAGTGTTCCCCGACTGGGAGGGAACTTCCCTGCGTAGCGCTTATTTTGCGGGTGTCCATTCATCCATCGTTGCAGCGTCTGCTTGGTCTCGCCAATGGACCTGTGCATGAACTGTGATCTTTTGCTGTAAATTCTTGTCTTATGATCCTGCTCCATAGCTACCTGATGCAGGAGCAGCGCTCCGAAAGCTAATACTTACAAATCAACCTGTTAGACTCTAACCTGGTGTCATGTGATTTTTAACTTTATCCACCCCAGTCCTACACCAGCTCCTCCACACCTTGTTAATTTAGTTACACAACTCATTTGGGAAATTCTGTTCGTGAATGAGCATTCTAATACAGAACCTGAAGTTGATAGTGAGCATTCCATGGGTAATATTTTCTCAAAACAAAGACAAAAAGAATTCAGAACCTTAACTTCAGAATCACAGAATGACAGTATCATACAGGACAGAGGTGACCGATCCACCCATTGCGTTTCTCCCTCCAAAATTACACTGCAGCTACACAAGTCTCACTTCCTAATACTTCCTCCATAATCTTGAATGTTGCAACATTTCAGTGCTCAACCAAGTATTTTTTAAAGGTTTTGAGGATTCCACATCAACGATCCTTTCAGGCAGTGCCGTGCAGACCCCAACCATCCTCTGGGTACCATGTCCCCTCTAAACCTCAAGCCTTTCATCTCACAGTCTATACCAGCTTGTTGTTGTTCATTTGACAATGGAGTACAACTGTTTTCTGTTCACCCTGTCCGTGCCCTTCAGTCTTATATACCCTGATCTCTGTTCTAAAGAAAGTAACCCAAGCTTATCCAACCTCCCTCTTCACAGCTAAACTGCGACATGCTGAGCAACATTCTGGGGAATCTCCTTTGTTCTCCCTCTAGTGCAGTCACATCCTTCTCATGGTGCAGTGACCAGAGCTGTACACAGTACTCCAACTGTGGTCTCAACAATGGCCTGATTGAGGGAGCTTTCTAAAGTGGTGACTAAGGAAGTGGATGAGGGCAGTGACGTTGTCTACATGGACTTTAACAAGGCCTTTGACAAGTTACCATCTGGTAGGTTGTTGAATAAGGTTCAATGTCACGTGTTCCAGGGAGAGCAAAATTGTCTTGATGGTAGAAGACAGAGGGTGCTGGTGGAAGGCTGTCTTTCAGACTGGAGATCTGTGACCAGTGGTGTGCCACAGGGATGAGTGCTGGGTCCACTGTCAGTCATCATCTACATTAATGATGTGGATGAGAATTTAGAAGGTATGGTTTGTATGTTTGCAGATGACATCAAGATTTGTGGTATAGTGGACAGTGCAGGAGGTTATTGAGAATGCTACAAGATCTTGATCAACTGGGCCAATGGGCCAAGGAATGGCAGACAGAGTTTAATTTGATAAATGCAAGGTACTGCATCTTGGTGGGTCAAACCAGAACAGGGCTTCTACAGGAGAAGGTGAGGACTGCAGATGCTGGGGATCACAGTGGAGAGTGTGTTGCTGGGAAAGCACAGCAGATCAGGCAGCATCTGAGGAGCAGGAGAATTGATATTTTGGGCATAAGCCCTTCATCAGGAAGTGTTATGACACAGAGTAAACTCTCCTGCTTAATTTAAAACCAGCAACTCAGACCAGATTTATCCTGTGCAGTCATCTATACAAATTCGAGCAGCCAAGAACTATGTAAACTAAAAATTAACAACAATATTTCTTAAAGTGTAACAGAGATTAGTTAACAAATCACGATTACAATTTCTTCTCTCCAACCTGTCTTTGCCCTTCCTTTCTATAATACCAGTCCAATAAAACTCCCAATTAAGATTTACTAAACAACACTTCTTACCTCAGAACCAGACAGCTGTAGGTTCTTGTCTTTGGATCTTCCTGTGTCTTTTCTCCTTGTTAGGAATTTCGCAGCAGAGAGTGGTGGGATCTGGGTGGAAGTAAAGTCGGAGCACAAAGCCGGTCGGGAAGGTAAGTGATTGTTATTTGATTGGGTGTGTTCTAGACCCCAGGTCCTACAAAGTAGGGCCTCCTCTAACCTAAATTAAAAGTCCACAGACTTGCCCCAAAAAGAGAGTCCAAGGAAGTTCTTGTGGATTGAAGAGTGAGGCTTTAGCTCAGGAGTCTTTGACAAGGAGGTTGAGTGAAGTGATTACACCACAGTTGAAGAGGGTGAAGACATGACTGCCAAGCTGGTTCAGTGTGCTACGTGCTTGATGTGGGAGGTCAACGACTCTGGTGTGTCTGGCTCATATATGTGTGGAAAGTGTGTGCACGTTCAGCTACTGACAGAGCATATTGCAGCGCTGATGAAAGAACTCGAGGACTTTAAGCTCATCCGAGAGAATGAGATCTTTCTGGACAAGACCTTCAGCGACGTTATTACACCGACCATACCAGAAGAGAGCAGAAGAGAGCAGATGATGAGGAAGGCAGAGAGGAGACAGGTGTAAAAGATGCCGGGGGAAGTACCTGTCAGGAACAAGTTGAATCTTTTGGAAACAGTAGAGACAGATGACACTGCCAGTCCATGAGGCGGCCAGGTCTGTCAATCAAACAGACCGTGATGGGCGGCACGGTGGCACAGTGGTTAGCACTGCTGCCTCACAGCGCCTGTAGACCCGGGTTCAATTCCCGACTCAGGCGACTGACTGTGTGGAGTTTGCACGTTCTCCCCGTGTCTGCGTGGGTTTCCTCCGGGTGCTCCGGTTTCCTCCCACAGTCACAAAGATGTGCGGGTCAGGTGAATTGGCCAAGCTAAATTGCCCGTAGTGTTAGGTAAGGGGTAAATGTAGGGGTATGGGTGGGTTGCGCTTCGGCGGGTCGGTGTGGACTTGTTGGGCCGAAGGGCCTGTTTCCACACTGTAAGTCTAATCTAATCAAACATTGGCGTGGAGACCGAGCAGAAGAGTCGGACATCGCACAGAGCCTTGGTAATAGGGGACTCCATAGTGAGAGGAACTGACCAGGGTGTTTGTGGCAGCAGGCGGGACTTAAGGATGGGGTGATGCCTTCCTGGTGCCAGGGTTAAAGACATCACAGACAGAAGTGTAGAAAATCCTCAAGGACGAGGGTGAAGAGCCAGAGGCAGTGTACATGTCAGCACAAATGATGTCGGGAAGAAGAGGAGCAACATACTACAGCGGGACTTCGGAGAATTAGGAAGAAGGCTGAAAAGCAGGATGGCCAGGGTGGTTATCTCTGGTTTGCTACCAGTTCCTTGGGCTGGTGAGGCCAGAAACAGGGAGATAATGGACTTGAACATGTGGTTGAGGAACTGGTGCAGGAAGCAAGGATTTAAATTCTTGGTTCACTGAGGTATGTTTTGTGGTAAGCATAAATTATATAAGAGAGACAGTTTGCACCTTAATAGATGAGGGACCAGCATTCTGGCAGGCAGGTTTGCTACTGCAACACCGCTACATTTAAACGAAGTAGCGGGGGTGGGGGGGACAATCTGGATTTTTAAGGATTGGAGGGAAGATTAGAACAAGGGAAGTCAAGAAAGACAACTGTATCAATGAGGCAGAAAACTCAGAAAGGGATCATGCTGTAAGGTTGCGTGAAATTGGAGTTGATGGGAAGGGTGAGGGCAGTAACAAATTAAAAAATACTATACATGACTGCGCGAAGCATTAGAAATAAGATGGATGAGTTTGAGGCTCTTTTGGAAATCGGCAGATATGATATTGTGGGGATAACTGAGACATGGCTTCAAGTGGACAGGGCCTGGGAAATGAATATTCAAGGCTACACGTGCTATCGTAAGGATAGACTGATGGGTAGAGAGGGTGGGGTGGCCATGTTGGTAAGGAATGATATTCAGTCCCTTGCACGGGGGGACCTAGAATCAGGGGATTTAGAGTCAGTGTGGATAGAGCTGAGAAATTCTAAGGGTAAAAAGACCCTCTTGGGAGTTATCTACAGGCCCCCAAACAGTAGTCTGGATGTCGGATGTAAGTTGAATCAGGAGCTGAAATTGGCCTGTGGTAAAGATATTGCTACAGTTGTCATGGAGGATTTTAACATGCAGGTAGACAGGGAGAATCAGGATGGTATTGGACCTCAAGAAAGAGACTTTGTGGCGTGCCTCAGAGATAGATTCTTAGAACAGCTGGTGCTGGAGCCTACCAGGGAGAAGGCAATTCTGGATCTGATATTGTGCAACGAACCACAATTGGTCAGGGACTCAAAGTGAAGGAGCCATTGGGAATTAGTGACCATAATACAGCAAGCTTCAATCTGCAATTTGAGAGGGAGAGGGTACAATCGGAAGTGACAATATTTCAGTTGAATAAAGGGAAATATGGAGCTGTGAGGGAGGAGCTGGTCAAAGTTCAGTGGTGCAATACCTTAGCAGGGATGACAGTGGAGGAACAATGGCGGATATTTCTGTGTATAATACAGAAATTGCAGGATCAGTTCATTCCAAAAAGGAAGAAAGATCCTAGGAGGAGGCATGGGTGGCCGTGGCTGACGAGGGAAGTTAAGAAACATATAAAGAGAAAAAGTATAACATAGCAAAGATTAATGGGAAAGTGGAGGACTGGGAAGCTTTTAAAACACAACAGAGGATTACTAAGAAGGAAATGTGCAGAGAAAAAATGAGGTATGAAGTTAAACTGGCCAATAATATAAAGGAGGATAGTAAAAGTTGTTTTAGGTATGTGAAAGGCAAAAAAATGGTTAAGACTAAAATTGGGCCCTTGAAGACAGAAACAGGGAAATATATTACAGGGAACAAAGAAATGGCAGAAGAATTGAATTGGTACTTCAGATCTGTGTTCACTGGGAAAGACACAAGCAATCTCCATGAGGTAACAGTGGCTGAAGGACCTGAACTGAAGGGAATTTATATTTGCCAGGAATTGGTGTTGGAGAGACTGTTAGGTCTGAAGGTTGATAAGTCCCTGGGGCCTCATGGTCTACATCCCAGAGTACTGAAGAAGGTGGCTCGAGAAATCATGGATGCGTTGGTGATTATTTTCCAGAATTCGATAGATTCGGGATCAGTTCCTACGGATTGGAGGGTGGCTAATGTTACACCACTTTTTAAGAAAGGTGGGAGAGAGAAAGCAGGAAATTATAGGGGCGGCACGGTGGCACAGTGGTTAGCACTGCTGCCTCACAGCGCCTGTAGACCCGGGTTCAATACCCGACTCAGGCGACTGACTGTGTGGAGTTTGCACGTACTCCCCGTGTCTGCGTGGGTTTCCTCTGGGTGCTCCGGTTTCCTCCCACAGTCCAAAGATGTGCGGGTCAGGTGAATTGGCCAAGCTAAATTGCCCGTAGTGTTAGGTAAGGGGTAAATGTAGGGGTATGGGTGGGTTGCGCTTCGGCGGGTCGGTGTGGACTTGTTGGGCCGAAGGGCCTGTTTCCACACTGTAAGTCTAATCTATAGACCAGTTAGTCTGACCTCAGTGGTGGGAAAGTTGCTGGAGTCTATTATCAAGGATGAAATTACAACACATCTGGATAGTAGTAACAGGATAGGTCAGAGTCAGCATGGATTTATGAAGGGGAAGTCATGCTTGACTAATCTTCTGGAATTTTTTGAGGATGTAACTCTGAAGATGGACAAGAGAGATCCAGTAGATAGAGTGTACCTGGACTTTCAGAAAGCTTTTGATCAAGATCCACAAAGGAGGTTAGTGAACAAAATTAGGGCGCATGGCATTAGGGGCAAAGTACTAACTTGGATTGAAAGTTGGTTGGCTGATAGGAAACAGAGTAGTGATTAATGGCTCCATTTCGGAATGGCAGGCAGTGACCAGTGGGGTACCGCAGGGATCAGTACTGGGACTGCAGCTTTTTCCAATATATGTTAATGATGCAGAAGATGGTATCAGTAATAACATTAGCAAATTTGCTGATGATACTAAGCTGAGTGGCAGGGTGAAATGTGAGGAGGATGTTGGGAGATTACAGGATGTCTTGGACAGGTTAGGTGAGTGACTTCTGCCACCGCTACTGCCGTGGTCACCACCACGTCTGCTCCCACCAACGCCACTCACCTGCATTCTGCTGACACGCCCCCCACAGACCCCACTGTCACTATCCCCACCCCCCAGAACCCCGAGGGGAACACTACCCCTGCTCATGACTCTACCCCCACTCCCCCCAGCACCACACCCACTCCAGTTAAAGGCTCCGCGCCCCCACTCCCAGCTCCACACCCACACCAGATCCCAGCTCCCAGCCCTGCTGAGTTTTCACCATCCCCCCAGACCTCCCCCTCACTGAGTACGAACGATCAGTCCTTAGCAAAGGACTCACCTTCATAATCCTCCGCCCACGCATCAGTGAATGGAATACACGGCATGACGTCGAACAATTCTTCTGTCGCCTCCGCCTCCGAGCTTACTTTCACAATCAGGTCTCCCACCCACCTTCCAAGGACCCCTTCACCCACCTTCAACACACTCCATCCATCTGGACACCCCGCGCTGGCCTATTACTTGCCCTCAACCTCTTAATTTCCAACTGCCGCCGGGAGATTAACTGCCTCAAAATGTCTACCCCCCTGCCCCACTCAAACCTCTCACCCTCACAATGCACAGCCCTCCAATCCTTCTGCTCTAATCCCAACCTCACCATTAAGCCAGCGGATAAAGGGGGCGCAGTGGTAGTCTGGCACACTGACTTCTACACCACTGAAGCCAAACGCCAACTCAAGGACACCTCTTCCTACTGCCCCCTCGACCATGACCCCACCATCATCCCCCAGACCAAACAGAACCTCATCACCTCAGGAGATCTCCCACCCACAGCTTCCAACTTCATAGTCTGGCAACCCCGCACTGCCCAGTTCTACCTCCTTCCCAAGATCCACAAACCTGACCAACCTGGCCGACCCATTGTCTCAGCATGCTCCTGCCCCACTGAACTCATCTCTACCTACCTCGACACTGTCCTATCCCCCCCCCCTAGTCCAGGAACTCCCCACATACATTCGAGATACCACCCACGCCCTCCACCTCCTCCAAGACTTCCGTTTTCCCGGCCCCCAACGCCTCATCTTCACCATGGATATCCAATCCCTCTACACCTCCATCCGCTATGACCAGGTCCTCCAAGCCCTCCGTTTGTTCCTCTCCAGATGTCCCCAACAGTACCCTTCCACCGACACTCTCATTCGTTTGGCCGAACTGGTCCTCACCCTTAACAGTTTCTCCTTTGAATCCTCCCACTTCCTCCAGACCAAAGGGGTAGCCATGGGCACACATAAGGGTCCCAGCTATACCTGCCTCTTTGTTGGCTACGTAGAACAGTTAATCTTCCATAATTACACCGGCACCACTCCCCACCTTTTCCTCTGCTACATTGATGACTGCATTGGCGCCACCTCCTGCTCCCGCGAGGAGGTTGAGCAATTCATCAACTTCACCAACACATTCCACCCTGACCTTAAATTTACCTGGAGAAAGTGAGGACTGCAGATGCTGGAGCTCAGAGCTGAAGAAGGACTAATGCCCGAAACGTTGATTCTCCTGCTCCTTGGATGCTGCCTGACCTGCTGTGCCTTTCCAGCAACACATTTTCAGCTTAAATTTACCTGGACCATCTCTGACACCTCCCTCCCCTTCCTGGCCCTCTCCATCTCCATTAATGACGACCGACTTGACACTGATATTTTTTACAAACCCACCGACTCTCACAGCTACCTGGATTACACCTCTTCCCACTCTACTTCTTGCAAAAATATTACCAATTTCTCCACCTCTGCCATATCTGCTCAAGGAGGACCAGTTCCACCATAGAACACATCAGATGGCCTCCTTCTTTAGAGACCGCAATTTCCTTTCCCATGTGGTTAAAGATGCCCTCCAGCGCATCTCTTCCACATCCCGCACCTCTGCCCTCAGACCCCACCCCTCCAACCGTAACAAGGACGGAGCATCCCTGGTGCTCACCTTCCACCCTACAAACCTTTGCATAAACCAAATCATCCGCCGACATTTCCGCGACCTCCAAAAACATCCCACCACCAGGGATATATTTCCCACCCCACCCCTTTCCACCTTCCACAAAGACCGTTCCCTCCATGACTATCTGGTCAGGTCCACACCCCCCTACAACCCACCCTCCCATTCTGGCACCTTCCCCTGCCACTGCAGGAACTGTAAAACCTGTGCCCACTCCTCCTCTCTCACCTCTATCCAAGGACCTAAAGGAGTCTTCCACATCCATCAATGTTTTACCTGCACATCCACTAATATCATTTATTGTATCCGTTGCTCCCAATGCGGTCTCCTCTACATTGGGGAGACTGGGCGCCTCCTAGCAGAGCGCTTTAGGGAACATCTCCGGGACACCCGCACCAATCAACCACACCACCCCGTGGCCCAACATTTCAACTCCCCCTCCCACTCTGCCGAGGACATGGAGGTCCTGGGCCTCCTTCACCGCTGCTCCCTCACCGCCAGACGCCTGGAAGAAGAACGCCTCATCTTCCGCCTCGGAACACTTCAACCCCAGGGCATCAATGTGGACTTCAACAGTTTCCTCATTTCCCCTTCCCCCACCTCACCCTAGTTCCAAACTTCCAGTTCAGCACTGTCCCCAAGACTTGTCCGGACTTGTCCGACCTGCCTAGCTCCTTTTCCACCTATCCTCTCCACCCTCTCCCCCCTGACCTATCACCTTCATCCCCTCCCCCACTCACCTATTGTACTCTATGCTACTTTCTCCCCACCCCCACCCTCCTCTAGCTTATCTCTCCACACTTCAGGCTCACTGCCTTTATTACTGATGAAGGGCTTTTGCCCGAAACGTCGATTTCGCTGCACTTTGGATGCTGCCTAAACTGCTGTGCTCTTCCAGCACCACTGACCCAGAAAGAAAGTTAGGTGAGTGGTCAGATGCATGGCAGATGCAGTTTAGTGTGGAAAAAAGTATGCTTATCCTGGCAAGAACAGGAAGGCAGACTACTACCTAAATGGAGTCAATTTAGGTGAAGGGGCAGTACAGAGAGATCTGGGTGTTCTTGTACACCAGTCAATGAAGGTAAGCATGCAGGTACAGCAGGTAGTGTTGAAGGCTAATAGCATCCTAGCCTTCATAACAAGTGGGATTGAGTATAGAAGCAAAGAGGTTTTTCTGCAGCTGTACAGGGCCCTGGTGAGACCACACCTGAAGTACTGTGTGCAGTTCTGGTCTCCAAATTTGAGGAAAGACATTCTGGCTATTGAGGGAGTACAACGTACGTTCACGAGGTCAATTCCTGGAATGGCGGGATTACCTTACGCTGAAAGACTGGAGCGACTGGGCTTGTATACCCTTGAGTTTACAAGACTGGGAGGGGATATGATTGAGACATATAAGATTATGAAAGGATTGGACACTCTGGAGGCAGGAAACATGTTTCCGCTGATGGGTGAGTGCCGAACCAGAGGACACAGCTTAAAAATATGGGGTAGACCATTTAGGACAGAGATGAGGAGAAACTTCTTCACCCAGAGAGTGGTGGCTGTGTGGAATGCTCTGCCCCAGAGGGCAGTGGAGGCCCAGTCTCTGGATTCATTTAAGAAAGAGTTGGACAGAGCTCTCAAGGATTGTGGAAACAAGGGTTATGGAGATAAGGCAGGAACAGGATACTGATTAAGGATGATCAGCCATGATCACGTTGAATGGTGATGCAGGCTCAAAGGCAGAATGGCCTACTCCCGCACCTATTGTCTATTGTCTATTGAGAGAGCAGTGTGAGGGCGAGAGAGTGGGAGCGGGCAATGTGAGGGAGAGAGAGAGAGAGAGTGGGAGTGGGCAGTGTGAGGGAGAGAGAGTGGGAGCGGGCAATGTGAGGGAGAGAGAGAGAGTGGGAGCGGGCAGTGTGAGGGAGAGAGAGTGGGAGCGGGCAATGTGAGGGAGAGTGTGAGCAAGTTTTTTAAGATTGCGGAACAGACACATTTGGCCCATCTGCTCCAGGCTGGCCATATTTCCTTTCCCTCTCTCTCCTTCTAGTTTTTATTTTTCTTCTCTTCTGGAGTTCTGTCGAGAGGCAGCAGTGGTGATGCATTGTGGGGAGTGTGCCAGCGGCCGTGGGTCCTGAGTGCTGTCGGATGGCCATCTGGGGCGTGGATGTGGCTGTGGGCCCGAGCCTAACATGGTCAGAGCAAGCCCAAAGTGTCGATGAGGGAGATACCGCCCCACCCTACCCCCAGCATCTGCAGCATCGAGAGCAGGGAGATGGAGGTTTCTTAAACAGCGAGCCCAAGCAAAGGGGATCGAGCCTTCACAGGGAGTGCACTTCAGAAATACTGGGCAACGTTTACTGTTATTTCTTCATTGTTCCACTTAACACGACAAAGAACTGTAATGTTAACATTTAACTTTATTTCTTGATTTTTCTACTTATACTAAAAAACACAATAATGCTTTCCCTCTAACTTAGTTTTTGTATTACTACACGTACCGTGTTTGATGACATTGTACACATTTCACTGTACTCCTGTACCCCTGTACTTGAGAACGTGTAACAATAAAGTTTACATCTGAATCTAAATACCCAACACCTTCTTCACTCCCCTGTCCACCCATGACTCCATTTTCAAACATCTATGAACCAGCACTCCAAAGTCTCTTTGTTTCGTAACACTCCCCAGGACCTTTACCATTAAGTGCATATGTCCCACCCTGAGTTGCATTCCCAAAGTGCAGCACCTCACGTTTATCTAAATTATACTCCATCGGCCACTCCTCAGCCCAGTAACCCATCTGATCAAGGTCCCGTGGTACTCTGTGGGAATTTTTGCTATCCACTACATATCCAATTATGGTGTCATCTGCAAAATTACTGACTCTACCTCCAATGTTCACATTCAAATTGTTTATATAAATGGCAAAAAGCGATGACCCAGCATCAATCACTGTGTCCCACCATTGGTTACAGGTCTCCAGTCTGGAAAGCAACCTCCATCACCACCCTCTGTCTCCTTCCTTCGATCTCCAAATGGCTCGTTCTCCTTCTGTTCCATGTGACCTCATCTTGCTCACCAATCTATCATGGAGAACTTTGTTGAATGCCTTACTGAAGTACATATCGATCGCTTTCACCACACTGCCTTCATCAATCCTGATTTGGAGGTGCCGGTGTTGGACTGGGGTGAACAAAGTTAAAAATCACACAGCACCAGGTGATAGTCCAACAGGTTTATTTGGAAGCACTAGCTTTTGGAGGGCTGCCCCTTCATCAGGTGGTTGTGGAATATAAGATCATCAGACACAGAATTTATTGCAAACGTTTACAGTATGATGCAACTGAAATTATATATTGAAGAAGACCTGGATTGTTTGTTATGTTTCTCATCTTTTAGAATGATCATGTTGTTTTCAGTTGTTTCATATGTAAATCCCAGAACATTTTTTTTAAAGTTACATTCTCAAGTGAACTTGACCAGTAGATGCCATATCAGCTCAGGTAATGTATTGAAGGTGTGGTACCCTGTGTGAGGCTGTCTGTGCCAGATGTTCAGACTGATTCTTTTTCTAAAAAAACGGATTTTCAGAATCTCACATAGTTTTTGAGCAAAATCAAATGTAATTTTGCAAGTACAAATTGCCCCCACAAACGTGTGTGTGTGTGTGTGTGTGTGTGTGTGTGCGCGCGCGCATGTGTGTGTGTGTGTGCGCGCATGTGTGTGTGTGCGCGCGGTGGGAGGGAGGGGGTGTTTGAGTGTCTGTGAGAGAGTGTGCGCATGTGTGTGAGTGTGAGTGTTAAAGCTGTATAAGTCTATATGTATGTATGTGTATATGTATGAACATATGAGAGAGAGCTTGTGTGTGAGAGAGGGTCTGTGTGAGTGTCTGGGTCTGTAGGAGTGTGTGTGTATTTGTGAGAGAGTGTGTGTAGTGCAGTGGGGTCACCTGGAGTGTGACATGACCCCAAAGTCTCAGTTGAGGCCATCCCCATGAGTACCAAACTTGGCTACCAGCCTCTGCTCACCCATTTTGTGTTGTAGCCTGTCCCATAGTCCAACTTGGCGGATGGTCACCCAAAGGTCTGAGAGTCGAATGTCCTGGGTCCCTGAAGTGTTCTCCGACTGGGAGGGAACACTCCTGTCTGTTGATTGTTGTGTGGTGTCTATTCATCCATTGTCATAGCCTCTGCTCGGTCTTGCCAATGTACCATGCCTCAGGGCATCTTTGCCTGCAGCGGAGGAGATAGACCACGTTGGCCGAGTCACATGATTACCTGCCATGTGCCTGGTGGGTGGTGTCCCACAGGTAATGGTGGTATCCATTTCAACACTCTGATACGTCTTACAGTGTTCACTGTGACAAGATTGTATGGTGTTGTCCTGAAAGTTGGGCAGTTTGCTGCGAACATTGATTTGTTTGAGGTTTGGTGGTTGTTTAAAGGTGAGAAGTGGATGTGAAGGGAAGGTCTTGATGAGGTGCTCATCCCCATTGATAATGTGTCGCAGGCTGTGAAGAACATGGTGTAGTCTTTCAGCTCCCGGGAAGTACTGGACAATGAAGGGTACCCTGTCGGTTGCAGCTTGTGTCTGTTTCCTGAGGAGGTCATTACGGTTTCTCGCTGTGGCATGTCGGAACTGGTGGGCGATGAGTTGAGCATCATATCCTTTTATGAGGGCATCCTTGAGTACTTCCAAATGTCTGTCACATTCCTCCTCATCTGAACAGATCCTGTGTGTGTGTAGGGCTTGTCCGTAGGGGATGGCTGTTTTAATATGTTTTGGGTGGAAGCTGGAGAAGTGTAGCATTTGGAAGTTATCCATGGTTTTGCAGTACAGTGAGGTGCTGAGGTGCAGATCCGTGATGGAGATTCTTGTGTCCAAGAATAGGACAGATATTAAAGAGTAGTCCGTGGTGAGTTTGATGATGGGATGAAATCATTGATATCAATGTGTAGTTGTTTCAGTGACTCCTCGCCATGGGGGCAGTGGAAGGAAATGTCGGCAATATACCTGCTGTATAGTGTTGGTTGGAGGTCCTGTGTAGAGAAGTCTTGTTCAAACCTGAACTCAAGGATGCCCTCATAAGAACGGGACACGATGCTCAATAACTGGAGACATGTATGTGCAGAACCACAGGAGATGGGTGAGGTTCTCAATGAATATTTCTCCTCTGTGTTGACCGCGGAGAAAGACATGAAGATTGGGAACTGGGGGACGTTAGTGGTGATATCTTTGCGATAGTCTGTTTCACAGTAGAGGAGGTGTTGGGTGTTAGAATGTATGAAGGTGGATATATCTCCTGGTCCTGACCAATATTTCCAAGAGCACTGCAAGAGGTTAGAGAAGACATTATGGGGCCAGTGAATATAATCCCAGTCTACTCAGTCTCTCCTCAGAAACCAAAACCCTCAACTTTGAAATCAACTGAGTGAATCTCCTCTGTACCCCCTCCAGTGCCAGTCTATCCTTTCACAAGGAGACCAAAGCTACACACAGTACACCAACTGTGCCCTCACCAGCATCCTATACAGCTGCAACATAACCTCTCTGCTTTTAAACTCAATCCCTTTAGCAATGAAGGACAAAGTTCCATTTGCCTTTTTAATAGCCTGTTCCACCTGCAGACCAATCTTCTGTGATTCATGTACAAGGACACCCAGGTCCCTCTGCACAGCAACATGCTGAATATTTTAAATTATTCAAGTGTGGTGACTCTCAGCCCAGCATTTTGTTTAGATTACTTACAGTGTTGAAACAGGCCGTTCGGCCAACAAGTCCACACCAACCTATCGAAGTGCAACCCACTCAGACCCATTCCCCTACATTTACCCTTTCACCTAACACTACAGGCAATTTAGCATGGCCAAGTCACCTGACCTGCACATTTTTTGGACTGTGGGAGGAAACCGGAGCACCCAGAGGAAACCCACGCAGACACGGGGAGAATGTGCAAACTCCACACAGACAATCACCTGAAACGTGAATTGAACCTGGGTCTCTGGCACCGTGAGGCAGCAGTGCTAACCACTGTGCATCAGCAGTGTTAACCACTGTGCCACTGTGCCGCCCAACCATCTCTCAACCCAGCACAGTGATCTCTCAGCCCGGCGTGTTAATCTCTCGGACCAGCGCGGAGATCTTACAACCCGGCGTGTACATCTCTCAGACTGGCATGTTGATCTCTCAGCCCAGAACGGTGATCTCTCAGCCCAGTGTGGTAATCTGTCAGCCCAGCATGGGGATCTCAGGCTGGCACAGCGATCTCTTGTCCTGGCGCGGCGATCTCTCAGCCTGGCGTGGTGACCTCTCAGCCCATCATGGAGATCTCACAACCCAGCGTGGTAATCTCTCAGCCTGACATGGAGATCTCTCAGACTGACATGTTGATCTCTCAGCCCAGAACGGTGATCTCTCAGCCCAGTGTGGTAATCTCTCAGCTCTCTTGGAGATCTCTTAGCTCAGCATGGTAATCTCTCAGACTGGCATGATGATTTGTCAGCCCAGGACGGTGACCTCTCAGCCTGGTGTAGCAATCTGTCTGCCCGGCATGGGGATTTCTCAGACTGGCACAACGATCTCTTGTCCTGGCGTGCCAATCTCTCGGACTGACATGGGGATCTCTCGTCCTGGCGTGGCGTCACTCAGCCTGGCATGGCGATCTCTTGGCGTGGTGCTCTTTCAGGCTGGCGTGGAAATCTCTCAGTCCAGTGCGGTGATCTCTCAGCCTGGTGTGCTGATCTGTTAGCCCAGCCTGGGGATCTCTTAGCTCGGCCAGTGATCTCTCAATCTGGCATAGCCATCTCTCAGCCTGGTGTGGTGATCTCTCAGCCTGGCATAGCCATCTCCCTGCCTGGTGTGGTGATCTCTCAGCCTGGCGTGGTGATCTCTCAGCCTGGCACAGCCATCTCCCTGCCTGGTGTGGTGATCTCTCAGCCTGGCGTGGTGATCTCTCAGCACAGCAAAGTGATCTCTCAGCCCAGTACCCTGATCTGTTGGCACAGTGCACTGATCTCTCAGCCCGGCATGGTGATCTCTCAGCCCGGCAGGGTGATCTCTAAGCCCAACATGGTGATCTCTCAGACCAGCATGGTGATCTCTTAGCCCGGCATGGTGATCTCTAAGCCCAACATGGTGATTTCTCAGACCGGCATAGTCATCTCTCAGCCCGGCATGGTGATCTCTCAGACCGGCATAGTGATCTCTCAGCCCGGCATAGTGATCACTTAGCCCGGCATGGTGATCTCTCAGACCGGCATAGTGATCACTTAGCCCGGCCTGACGATCTCTTAGTAAAAAGTGAGGTCTGCAGATGCTGGAGATCAGAGCTGAAAATGTGTTGCTGGTTAAAGCACAGCAAGTTAGGCAGCATCCAAATCCTTCCATATCCGCCACAAATTCACCTGCACCTCCACACACATCATCTATTGCATCCGCTGCACCCGATGTGGCCTCCTCTATATTGGGGAGACAGGCCGCCTACTTGCAGAACGCTTCAGGGAACACCTCTGGGACGCCCGAACCAACCAACCCAACCACCCCGTGGCTCAACACTTTAACTCTCCCTCCCACCCCACCGAAGACATGCAGGTCCTTGGACTCCTCCATCAGCAGAACATAACAACACGACGGTTGGAGGAAGAGCGCCTCATCTTCCGCCTGGGAACCCTCCAGCCACAAGGGATGAACTTGGATTTCTCCAGTTTCCTCATTTCCCCTCCCTCCACCTTGTCTCAGTCAATTCTCTTGGACTCAGCACCGCCCTCCTAACCTGCAATCCTCTTCCTGACCTCTCCGCCCCCATCCCCTCTCCGGCCTATTACCCTCACCTTGAGCTCTTTCCACCTATCACATCTCCATCGCCCCTCCCCCAAGTCCCTCCCCCTACCTTTTATCTGAGCCTGCTTGGCACCCTCTCCTCATTCCTGATGAAGGGCTCTGGCCAGAAACGTCGAATTTCCTGTTCCTTGGATGGTGCCTAACCTGCTGTGCTTTAACCAGCAACACATTTTCAGCTCTGATCTCCAGCATCTGCAGACCTCACATTTTACTCGAAGATTTTAACCTACTGCGAATCCTCTTGCAAGGATGCCTTCCTTGAAGAAGCTCTCTTCCTCCCTCTACAAGGATTTCAGTGAGTCCCTCTCTCACTGCACCCCCCAGGTCATCTCCTCTGCACAGAAGCTCTTCAGCCACATTCTCAAACAGACCCGCTACCACAGCCACATCTTCTTCCTCAGCACCTGCCTACGGAACCGACTGATCCCACACGGACTCCGGACTACATTCCAACCAACAAAATTTGGACCCAACCAGGACAACATGTACCGACAACAAATCCGAAGCCTCCAGCAACAGACCTCCCTCCGGATCCTCCGCTCCACCTTTGCAGCCATGCATCGCTACCTACATTCCCTGCAGTCAGCCCTACCCCAGCTCAGGGCAACACTCTCACAGACCTACTGTTCTTCATCTACAGAAGAATCCACACACTAAACAAACAGTTCTTCCTAGCCATATCAAAAATTAAAGACAGTAAGTACCGAAAACTTTCATGTACTTACCCCCACACTCGTGGTTCCTCAACTGTTCCAGAATCTTCTATCGGCCTGTCGGACGCCATTACACATGTGGCCGCTACAGCGCCCGCGGCACCAACGGCCGACGACGACCGTGACGTCACTTCCGCCCCCACCGACCTCGCAGCCTCCGCGATCAACGCCCAAACAACCGCCCCGACGATCACCGCACAGACTACCACTTCCACGATCGCCAGGAAGATCGCCAACGGACTCGTGATCCCAGCGGCTACCGGGAATGATAACGGTTCTTTCGTCGCCACAACCATTTCCGCCCCTTCGGCTGCCTTCGCCGCAGCCACTTCCACCCCCACTGACATCACTAACCTGCATGATCGCAACGCCTCAGGTGTCTCCGCCCTCACGCCGAATTTCGTCACCACGCGTAACCCCACCCCCACGCTTAAACCCGCCCCCACACCAAGCTTTGTCACCACGTCTAACCCCGCCCCTACGCCGATCTCTGCCCCCGCCTCCACTCCCAGCTCCAGTCCCACACCAGGTCCTAGCTCCCAACCTTGCCGGATCTTCACCATCCCTCCAGACCTCCCCCTCTCTGAGGATGAAAGATCAGTCCTCAGCAGGGGCCTCACCTTCATTCCCCTACGCCCTCGGATTAATGAGTTCAACACGCGGCGAGATATTGAACAATTCTTCCGCCGCCTTCGCCTCCGTGCCTACTTTTACAACCAAGACTCCCGCCCACCCTCTGACGACCCCTTCTCCCACCTCCAACACACCCCATCCACCTGGACGCCCCGTGCTGGCCTCTTACCCGCCCTCGATCTATTTATAGCCAACTGCCGCCGCGACATTAACCGACTCGACCTGTCCACCCCTCTTACCCACTCCAACCTCTCACCCTCAGAACGTGCAGCCCTCCACTCCCTCCGCTCCAACCCCAACCTCACCATCAAACCGGCAGACAAGGGTGGCGCGGTAGTAGTTTGGCGCACCAACCTTTATACCGCTGAGGCCAAACGCCAGCTCACGGACGCCTCCTCCTATTGCCCCCTTGACCATGACCCCACCTCCCACTACCAAACCATCATCTCCCAGACCATCCATAACCTCATCACCTCAGGGGATCTCCCGTCCACCGCCTCCAACCTCATAGTCCCACAACCCCGCACCGCCCGTTTCTACCTCCTGCCCAAAATCCACAAACCTGACTGCCCCAGCCGACCCATTGTCTCAGCCTGCTCCTGCCCCACCGAACTCATCTCCGTGTACCTCGACACGGTTCTGTCCCCTTTAGTCCAAGAACTCCCCACCTACGTTCGGGACACCACCCACGCCCTCCATCTCCTCCATGATTTTCGCTTCCCCGGCCCCCAACGCCTTATCTTCACAATGGACATCCAGTCCCTGTACACATCCATCCCCCATCAAGAAGGACTCAAAGCCCTCCGCTTCTTCCTTTCCCGCCGCACCAACCAGTACCCTTCCACTGACAACCTCCTTTGACTGACTGAACTGGTCCTCACCCTGAATAACTTCTCTTTCCAATCCTCCCACTTCCTCCAAACTAAAGGAGTTGCCATGGGCACCCGCATAGGCCCCAGCTATGCCTGTCTCTTTGTAGGATATGTGGAACAGTCCATCTTCCGCAACTGCACTGGCACCACCCACCACCTTTTCCTCCACTACATCGATGACTGTATCGGCGCTGCCTCGTGCTCCCACGAGGAGGTTGAACAGTTCATCAACTTTACCAATACCTTCCATCCCGACGTCAAATTCACCTGGACTGTCTCAGACTCCTCCCTCCCCTTCCTAGACCTTTCCATTTCTATCTCGGGCGACCGACTCAACACAGACATCTTCTATAAACCGACTGACTCCCACAGCTACCTGGACTACACCTCCTCCCACCCTGTCCCCTGTAAAAACTCCATCCCATATTCCCAATTCCTTCGTCTCCGCCGCATCTGCTCCCAGGAGGACCAGTTCCAATACCGTACAGCCCAGATGGCCTCCTTCTTCAAGGACCACAGACTCCCCCCAGACGTGATCGACGATGCCCTCCACCGCATCTCCTCCACTTCCCGCTCCTCCACCCTTGAGCCCCGCCCCTCCAACCGCCACCAAGACAGAACCCCACTGGTTCTCACCTACCACCCCACCAACCTCCGTATACAGCGTATCATCCGCCGTCATTTCTGCCAACTCCAAACGGACCCCACCACCAAGGATATATTTCTCTCCCCTCCCCTATCAGCGTTCCACAAAGACCACTCCCTTCGTGACTCCCTCGTCAGGTCCACACCCCCCACCAACCCAATCTCCACTCCCGGCACCTTCCCCTGCAACCTCAGGAAATGCAAAACTTGCGCCCACACCTCCTCCCTTACTTCTCTCCAAGGCCCCAAGGGATCCTTCCATATCCGCCACAAATTCACCTGCACCTCCACACACATCATCTATTGCATCCGCTGCACCCGATGTGGCCTCCTCTATATTGGGGAGACAGGCCGCCTACTTGCAGAACGCTTCAGGGAACACCTCTGGGACACCCGAACCAACCAACCCAACCACCCCGTGGCTCAACACTTTAACTCTCCCTCCCACTCCACCGAAGACATGCAGGTCCTTGGACTCCTCCATCGCCAGAACATAACAACATGACGGTTGGAGGAAGAGCGCCTCATCTTCCGCCTGGGAACCCTCCAGCCACAAGGGATGAATTTGGATTTCTCCAGTTTCCTCATTTCCCCTCCCTCCACCTTGTCTCAGTCGATTCCCTTGGACTCAGCACCGCCCTCCTAACCTGCAATCCTCTTCCTGACCTCTCCACCCCCATCCCCTCTCCGGCCTATCACCCTCACCTTGAGCTCCTTCCACCTATCACATCTCCATCGCCCCTCCCCCAAGTCCCTCCCCCCTACCTTTTATCTGAGCCTGCTTGGCACCCTCTCCTCATTCCTGATGAAGGGCTCTGGCCCGAAACGTCGAATTTCCTGTTCCTTGGATGGTGCCTAACCAGCTGTGCTTTAACCAGCAACACATTTTCAGCTCTGAGGATCTCTTAGCCAACATGGTGTTATCTCAACCCGGCACACCTATCTCTCTGTGGTGTGGTGTGGTGATCTCTCAGCCCGGCCTCCAGATCTCTCGGCCTGGCGTGACGATATCTCAGCCAGGTCTGGTGATGTCTCAGCTCGGTGTGGTGATCTCTCAGCCTGCACGATGATCTCTCAGCCCGGTGTGATGATCTCTCAGCCTGGCACGATGATCTCTCAGCCTGGCACGATGATCTCTCAGCCCGGTGTGATGATCTCTCAGCCTGGTGTGGTGATCACTCAGCCCGGCGTGATGATCTCTCAGCCCGGTGTGATGATCTCTCAGCCTGGCCCGATGATCTCTCAGCTTGACATGATGATCTCTCAGCCTGGCAGATGATCTCTGAGCCTGGTGTGATGATCTCTCAGCCCGGTGTGATGATCTCTCAGCCTGGCACGATGATCTCTCAGCCTGGTGTGGTGATCTCTCAGCCTGGTGTGGTGATCTCTCAGCCTGGCACGATGATCTCTCAGCCTGGTGTGGTGATCTCTCAGCCTGATGTGATGATCTCTCAGCCTGGCATGATGATCTCTCAGCCTGGTGTGATGATCTCTCAGCCCGGCGTGATGATCTCTCAGCCTGGTGTGATGATCTCTCAGACCGGCACGATGATCTCTCAGCCTGGTGTGATGATCTCTCAGCCTGGCATGATGATCTCTGAGCCTGGTGTGGTGATCTCTCAGCCTGATGTGATGATCTCTCAGCCTGGCATGATGATCTCTCAGCCTGGTGTGATGATCTCTCAGCCCGGCGTGATGATCTCTCAGCTCGGCGTGATGATCTCTCAGACCGGCACGATGATCTCTCAGCCTAGTGTGGTGATCTCTCAGCCCGGTGTGATGATCTCTCAGCCCGGTGTGATGATCTCTCAGCCCGGTGTGGTGATCTCTCAGCCCGGTGTGATGATCTCTCAGCCCGGTGTGGTGATCTCTCGGTCCGGTGTGGTGATGTCTCGGTCCGGTGTGGTGATCTCTCGGCCCGGTGTGGTGATCTCTCAGCCCAGTGTGGTGATCTCTCGGTCCGGTGTGGTGATCTCTCGGTCCGGTGTGGTGATCTCTCAGCCCGGTGTGGTGATGTCTCGGTCCGGTGTGGTGATCTCTCGGTCCGGTGTGGTGATCTCTCGGTCCGGTGTGGTGATCTCTCAGCCCAGTGTGGTGATCTCTCGGTCCGGTGTGGTGATCTCTCGGTCCGGTGTGGTGATCTCTCAGCCCGGTGTGGTGATGTCTCGGTCCGGTATGGTGATCTCTCGGTCCGGTGTGGTGATCTCTCGGTCCGGTGTGGTGATGTCTTGGCCCAGCATGTGCAGTCTCTTGGCCAGCTGTGGCCTTAGCGTGGGCCTCTGATCTCACCGAGGCTAAGCACTTAAGAAAGATTGTAATGTTTGAACTATTTATTTATTTTCCTTTTAAAACTTAGAGGGTCTGCAACATGTAGCTTTTAAACTCACTTCATTTTTTAAAATTTGTTTTATGGGACATGGGTGTCACTGTCTGGCCAGCATCGATAGCCCATCCCTGTTTGACCTTGAGAAGGTGGTGGTGAGCTGCCTTTTTGAATTGCTGCAGTCCACTTGCTGTGCGTTGACCCACAATACCGGTGGGGAGGGAATTCCAGGATACTGACCCAACGACTGTGAAGGAACAATGGTATATTTCCAAGTCAGGGTGGTGAGTGGCTTGGAGGGGAACTTGCTGGTGATGGTCCCAGGTACTTGCTGCTCATTGTCCTTCTAGATAGAAGCTGTCGTGGGTTTGGAAGTTGCTGCCTAAAGATCTTTGGTGAGTTTCTGCAGTGCATCTTGTAGATAGACACACTGCTGCTCCTGAGCACCGGTGGTGGAGGGATTGAATGTTTGTAGATGTGATGCCAATCAAGCAGGTTGCTTGGTTCTGGATGGTGTCAAGCTTCTTGAATGTTTTTGGAGCTGCACCCACCCAGGCAAGTGGGAAGTATTCCATCACACTCCTGACATCATATATTTTATGCAGCACTTTTATTACTGAAAAAATATAAGAAGTTTAATTTTTAAGTTTGTTCTTTTTTTCTTTCTACCTTCTTCTTAAGATTCTGTGCTGAGGTATTTGTCCCTCAGATAGTGCATTGTGTGGTGACATTATACAAATCTAACTGTATTCCTGTACCTTTGTAGCATACAGGTACATCAAAGAATTCAGTAGTCAGATGGAATATTGACCTTCAATGTAAGGGAATAATGTATAAAAGGAGGGAGGTCTTACAACCGTACAGTCACTGTTCAGACCACACATTGAGTATTGCATTCAGTTTTGGATTCCTTTACTAAAAGGATATACTTGTATTGGAAACAGTTCAGAGAAGTCTCACTTCCTCAGGGGAAGGGATCCTTGTTTCAAAAACCATACGAAACTGGATTAGAAACATTAACTCTCTTATCCCCCCACAGATGCTGCCTGACCTGCTGCGGTTCTCCAGTGATTTCTTTCTTGTGTTTTCCAACACGTTTCTATATCGAATAGTAAATATCCTGGAGTGAGTTACAGATTGAGTACTGATCTGACTGGAAAGCCACTGGAATTCTGAAGATCTGATTGCACAGACATTTTATTCTCAATAGTATCCAGTGGAGGCGTCTTTTTAAAAGTAAAACTCAATATTCAAACTTCCGTGTGCACTAGTCTGGGAAAGCCACATCTGGGACTGTATCCTCCAAGGTGAGTCTGTATCTCAGTGACCTGGAGTTGTTTCATAGCATGTGTTTTAAATGCAGGAAGAGCTCACTGAACAGAGAAGAACAAAGAACAATGCAGCACAGGAACAGGCCCTTCGGCCCTCCAAGCCTGTGCTGACACATGTTACCCTTCCATACTAAAACCGTCCTCATTTCTAGGATCCGTATCCCTCTATTCCCTTCCTATTTGTGTATTTGTACAGGTATTCCCTTGAATGCTGCTAATGTGTCTGCTTCTATCCCCTCCTCTGGCAGTACACTCCAGGCACTCACCACCCTTTGTGGGAAAAACGGGCCTTGCACATCTCTTTTAAACTTCCCTCCTTGTGGTTTGAACCTGTGTCCCTCGTAATTGACCCCTCCACCCTGGGAAAAAGCCTCATATTTCCACTTCATCCAATGCCATTCACAATCTTATAAGCTTCCAATGGGTCACCCATCAATGTCCTGCTTTCCAGTGAAAACAAATCCAGTCAATCTACCCTTTCTTCAAAATCTCCCATACCAAGGTAACACCCTGGGAAACCTATTCTGAACCCCCTCCAAAGCATCAACATCCTTCTAGTAGCATGGTGATCAGAACTGTTCACAATATTCCAAGTGCAGTCGAACTGAAGTTCTATAAAACCATAGCATAACTTTCCGAACATAGAAATCATAGAATGCCGACAGTGTGGAAACAGGCCATTTGGCCCAACAAGTCCACACCGATCCTGTGAAGAGTA
The DNA here is from genome assembly GCF_020745735.1 of Hemiscyllium ocellatum. Classification (NCBI taxonomy): domain Eukaryota; kingdom Metazoa; phylum Chordata; class Chondrichthyes; order Orectolobiformes; family Hemiscylliidae; genus Hemiscyllium; species Hemiscyllium ocellatum. Next base: position 24,286,555 of record NC_083447.1, on the reverse strand, counting down.
TCCCACCCTGACCCACTCCCCTCCCCTATTACTCTATATTTCCCCTGACTAATGCACCTAACCTACATATCGCTGAACACCATGGGCAATTTAGCTTGGCCACATCACATAACCTGCATATACTCAATGTTCCTTCCAATGAAGGCAAACATGCCATTGGCCTTTTTTACCCCCTTATCCACCTGCACTGCCGCCTTCAGTGATCTGTGGACCTGCACACCCAGATCCCTCTGCATATTAATGCTCCGAAGGGTTCTGCCATTCACTGTTAAATTTCCAACTGTATTTAGCCTTCCCAAATGTATCACCTCACATTTGTCTGGATTAAGCTCCATCTGCCATTTTTCTGTCCATGCCTCCAACTGATCTATATACTGTTGTACCCTCTGACAATCCTCTTCAATATCTACAACTCCATCAATCTTTGTATCATCCCAATCATTTTATCATCTGCAAACTTAGACCAGCCACGTTTTCCTCCAAATTGTTTATAAAGGCCATGAACAGTAGAGGTCCCAGTCCCGATCCCTGTGAACCCACTAGTCACAGTTACCCTCCCAACACACTGCCCGACCAAATACATTGAAAACGGCTTCGGAAAGGCCTGAATTCAAATATAGTGCTGCTGCACCTCACTGTCCCTCCAATAAAGAATGAGTCAATGATGGAATCTGAAATCTGTCCAGAGAGCTTCCAAACTGGGTCCAGGCTGTTATTCAAATATCCCCTCACTACAGACAATTCCGAACTATCTCATGATTTGGAGATGCTGGTGTTGGACTGGGGTGTACAAAGTTAAAATCACACAACACCAGGTTATAGTGCAACAGGTTTAATTGGAAGCACTCTAGCTTTCGGAGCGACGCTCCTTCAACAGGTGATCGTGGAGAGCTCGATCATAACACAAAATTTATAGCAAAAATTTGCAGTGTGATATAACTGAAATTATACATTGAAAAATTGATTGTCTGTTAAGCCTTTCATCTGTTAGAATACAGTGATAGTTTCACTTCTTTCATGTGGAAATCACAAAACCCTTTTTTTAAAAGTTGCATTCCCGGGTTAGCTGTTAACAATGGTGATAGCTAGACAATATGTCGAAGGTGTTAGCCCCCTGTGTTCTCTGTCTATGACCTGATGTTTAGATTGATTCTAATCTAAAAAGTGAGGTAACAGAGTTTTACATAAATTCATACAGTTTTTGAGCTCAGAGTTCTACATGAATGCATGCAGTTTTTGAGCAAAGTACAATGTAACTCTGCAAATACAAATTCACCACAAAATATATGTGTGCATGTGGGTCTTTGTCTGTGTGTGTGTGTGTCTGTCTGGGGTGGGGGTTGTGAGTGTGAGAAAGTGTGTGGGTGTGTGTTTGTGTGTGTGTGTGTGTTCGCGCGTAGTGAGTGCAGAGTGTCTTAAGTCTGTGAAGGGGTGCATGTGTGAGCGTGGGAGTGTGTGTGTCTATAAGGGTGTGTGTGGGTGTCTGTGTGTACCTGTGTCCGTGCGTATGTGAGAGTGTGTGTGTGTAGGAATATCTGTGTGTGTGTGTAGTGCAATGGTGATCACCTGTAATGTGACATGAACCCAAGGTCCCGGTTGAGGCCCTCTCTATGGGTACCGAACTTAGCTATCAGCCTCTGCTCGGCCACTTTCCTCTGCTGCCTGTCCCGACATCCACCTTGGAGGATGGTCACCCGAAGGTCCGAGGCTGAATGTCCTGGACCACTGAAGTGTTCCCCAACTGGGAGGGAACCCTCCTGTCTGTTGATTGTTGTGCGTTGCCCATTCATCCGTTGTAGCCTTTGCTCGGTTTCCCCAATGTACCAAGCCTCCGGGCATCCTTGCCTGCAACGTATAAGATAGACAACGTTGGCTGAGTCACATGAATACCTGCCATGTACAAGGTGGGAGGTGTTCCCACGCGTAATAGTGGTATCTATGTCCACAATCTGACACATCTTGCAGCGTCCACCGTGACAGGGTTGTATGGAGTTGTCCTGAGGGCCGGGCAGTTTGCTACGACCAATGATCTGTTTGGGGTTTGGCGGTTGTTTAAAGGCAAGTAGTGGAGGTGTGGGGAAGGACTTGGTGAGGTGCTCATCCTCATCGATAATGTGTTGCAGGTCACGGAGAACGTGGCATAATTTTTCAGCCCCTGGGAAGTACTGAACAACGAAGGGTACCCTGTCAGTTCCAGCACGTGTCTGTCTCCTGAGGAGTTCATTACGGTTCCTTGCTGTGGCACGTCGGAACTGGTGGTGGATGAGTTGAGCATCGTACCCCGTTCTTGTGAGGGCTTCCTTGAGTACTTCCAGGTGTCCGTCACGTCCGTACTATCTCAGAGAGGGTGCAGAATATTCCCAAAGGGGAGAGGGACCAGCACGATGTTGCTGTACACATTGGAACCCATGATACAGGATGGGGAAAGGACCAGGTTCTGAGGAGAAAAAAAATAGGAATTTAGGCAGGAAGTTAAAAAGTCGATCCCCGAGGCTACTTGTAGGAGGGGGATGAGGGTGTGAGTCTTTTGAGGGTAGAGAGTATGAGAAAAATATTAGGCTGATATGATTTAACTAAATCAGAAATTATAGATGTACTTAATAAAAGCAGAGGGCTCAGTAAACGGATTCCCGCGGCTGGGTTTTGAGATTTCACTCCCTGTTGCCGGTTTCCTCCCTCATTCATTCCATTTCACGGAAACGCAATTTGTCAGTAACTTTCTTAAAGGGGACAGAGACCCCACCCCATTCAATCTGTATCTAACAGGTCCGTGCTGATGGAGACAACTTGTTTGATGTCCTGCAAGCTGTTCAAGTCCCGGTAGATGGTTCTGAGGGGGATTAGTATTCTCATCTTTTCATAGTTTCGGGTGAGACAGTGCGCTGGGGAGTGGGGAGACCACAGTTTGATGAATGACTGAATGAAATGCGGAAGGAGTAAGTATCGAGCGATTGTGAGTGGGTTGGCAAATAAAGGACCTTAATATAAAAATAAAGAAACATACAGTACAATATCTCACAAAACCATAGAATAAGATGTTTGAAGGTGATTGTCACTCTGCATCAGTAAAGACACGCCAGCTAGCCCACAGAGACCTTGTTAATGATGAACTGATATGGGTGAGCAGGGAAGAACCTCAGCAGATCACAGGGTATTCAGGGACAAAGGTTACAAGATAAACAAGGGACCACATCAGCGAACAGGCACCGTGTGTTTGAATCTGACTGGTAGTTATGTAATACACAGTGTCCTGATGTAATCAAAATGCCGGGTTAATTGAATTATTAATTTGATGTAATTAATTTACAGACCTGATATAATCATCACCCAGTTGGTTGACTTGTGGACTTGATCTGATCAACTGCACAATAACAGTTAGTTTGTAGACTGACATAACTTTGATGTCAGAAAGTGTAAGAATGGGATTGTGCGGGTGTCTGACAGAGAGAGCTGGATTGTCCTGTGTGATGGTCTTGAGTTCCTCTCCTGGCTGTCATCGATTCCCGTTGGAATAAACTGCTGTTCCTGCTGAATTGTCCAGGCCTTCAGAGTCTTCTTGCCTCAGAGACAGCGGTCACTCTTACAGCAGTAATATCTGGATTACTCCCAGTGCCATGCCCCAGTGAGAGTAGGTACAGGAGGGTAGAGCAGATGAATGCACGGCTGAGGAGCTGGTAATGGGGAGAAAGATTCATATTTTTGGATCATTGGAATCTCTTCCAAAGCAGAGACTTGGGATTGCCATAGTGTTAAGGGTTTGGATGGAGAGGAATTTGTGAAGTGTGCACAAGCAAATGTTCTGATTCAGTATGTGGATGTACTTACTGAAGACGGAGCAAAACGTGACCTACTCTTGGGAAATAAAGTAGGTCAGGTGACTGAGATATCAGTGGGGCAGCGCTTCAGGGCCAGTGACCCTAATCCTATTAGATTTAAAATAGTGATGGAAAAAGACAGATCAGGTCTAAAAGTTAAAGATATTAATTTAGAAGAAGGCCAATTTTGATGATAAGGCAAGAACTTACAAAAGTTGATTAGAGGTGGGTATTCACAGGTAAAGGACCGCTGGAAAGTTGGAAGCCTTCAACAATGAGATAATGAGAATCCAGAGACAGTATGTTCCTGTTAGGGTGAAGGGCAAGGCTGGTAGGTATAGGGAATGATAGATGACCAGAGAAAATGAGGTTTTGTTCAAGAATAAGAAGGAAGCATATGTCAGGTATAGACAGCAGGGATCGGCAGAATCTCAAGAAGTGTATAAAGGCAGGAGAAGTATACATAAGAGGGAAATCAGAAAGGTAAAAATGGGACATGAGATAGCTTTGGCAAATAGGGCTAAGGAGAATCCAAAGGGATTTTATAAATACATTAAAGACAAAAGGGTGATTATGCAGAATAGGCCCTGAAAGATCAACAAGCCCACCTGTGGAACTGCAGCAGATGTGGGAGATACAAAATGAGCATCTTGCATCAGTGTTTATTGTGAAGAAGGATATGGAAGCTAGAGAACTTGGGGAAGTAAATATCTGTAATAAGGACATCTTCAAAATCCCATATTACATAGGAAGAGGTGCTGGACATCTTTAAACACAGAAAGGTTTATATATCCCCAGGACCTGTCCATGTGTACCCACAAGCTCTGTGAGAAACTTTGGGCCCCTTCCTGAGATATTCATATCATCAATAGTCACTGATAAGGTGCCAGAAGGCTGGAGGTTGGTGAACGTGGTGTCATTGTTTAATGACATGGGAAGGAGAAGCCAGGGAACTATAGATCGGTGAGCCTGACACCGGTGGTGGACAATATGTTGAGGGGAGATCCTGAGGAATCCTGAGGATTTACATAAATTTGGAAAGGAAAGGACAGATTAGAGTTTGTCAACATGGTGGGAAATCATGTCTCATTAACTGAATTGAGTTTTTTAAGGATGTAATGAAGAGGATTGATGAAGGCAGAGTGGTGAATGTGATTGATATGTACTTCAGTAAGGCGTTCAACAAAGTTCTCATTCCTGAAGAAGGGCTTATGCCCGAAACATCGATTCTCCTGCTCCTTTGATGCTGCCTGACCTGCTGCGCTTTTCCAGCAACACATTTTTCAGCTCTGATCTCCAGCATCTGCAGTCCTCACTGTCTCCGAGTAAAACAAAGTTCTGCATGGTCAATTGTTTAGAAACATGAGGTCACATGGAATACAAGGAGAATACTAGCTATCTGGATACAGAAGGTAGGAGACAGAGGGTGGTGATGGAAACCTGAGAGACCTGTGACCAGCGGTGTGACACGTTGATTGGTGCTGGGTCCAGCTCTTCTCATCATTTATGTATCTCTCTCATCATCACTTCTGGCTTGCTCTGACCATGTTAGGCTCGGGCCCACAGCCACATCCATGACTCGATGGACCGAATGGCCTTACTTCCACTCCTATGTCCTATGTCTTATGGTCACAACCCAGATGGCCATCCAACAGCACTCAGGACCCACGCCTGCTGCCACACTTCACACAATGCATCACCATTGCTGCTTCTCGACAGAACTCCAGAAGGGAAGGAAAATATATACTAGAAGGAGAAAGAGGGAAAGGAATATGGCCAGCCTGGAGCAAACGGGCCGAACGTGCCTGTTCCACAATCTTGGATAAAATGCTCAATCTCCCACTCACACTGCCCATTCCCACTCTCTCTCTCCCTCACACTGCCCACTCCCACTCTCTCTCTCCCTCACACTGCCCACTCCCACTCTCTCTCTCCCTCACACTGCCCACTCCCACTCTCTCTCTCCCTCACACTGCCCACTCCCACTCTCTCTCCCTCACACTGCTCGTTCCCACTCTGTCTCTCCCTCACACTGCTCATTCCCATTCTCTCTCTCTCCCTCACGCTGCCCGCTCCCCCCTCTCTCTCCCTCATGCTGCCCGCTCCCCCCTCTCTCTCCCTCACACTGACCACTCCCACTCTCTCTCTCCCTCACACTGCCCGCTCCCACTCTCTCTCTCCCTCACACTGCTCATTCCCATTCTCTCTCTCTCCCTCACGCTGCCCGCTCCCCCCTCTCTCTCCCTCATGCTGCCCGCTCCCCCCTCTCTCTCCCTCACACTGCCCACTCCCACTCTCTCTCTCCCTCACACTGACCACTCCCACTCTCTCTCTCCCTCACACTGCCCGCTCCCACTCTCTCTCTCCCTCACACTGCCCGCTCCCACTCTCTTTCTCCCTCACACTGCCCACTCCCACTCTTTCTCTCTCCCTCACACTGCCCGCTCCCTCTCTCTCTCTCGCCCTCACACTGCCCCCTTCCACTCTCTCTCTCCCTCGCACTGCCGGTTCCGTCTCTCTCTACTTTGCAATGCCGGAGTTGCTTGATTTTTTAATCAGTATATTGAATATAGGAGTTGGGAGGTCATGTTGTGGCTGTCAAGGACATTGGTTAGGTCACTAGTGAAATACTGCATTCAATTCCTGCTATAGGATGAAGGTTATAAAACTGAAGGGTTTGAGCTACAGGAAGAGGCTGAATAGGCTGGGGCTATTTTCCCTGGAACGTTGGAGGTTGAGGGGTGACCTTACCGAGATTTATAAAATCATGAGGGGCATGGATAGGGGAAATATCTATTTCCAAGACTAGAAGTTATGGGTACAAGGTGAGAGGGAAAAGACTTAAAAAGGAGTTCAGGGCATTTTGTTTCTTGCAGAGATTGATGCGTGTATGGAATGAGCTGTCAGAGGAAGTGGTGGTGACTGGTACAATTACAACATATAAAAGGCACTTGGATGGGTATATTGATAAGAAGAGTTCAGAGGGATGTGGGGCAAGTGCTGGCAAATGGGATTAGAATAATTTTGGGTATCTGGCCAGCATGGAAGGGTTGAACCAATGATCAATTTCCGTGCTGTACATCTCTAGGATGCCATGACTCTATGAAAGGTAGGATGTGCATGGGGCAGACTGTCCAAGCGTTTTTTTTTTAGATTAGACTTACAGTGTGGAAACAGGCCCTTCGGCCCAACAAGTCCACACCGACCCGCCGAAGCGCAACCCACCCATACCCCTACATTTACCCCTTACCTAACACTATGGGCAATTTAGCATGGCCAATTCACCTGACCCGCACATCTTTGTGACTGTGGGAGGAAACCGGAGCACCCGGAGGAAACCCACGCAGACACGGGGAGAACGTGCAAACTCCACACAGTCAGTCGCCTGAGTCGGGAATTGAACCCGGGTCTACAGGCGCTGTGAGGCAGCAGTGCTAACCACTGTGCCACCGTGCCGCCCACTGTGCGTTGGCACAGGGTTGATCTAAACACTTTTCAATATTTAGACAAATGATCTGCCAACAACCATGTCTCACAGTTTTCTCTATGCTGATGACTGAGAGTTAAATTGTCATAGCATGGACACAGACCACTCCATTAAACCCATTCACCCTGAACAGATTCAGTCCCATTTGCCAGCACTTGGCCCCAATCCCTCTGAACCCTTCCTATTCATATAACCATCCGGATGCCTTTCAAATGCTATCATTGTACCAGCTTCCACCACTTCCTCTGGCAGCTCATTCCATGCATGCACTTCTATTTGAGAAAAGTTGCCCCTTGGGTCCGTCTTAAATTTTCCCATCTCAACTTAACCCTGTGCGCACTAGTATGAACTCCTCTTCCCCGTAGAAAAGACCTTGGCTATTCACCCTATCCATGCTGTTCATGACTTAGCAAACCTCTCTGAGGTCATAGAGTCAGAGAGTCATAAAGATGTGCAACATGGAAACAGACTAGATATCCCAACCCAATCTAGTCCCACCTGCCAGCACCCAGCACATATTCCTCCAAACCCTTCCTATTCATACACCCATCCAAATGCCTCTTAAATGTTGCAATTGTACCAGCCTCCACCATTTTCCCTGGCAGCTCACTCCAGCTCTGCATGAAAAAGTTGCCCATTCGATCTCTTTTATATCTTTCCCCCTCGCCCTAAACCTATAACCTTTAATTCTGGACTCCCCCACCTCAGAGAAAAGACTTTGACTATTTATCCTTTCCATGCCTCTCATGATTTTATAAATTTCTAGAAGCTCACACCTCAGCCTCCAATGCTCGAGGGAAAACAGCCCCAGCCTGTTCAGCCTTTCCCTATAGCTCCAATCTTCCAAAGCTGGCAATGTCCTTGTAGATTTTTTCTGAACCATTTCAAGTTTAACAACAACTTTCTGATAGGAAGGACACCAGAATTGCACACAGTATTCCAACAGTGGTCTCACCAATGTCCTGTACAGCTGCAAATTGACCTCCCAACTCATGTACTCAATACTCTGACCAATAAAGGAAAGCTTTCCTCACTATCCTATCTACCTGCGACTCCCACTTTCAGAGAGCTATGAACCTGCACTCCAAGGTCTCTTTGTTCAGCAACAGTTCACTTCTCAGCCTCCAATAGCTCAAACCCTCGAACCCCAGTGACATTCTTATACATTTCATCTGCAACATTTCAACTTTAACAACATCTTTCCTATTGCAGGGAGACCAGACTTGAATATAGTATTCCAAAAGTGGTCTAACTAATGTCATGTACAGCCACACTCCTACACTCAATGTAAGCCTCTGTAATTCTTCCCCAGATCCTTAATAAAAGTGTTACAAAGGTGATGGAATCCTGCAGCACATGGGGCTTACATTGAATCCCTCATCAACCATATCCAGTGTATGTCAGCTCCACAACTTCAGCGTCCAAACAGAACTGTGCATTGACATTGATGTCTGGCGTAATTCCAACCAACATCCTTGTGTGTGACTCAAGTCAAAATGTCAATGATTTCCAGATTGTCCTGACCTTCAACAGCAAAGTCTAATTATTGAGAGTCATAAATCTTTTGACCATATCCAAAAAAAAACTGCTGATGCTTTAAATCTGAAACAAGAGCAAAACTTGCTGGAAAAGCTCAGCAGCATCTGTGAAGAGAAACCAGAGATAACCTTTCGTGTCCAATGATTGTGCTTCAATACTAACCGTGTCCACTTTAATTGTCCAATACACACAGGTCCACCCATTTGTTTGGTTTAATTTTCAGACTGAAATCTTTTGAACACAAAGTGCACAAATGTGCCTGGTTATCACACCCAGATCAAATTATTATAAAGTTCAAGCACTTTGAAAATATCCAGTTTGGAAATAACTTGCTAACCAAATTATTTTCATGACAATATTTTAATTGTGATTCCAAATATTCTTCAGTCCAGATACAAATACATTTTAAATTGCTTCCACCTCTCTCCCGTGTGAGTAATCTGGTATATGAAGGTCAGGGTCTGTGTGATGCTATGTATGTAGGCCATGCCTCTGAGAGACTGACAGATTGTTCCAAACAACATCTCTCTTCAGGTCTTCACAACAAACAGGTTACTGCCTGGACCTAACCAGCTTACACTCACAAAACCTAAAACCCAGTGCCCTCCATTGGTTGTGATTGGGTAACATTTTAAATGAATTCTAATCCATTCCTGGCATCGCTGGTTGGGCCGGCAATTATTGCCCATCCCTAGTGGTTGTTGAGAATGTGCTGTGGGTTTGGAAAGTAGTGTCTAAGGAGCTTCTGTGAATTTCTGCAGGGCACCTTGTCGATGGTGCACATCGCTGCTCCTGCGGGTCAGTGGTGAAAATAACATGGATGCTTGTGGATGTCGTGGCAATCAAGTGGGGTCTTTTATCCTGGCTGGTGCCAAGCTTCTGAAATACTGTTGGAGCTGCCCCCATCCAGACCTGTGGGGAGTATTCCATCACAATCCTGACTGGTGAATTGTAGATGGTGGACGGTCTGTGGAGAATCAGAAGGCGAATCATTCACTGCAGTATTCCGAGCCTCTGACCTGCTCTGTTGTCACTGTATTTATATCACTGGTACAATTCAGTTTCTGGTCAATGGTAACCCCAACATGTTGACAGTTGAGGATCCAGCAACAGCAACCCCATTGAATATCAAAAGATGATGGTTTGATTCTCTGTTGTTGGAGATAATCAGTGTCTGGCATTTATGTGGCACGCATGTTCTTTGTCACGTTTCTTCCTAGTACTGGATGTTATCTGGGTTTTACTGCACTTTGCAAGGGCTGCTTCAGTATCTGAGTAGTCACACATGCTGTTGAACATTGGGCAAACATTGGCTAACATCCTTAAGATGGAGGGATGTAAATTTATAAACTATTGAAGATTGTTGGACCGAGGACATTCTCCTGAGGAACTCCAACAGAAATGTTCTTTCGTTGTGATGACTGACCACCAACAATCACAACCTTCTTCCTTTGTGTCAGGTCCAACTCCAACCAGCAGAGACTTTTTCTCAATTTCCATTGGCTCCAGATTTGCTCAGGTTCCTTGATGTCATACTCAGTCAAACACAGCTTTAACATTAAACCCCGTCATACTCACACCACCCTCTGGTATCATCTCTTTTTCTCCAAGGCCATGGGCACACACCACTCCCTCATCGGAGAGGGGCAACTGGTGCTGAGTGTAACCTCAGGTCACCATAGCTCAGGCCAGGGTAAGAAGAAGAGTCCTTCATGGTAACATCAGCTAATGTGGGAATAGGGCCAATGCAGTTGGTGTGCCTCTCCATTGTAAACCAGCTATCCAGCTCACTGAGGGGGCGAGTTACTGAGTGGGCATTTTTGAGAGAAGGATACCTTTGGAACACAATCAGATTTAGAGATGGGAGTGTTTGATTGGAAAACAATATTGCTTGTGGAGTGAAAGTTCTCATTTCATTAATTAATGTGATCAGAATTGTCCAGTCTTTAAAACTTAATTTTAGAAATACATGTATATTTACGTGAGCACTTAATATGCATTGTCATGATCTGTTTGTTCACATTTGAATGAAACACCAATTTGAAGATTGGTGGTACCTCACAATGCCCAGGTGATCCTCCATGGTATAGGTTAAAGGGCTGGGAAACGTGAGACATCAGTGTTTGATGGACAGAGATTGACTGCAGCATGAAAACACGGATTACCTCAACGCTGAAAACATTTGGAATTATCAATAAATTATTCAAAATGATTCTTGCCATGTTAGTATTCCTGTTAAGTGATTCAAACTATTGAAGCTTTGTAAATCTGGGTGAGAGTTGCTCCCTGCACTTTGTGATGGAAGATGTTACGTTCTGGTCCAATGGTCGCCATTATACGGACACTCGAACATTGATGTCTCTTACTATGTCAGGTATTATGAATGTTCTCTGTGGTTTAATTCTGATTTGTTAGAGCTTTTGCAGTGCAGTGGCAGTGTCCCTACCTCTGAACCACAAGGTCTGTGTTCAGATGCAAACCTGCACCGAAGCTGTGTTTATAGGAAGGAGAGAAGGAGAGGCGAGAGAGGAGGGGAGTGGTGTTTTTGATAAGGGAAAACGTCATGGCAGTGCTGAGAGAGGATATTCCTGATGGATCATCCAGTGAAGTTGTATGGATGGAACTGAGAAAAATGAAGGGTGTGATCATGTTGTTGGGATTATACCCTCGCCCCCTCCCCCGCCCCCCATCACCACCCCAATACTCAGCAGGAAATTAGGGGGAAAATATATGGGGAGCTTGCCAAATGCTGTAAGAATGATAGGGTTACAAGAAAAGGGGATTTGAACCTTCCAAATATAGACTGGGAATGGATTGGAGAATTTACTAGGTATGTTCAGGAAATTTTTCCCAATTAATATGAAGGCGGCCCTCCATGGCAAGGGGCAAAACCCAATCTTCTCTCAAGAAATAAGGCAGGACAAGTGACGGAGGTATTAGTGGGGGAGCACTAACTGCTATTCAATTAGTTTTAAAATAGCTATGGAAAAGGATAGACTGGTCAACAAGTTAAAGTGTATGGAGCTGACAGTGGGGTCTTTGGACATTACAATCTGTAAATGTGATGTGTAGAATCTTTTTCTGAGTCTTTGATATTGTAAATGAGAGTGAGATTCACTCTGCATTCAGGTCTCCATTATTCTTTACAAGCCTGATGGATTATGTTCTGATATTTAATGCTTATCTCTGTTTGTAATTGTATCTTTAATATTGCAGTGTACAAATAATTTTTGATGCGGTATATCAATTATAAGAACCTGACCTCTAATGGGAATATCCATTTGAATTGAATAATTTGTGTGCCTTCTGAACATGGAGCGAACCTACATGATGTAAAACAGAAAGTGCTGCAAATACTTTATAGGTCAGAGAGCATTTGTAGAGAGAGAAACAGAATGATCAATGACCTTTCATCAGAGAAAGTGACTGAGTATTTCCAGCAGTCTCTGTTTTTATTTAATGTTCACAGTGTCTGGAGTATACAGCTTTTCAAATTATAAATCTCCATAACGTACTATTCAGTTGGTTGCTGTGGGTTACTGTTGAGAGATTAACACAGTCCTTTACAATCCAATAGTCAATGTGATTTGGAGGCTGGGATTTGTTTACAGACCAGTTCTGTTTGAGTGTTCGAATTAAAATGTCACTGGAAGGTGGGATCAGAGTGGGACTGAACAGTGTCTCTGTCTGAGCCTGTGGGAGTGATGACTCCTCTGTGTCTCTGTATCTCTGTCAGTGATAATGTGAGTGTGTGTGAGAGGGAACTACCTGCATTGTTGCTTGTGTCTCAGCTGGAAGGTGGGAAGAAGAGCAGAAGGGAAAGGCTGTGATGGGCTGGAGGGCAGGAGAGGCTGAAATGACAGAGTTACAATATTGACCCAAATGGTGCAAGGAACGGGATGGGGGAGAGGCAGGAGAATGAGAGAAGAGAAGAAACAAAAGATTGGGGTGTAAATGATCCTCACTAACTGTCATCTAAAAACAAACAAAACAAAAGAAAATGGTGACAGAGATAAGAAAGTGAGGTACTCTGTCATGTCCCCCTTCACTGTTTACAGGATGCACATTTACTCTCAGATTCTGAATGAATCTGTGTTCTCATCATTAACTCTCGCATTGCCAGTTACTCTCAGTTTTAAAGGATCCTGTTTCAGCAAACGGACCTGGAGTCAAGCGACCAATTCATTGGATTTACAGAAATTCTGTTCCAGCCCAGTTTCAGTGGGAAGACACAGGGAAATGTCCTCTGGCTGTTGGTGTGATGGACCCTTCCTCTCAGATCCTGAGAACTTCGCATGAAACAAAATCTTTGGGCAATCTTTGTGCATGTGACGTGTCTCCTACATGTGCACTGGACATGACAGTAAGGTCAGTCTGCTCTCCCCTGGGTCAGTGATAGAGACACAGTGGGGTCAGTCTGCTCTCCCCGGGGACAGTGATAGAGACACAGTGGGGTCAGTCTGCTCTCCTCTGGGTCAGTGATAGAGACACAGTGGGGTCAGTCTGCTCTCCCCGGGGACAGTGATAGAGACACAGTGGGGTCAGTCTGCTCTCCTCTGGGTCAGTGATAGAGACACAGTGGGGTCAGTCTGCTCTCCCCTGGGTCAGTGACAGAGAGACAGTGGGGTCAGTCTGCTCTCCCCTGGGTCAGTGACAGATAACAGTGAGGTCAGTCTGCTCTCCCCTGTGTTAGTGACAGAGAGACAGCGGGGTCAGTCTGCTCTCCCCTGGGTCAGTGACAGAGACACAGTGAGGTCAGTCTGCCCTCTCCTGGGTCAGTGACAGAGACACAATGGGGTCAGTCTGCTCTCCCCTGGGTCAGTGACAGAGAGACAGTGGGGTCAGTCTGCTCTCCCCTGGGTCAGTGACAGAGACACAGTGGGGTCAGTCTGCTCTCCCCTGGGTCAGTGACAGAGACACAATGGGGTCAGTCTGCTCCCTCCTGGGTCAGTGACAGAGACACAATGGGGTCGGTCTGCTCTCCCCTGGGTCAGTGACAGAGACACAGTGGGGTCAGTCTGCTCTCCCCTGGGTCAGTGACAGAGACACAGTGAGGTCAGTCTGCTCTCCCCTGGGTCAGTGACAGAGACACAGTGGGGTCACTCTGCTCTCGTCTGGGTCAGTGACAGAGACAAAGTTGGGTCAGTCTGCTCTCCCCTGGGTCAGTGAGAGAGAGAGACAGTCCTCTCCTTCCCCCTTCCACTTGTCGATGGTGGTGATGATGTATGCATTTGGACATGCTGCTGGGCAGAGTCATGCTCTTGGAGAAAGTGAGGATTGCAGATGTTGGAGATCAGAGTTGCAAATCATACTGCTGGAAAAGCACAGCCAGTCAGGCAGCATCCAAGGAGCAGGAGAGTCGATGTTTCAAGCATAAGCTCTTCATCAGGAATGGATGGGTGGCCCAAGGGGGTTGAGAGATAAATGGGAGGGGGCTGGGCCTGGGGGGAAGGTAGCTGGGAATGTAATAGGTAGATGGAGGTGGAGGTGATGATGATAGGTCAGAAAGGAGGGTGAAGCAGACAGGTGGGAAGGAAGATGGACAGGTAGGACAGTTCAAGAGGGCCATGCTGAGTTGGATGGTTGGATCTGAGATAAGGTGGAGGGAAGGGAAATGAGGAAACTGGTGAAATCGACATCGATCCCGTGTGGTTGGAGGGTCCCAAGGTGAATGATGAGGCGTTCTTCCTACAGGGATCAGGTGGTCAGAGTTTGGCGGTGGAGGAGGCCCAGGACTTGAATGTCCTTGGTGGAATGTGAGGGAGAGTTAAAGTGTTCGGCCACAGAGTGGTGGAGCTGTTTAGTGACTGTGTCCCAGAAGGAAACTGAGGACAGACAGAGTCTTTGAAGAAACGGGGTCTGAGTGGGTTACACTTTGGAAGGTCGGTGTGGAGTTGTTAGGCTGAAGGGCCTGTTTCCACACTGTCAGTAATCTAATCTCAAAATGTTCTCTGCAACATTCCGCAAGTAGGTGTCCTGTGTCCCCAATTTAGAGGCGACCACACCGAGAGCAACGGACAGAGCATATGGTGTGTGTGGAAGCACAGGTAAATCTCTGCCAGATGTGCAAAGATCCTTTGGGCCCTTGGATGGAAGTGAGTGGATGGTGTGAGGTCAGGTTTGCACCTCTTGCGATGGCAGGGGAAGGTGCCAGGAGTGGAGGATGACTTGGTGGGGGGTGGGGCCCAAACAAGGGGTTCGCGGAGGAAATGGTCTCTGCAGAATACTGATAGGGGTGGGGAGGGAAATATATCCCTGGTAGTGGGGTCTGTTTGTAGGGGGCAGAAATGGCAGTGGATGACATGTTTTATCCGAAGGGTGGTGGAGTAGAAGGTGAGGACTGGGGTGTTCTCTCCTTGTTGTGATTGGAGAGGTGCGCTTCAAGAGCAGAGGTGCAGGAAGTGGAGGAGATGCACTTGAGGATATCATCGACCATGTGGGAGGGGAATCTGTGGTCCTTAAAGAAGGAGGCCATCTGGGATGTTCGATGGTGGGGTTGGTCCTCCTGGGAGCAGATGTGGCAGAGGAATTGGGAATAAGGGAAGGCATTTTTACAGGAGTGGGGGGTTGGAGGAGGTGTAGACCAGGTAACTGTGGGAGTCAGTCAGTATGAAGTAGATGCTCATGTTGACCTATCAATAAAAATGGAGATGGAGAGAAGGAGAAAGGAATGAGAAAGGGGAAAGGTCCCTTCCTAACATGGTGCCATTATTTAAAACAGTAGGTAAGGAAAAGCCAGGGAACTATAGACTGGTGAGCCTGCGGTCAGTGATGGGTGAGTTTTGAGGAAAAAATATTAAGTTAAAAAAGTACATGAAGAAGGACAGATTGTTTATACACGGAGCTTGTGGAGAGGCCTGTATAGGGACGGCTCGGGAGAGGTTTTTGTATCCAGACAGTGAAAGCTGAATGTTGGATTACTTGAGGTGGAGTTGTTTTATTTTTCATTTGTTCAGTTAAGTGTTTGATTTCTTTTTAATATTTATGTTGAATTTTTTTGCATGCTTCATAGTAAATCTCATCGTTTAATTTAGTATATAACTTGCTAATGAAAACTCCTTCTTTGTAGGATTAATGTTACTGACGGCCTGCAAGAGATATTGAGTGTGATGACAAATAGATTTAGTGAAGTGAGCACACAGCAAGATCATTCAGATCGATAACTGACTGTCGGGAAAGGGTTTGAAGGTGGTTTCGAAGTCTCCTGTGGTTATTCCTCTCTCAAACAGATATTCCAATTTGGGTAAGTAGTCATCAGATCTTGGGCACTAACAATGAATTTTATGTTAAACGGATTTGTTAGGATTTAAAAGAATCATATTTTTCAGGAACTCTCCTGTGAGGGACACAGACAGGAGATTCTGCGGGAGTGAGTGTGAATTGAGGGGAGTACGTTGCTTTTCTGGTGCCAGGGTGAAGGACGTCTCAAAATGTTTGAAGCAGATTGTCAAAGGGGAGAGTGAGAAGCTGGAAATTATTGTACACATTGATAGGTATGACATAGTTAGAGAAAAGGTTCAAGCTTTACAAAGTGCATGTAATAGGTTAGGTAGAGAATATGAAAAGTCGTAATCTCTGGTTTACTTCTGGTGCCACGTTCTAATGAGAGAAGGAATAAAAGGACAGGGCAGATAAATCAATGGTTGACGAGGTGCTGCACTGTGCAGGGAGTCACTTTCTTGGAGCATTGGGATCTCTTCTGGGACAGAAAAGACCTGTTTAAAAGGATGGGTTTCACCTGAACTAGACCAATATCCTGGTGGGGAGATTTGCTCGCTCTATTTCAGGAGATTGTAAGATTTGAGAGGGGTGAAGCGGGGCTTTCTAAACAACGGTGAAAATAGAAAGAAAGATGACAATGATTCTGAATCAGAAAACAGCAAGTTATTGAGAAAAGACAATCAAGAACAACTCAGAGAACAAAGGAACACTGAACACTTAAACTGTATTTATTTCAATGCAAGAGATCTCATGGATAAGGCCGATGAACTCAGGGCATGTAAGGGAACATGGGCCTGGGATGTCATTGCTATCACATAAACATGGCTGAGGAATGGAAAAGACTAGAGTGGTGCTGGAAAAGCACAGCAGGTCAGGCAGCAGCCGAGGAGCAGGAATTTTGATTTTCCTGTCTTTGGTTCTGCCTGACCTGCTGTTCTTTTCTAGCACCACTCTGATTTTGACTCTAATCTCCAGCATCTGCAGTACCCATTTCTGCTGAATGGAAAAGACTGGCAGCTCAGTGTTCTGGGTTTGAGATGGTACAGGAAGGACAGAAAGAGGCAAGGCAGGGGAAGGACCGGCATTTTTGATTAAGGAAAATATTACTCCTGCAATTAGAGAAGATATTTCTGAGGGATCATTTAGTGTAAATATATGGGTTCAAATTAGAAATAAGAAAGGGATGATCACCTTGGTGGGATTTTATATCGGCTCCTCAATAGTCAGAGGGCAATTGAGAAGCAGATATGCAGAGATCTCAAATATATGGAAGAATAATAAGTTTGTAATAGTAGAGGATTTTAATTTTCCAAACATTAACTCAGACTGCCATGGTGTGAAAGTTTTTGATGGTGAAGAACTTGTTCAATTACAAGAAAATTTTTGCTATAAATATATAATCTTCCTTCGCGAGGCGGATCAAAACTTGACCTTCTCTTGGGAAATAAGGCAGGGCAAGTGACTGAAGTGTGAGTCAGGGAACACTTTTGGACCAGTGATCTTAAGCCAGTAACTTTAAAATAGTTGTGTAAAAGGATAAAAGTTAAAGTTCTTAATTGGAGTGAGGCAAATGGGTATGAAAGGGTATGAAACAAAAACTTGCAAAAGTTGATTGGAGCAGAATGATCACAGGTAAAAGGGTGACTGACAAGTGGGAGGCCTTCCAAAGTGTGATAACAAGAGTTCAGAAACATTCTGTTCCTGTTAGAGTGAAAGGCAAGGCTGGTAAGATTAGGGAACACTGGATGAATAAAGATGTCGAAGTTCAAGTCAAGAATAAAAATAACCATCTATTAGAGAGATAATTGGGATCAACTGAATGTCTTGAAGAGTATAAAGAGTGTCGGGGCATTCTTTAGAAGGAAATGAGGAAGGCAAAGAAGGGACAGGAGATAGCCTTGGCAGGTAAGGTTAAAGATAATCCAAAGAGATTCTGTAAATACATTGAGTGACAGAGAGAGGTTAGAACCCCTTAAAGACCAATGAGGTTGTCTTTGTATTGAACCTCAAGAAATGGGAGGGATATAAAAATATTTTGCATCCATTTTTTATTGTTGGGAAAGAAATGGAGGCTGGAGAAATCAGGGATATAAATATTGATGTTTTGGAAACAGTTCACAATCCAGAAGAGGAAGTGCTGGAGAGCTTAAAAAAATATAAAGATAGATAAACCTGATCAAGTATGTCCCAGGACGTTGTGGGAAGTTAGAGAGAAAATTATACAGAGCAGAATATTTAGAACATAGAACATAGAAAAATACAGCGCAGTACAGGCCCTTCGGCCCTCAATGTTGCACCGACCGAATCCTACCTAACCTACACTAGCCCAATAACTTCCAAATGCCTATCCAATGCCCGCTTAAATGACCATAAAGAGGGAGAGTTCACCACTGCTACTGGCAGGGCATTCCATGAACTCACAACCCGCTGTGTAAAGAATCTACCCCTAACATCTGTCCTATACCTTCCACCCCTTAATTTAAAGCTGTGTCCCCTTGTAACAGCTGACTCCATTAGCGGTAAAAGGTTCTCAGTGTCTACCCTATCTAAACCCCTAATCATCTTGTAATCTTGGATCATTTTTAACTATGGGGAAAGAACTGGAGGACTGGGGTGTGGTTAATATGTCATTGTTTAAGAAGGGATGTGAGGAGAAGCCTGAGAACTATCGACCTGTGAGCTTGTCCTTGGTGGTGCGTAGGGTTTTAGAGATGATCCTGAAAGATAGGATTTACAGAGATTGGAGAGGAAAGGACTGATTAGACATAGTCTGTCTGATTTAATGTGAGCAAAATCATATCTCCCATTTGATTGGGTTTGTTTTTGGAAGTAACCAAAATGATTGATGAGGACAGAGTGTCAGATGTTGTTTGCTTGGCCTTTAGTAAAGCCTTTGATGAGGCTGTGCATGATCGACTAATTGGTAAAGTTAGATCACATAGGATTCAGGGTGGACTTGCCAACTGAATACATAATTGGCTTTATGGCAGAAGATGGTGGATCATTGTTTTTCAGATGGAGGCCTGTGACCAGCGGTGTCCCACAGGGATCGGTACTGGCTCCACTTCTGTTTGTCATTTATACAAAGGATTTGGGTGAGAATGTAGGAGGCATGGTTAGTAAGTTTGTGGATGACACCAAAATGGTAAAATAGACAGTGAAGAATGTGACCCAGGATTACAAAGAGATCTTGATCAATTGAGTCAATGGGCTGAGGAGTGGCAGATAGAGTTTAATTTGAATAAACGTGAGGCATTACATTGTGGGAATACAAACAAGGACAGGAGTTAACGGTAGGGCTCTAGGTAATGTGGGATAGCAGAGAGAGACCTCAGGGTTCAGGGAAATACTTCTTTGAAATTTGCATCCCAGTTAGACAGGGTTGTTAAGAAGGTGTTTAGCATGCTTGCCTTCATTGCTCAGACCTTTGAGTATAGGAGTTCTGACATTATATTGAACTTGTACAGGACAGTGATGGGGCCTCTTCTGGATTAATGTGTGCAATTCTCATCGCCCTGTTATAGGAAGGATATTATTAAAGTGGAGAGGGTTCAGTAAAGATTTACCGAGATGTTGTCAGGAATGGAGGGTTTGAGATATAGACATGGGCTGTTGCATTGGAGTGTGAGGGGTGACCTTATTGATGTTTAAACAATCATGTGGGGCACAGATAAGGTGAATGACAGGGGTCTTTTCCCTCGGGTGGGGAGTTCAAACCTGGGGGGTATATATTTAAGGTGAGAGGAGAAAGATTGAAAAAGGACATGAGGGACAATGTTTTTAGAATTTTGGATGTGGAATGAACTATCAGAGGAAATGGTGGATGTAGATACAGTTACAATGTTTAAAATACATTTGGACAAGTTCATGAATAGGAAAGGTTTGGAGGGATATTGGCCCAGCACAGGCAGGTGGGAATAGTTTAGTTTTGGAACATGCTCGGTATGGCCTGATTGGTCCAAAGGGTCTGTCTCTGTGCTGTATGACTCGATGACTCCATGACATTATGGTACGCAGTCAAAACACACGTTAGTCTCTGCACACGCTCACTTTGCCCTCCAGCTCATGGACTGGGACACAGCACGGGGAAGGATATTGTTGATGCACAGAGATACCGAGGGGCTTTTATATACAGTTGGTGGATAATGGAGGAACTACAGAGGGACAGCTCAGGATTGATGAAGCTGCACAAGGGAGGGCAATTAGACAGGGGCCATGGAGGGGGACAGGGGCTAAATGTTCAGCGGGGGGGGGGGCAGGATTGTCCAATATTGAAGGGGTGGGGTGCAGATTCCATCTCAGGATTGAACAAAAGAACCAGGGAAGGAAAGGAGGAGAAGGAAAGAGAGAGAAAAATGAGAGAAGCAGAAAGAGCAAGAGAATGGGAAAGAACACAGATAAAGGTAGGAAGAAGAGACAGGAGAGAAAAAAACAAAAGAAGAGGCTGTCGGTAAGAGAGAGAGAGAGAGAGAAAGAGAGATAGTGTGAGAGAGAGATGTTGTGTGATACAGAGGGTGAGAGACAGAGGCAAAGAGAGAGATAGGAAGATAAAAGAGGAAAAATCAGACAGATATAAGCACATGCTAAGGAAAGATATTGTGAGATTTAACAATTGATATTCACCATTCAAGTTGGTCTAAGCTCTTGCGATGGTCTGTCACACTCTTTCTCACCCATTCAGGACAGACTCTGCTCCAGGGGCTTGCTTTTGAGATTCAAACATTCCCCACACTCTCACACACAGAGACAGACAGAAACTGACAGATACTCACCCCCTGCTCAGTGTACACAGTGAAAGTTGAGTAGGTTAGGATAGTTTCATTAGAAAAAAGGAGATTGAGGGGAGACCTGATTGAGGTCTAGAAAATCATGAAGGGTATAGACAGGGGAGACCGAGATAAGCTTTTTCCCAGAGTGAAGGATTCAACAACGAGAAGTCACGCTTTCAAGGTGAGAGGTGAAAAGTTAAATGGGGCTATATGCAGCAAGGACTTCACACAGAGAGTGGTGGGTGTCTGGAACACATTGCCAGCAGAGGTAGTAGAGGCAGGCACGGTAGATTCATTGAAGATGCGTCTGGACAGATGCATGAGTAGGTGGGGAGCAGAGGGAGAGAGATGCTTAGGAAATGGGCGACAGGTTTAGACAGAGGCTTTGGATCGGCTCAGGCTTGGAGGGCCGAAGGGCCTGTTCCTGGGCTGTAAATGTTTTTGTTCTTTGTTCTTTGAAGGGAAAATGGCTGCCAAAACCTGTTTGAAATATCCTTAAGTCTCTCACTGAAAGCCCCCTCTCTGCCCAAGCCCCAGCTCATCCAGTCAGCTCCCAGCTCCTTCTCCCAGGGCATACCTCCCCCAGGGATGGAGCACAGCCAGGGCCATCTCAGTGGGATTAGAGGGGGGAGGGAGGGAGGAGGTGTGAGAGAATGCAGCAGGTAAACAGTTTCATCCAGTCTGCCTTTGTCTACTCCTACTTTGCATTTTATTGTCTTGGAATTAAAAAAAAATGTAATTTCAAACTGATCCAATTCCTTTTGTCTGTGGTTTCCTATTGATCAATGTGACAAATCTCAACTTGCAATTGTCAGGAATCTAACCCAGGTCACCTGTTTGGAAGACAGCTACACTAACCACGACAGCACCATCACTGCGCACTTTACCACAACACAGTCCCCAAACATAGTTAAAAAGACCTTTATCATGACAAATCAAACAGAGTTCATACTGATTCAGTGAAAGTGATATTGGGTCAGGTGACAATAACTTATATGAAGAGGAAGATTTGAAGGAGCATCTGAAATCGGAGAGGGAGCTGGGTCATTGGGTGGGTGCAGAGAGGGAGTCCAGAAATCCCTCTGGTTGGGCTTGGATTCCCCCGGCAATGCATCAGCTGGTTCATGGAAAGGAACAAATAAAGAAACGGGATGATGACAGAGAAATAGTTTAGTCCAGACTGCCTTTGTCTTCTCCTGCTTTGCATTTTATTGTTTTAGAATGAAAGCCACATGTATTGTAATGGAAAGGGTACTGAGGGATAGGATTTATGAGTATCTGGAAAGACACTGCTTGATTAGGGACAGCCAGCACGGATTTGGGAAGGGTAGGTCTTGCCTTACAAATCTTATTGAATTCTTTGAGGAGGTGACCAAGCATGTGGATGAGGGTAGAGCAGTGGATGTAGTGTACATGGATTTTAGTAAGGCATTTGATAAGGTTCCCCATGGTAGGCTTATGCGGAAAGTCAGGAGGCATGGGATAGAGGGAAATTTGGCCAATTGGATAGAAAACTGGCTAACTGGTCGAAGTCAGAGAGTGGTGGTATATGGTAAATATTCAGCCTGGAGCCCAGTTACAAGTGGAGTTCCGCAGGGATCAGTTCTGGGTCCTCTGCTGTTTGTAATTTTTATTAATGACTTGGATGAGGGAGTCGAAGGGTGGCTCAGTAAATTTGCAGATGATATGAAGATTGGTGGAGTTGTGGACAGTGAGGAGGGCTGTTGTCGTTTGCAAAGGGACTTAGATATGATGCAGAGCTGGGCTGAGGAGTGGCAGATGGAGTTCCACCCTGCCAAGTGTGAGGTTGTCCATTTTGGAAGAACAAATAAGTATGCGGAATACAGGGTTAACGGTAGGGTTCGTAGTCAGGTGGAGGAACAGAGGGATCTTGGGGTCTATGTACATAGATCTTTGAAAGTTGCCACTCAGGTGGATAGAGCCTGTGAGAAGGCCTATGGTGTATTAGCGTTCATTAGCAGAGGGATTGAATTCAAGAGTCGTGAAGTGATGTTGCAGCTGTACAGGACTTTGGTTAGGCCACATTTGGAGTACTGTGTGCAGTTCTGGTCCCTCATTTTAGGAAAGATGTGGAAGCTTTGGAGAGGGTGCAGAGAAGATTTACCAGGATGTTGCCTGGAATGGAGAATAGGTTGTACGAGGATAGGTTGAGAGTTCTCGGCCTTTTCTCGTTGGAGCGGCGAAGGATGAGGGGTGACTTGATAGAGGTTTATAAGATGATCAGAGGAATAGATAGAGTAGACAGTCAGAAACTTTTTCCCCGGGTACAACAGAGTGTTACAAGGGGACATAAATTTAAGGTGAAGGATATAAGGTATAGGGGAGATGTCAGGGGTGGGTTCTTTACCCAGAGAGTGGTGGGGGCATGGAATGCGCTGCCCGTGGGAGTGGTAGAGTCAGAATCATTGGCGTCCTTTAAGCGGCATTTGGATAGGTACATGGATGGGTGCTTAATCTAGGATAGAAGTTCGGCACAACATCGTGGGCCGAAGGGCCTGTTCTGTGCTGTATTGTTCTATGTTCTATGTTCTATGTAGTCACAAACTGATCCAATTCCTTTGCTCTTTGGGTTTTCCTGTTGATCAATGTGAAAATCTAAAAGCGCGATACCAGGAACCAACACGAGGAATTGAATGGAAACAAAGTAAATTATTGTTGAAAATAAAGGTGCATTCAAAAGACACGGAATCTTTACAATATTTTATTTCCTTTTTCAACAGGAAACTTATCGTTTTTTAAAAAAACTTGTCCAGATGTGTGGCTCAGAGAATTCAGTGAGGAAGAGTGGCCAGGAGCCTGTCGTTGCATTTCCCTCTCTCCTGCAGTGAACAATTACACCTTCCTCCACATCATTTATTTTTCTAACCTCTTCACTCACTGAGAACAGATGACTTGGGATAAATATAGCTTTCGTGTATTTTTGGTTTTGCTTTTGTTGTCCCACTTTCTACTAATTGTTGCTGATTACTAACAGCACTTTACACTGGCTTTACATCTCCAGTCTCTGTCATTTTGCTCCACAGATGGAGTCATTCCTTGCCCATGAGGAAAGGAGGGTTATCATGTTGCTGCTCCTCCTTCTTTTTTCGGTCCATTCCTCATGTGGACTCCTCGTTCCGTTATCTGCTGCACCTAATGTTGGCTCTCAGTTACTTGGATTGATTCACTATTTGAATTATTGTTCTAACTGGATATGTCACGGCATACTTTAACTGGTCTCTGAAATGTTTCTGCGTCACCATATAAATAAGTGCATTTGTGCAACAACTTAAGTTCCTCAGCATATATCCAATCTGAACAAAGAGACCAAAAGAAGCAGGATCCAAAGAATAACCAGCATTAAAGAAATATAAAATATGCAACAACCAGAGAAGTATGAAACTGGCAGATATGGCAAAGAGTAAAATCACAGAATTCTTCCTGCTCTCTACCTCTGGATCATTCTCTGTTTTTCTCTGACCTCTCAGTTTCTTCCGCACCTTAATGGCCTCAAAGATATGTCTGACAGTCAGAATGTTGATAAAGAGAATAAAAGTGAATGGGAACATTGGTGTTAAAAAAGTCTCAAAATATCTAAAACCTACCCACCGAGGGTCACTATAATAACCAGGCCTGATATAACAGTAAAATGGAACATTGTTGATAATCTTTCCAGGGTAATACACAAAGGAGTTGGGAATGTTCTTTAAACAAAAGAAGATGCAGATTGTTGCGAGAACCTTTGTTGCAGTTTTCCCTGTACAATACTTTGTTTTCATCTCATGAAAACAAATGGAGACAAATCGATCAAAGGAAAAAGCAATGGTGAACCACGCAGAACAATCAATGCTCAAGCGGTTGAGGGCATAGATAACAGCACAGACAGGAGTGATTTGCAGGAAACACAGTGGATAATAATATTTTCGAAATTGGTGAAGGATGATGTAAAAAACAATGAACAGTAGATCTGACATTGTCATGGCCATCAGGTAGCGAGTGCTGCACACAGAAAGACCACATTTTCCCCGAGCTAAGATTACAATCACCATGAGACTTACTGTAAGAGAAAGGAAAAAAATAGATTTGAAGTCACTAATGAAACATTCTCTGTGCATGAGCCCAGACTGTAAGTAATGACACAAAGATAATTGCTATTCCATGTTATATGAAGTTTAAAGAATCTCTCTCAATGAATCATTTGATCTTTTAAAGGACATAGGGAAGAACATGAGCAGCAGATTACTCACAGAAACACGGTCATATACTCAGGATGTTTTTGGGTCGGCAGCAGTCAATTTCACCAGCTCCTCAGATGCAACCTTGCCTGCTGTGCCTTTTCCAGCACATTGCCCTATCAGCAGTCCCCATTATTTCCTAATTCCCAATGACCTGCTGAACCCACCCATTGCCCTGTTGTCTCTGGACTCCAATTTGGAGCAAGCTGCCTGAGCAAGATCCACCAACACAATCCCTTTCCATCAAGGAATGGGAAACACAGGTATCACTGTGAGGTGGGTTGTTAGAAAACCCATCCGACCGATAGCAGGCTCTGAACTACCACAGAGAGAGGGTGGTCTTCCGAAACACTTTCTAGACCAGCCAGGGCCAGTGCTCAGCCAAACTCCATCAATGTGGCCTCAGTGTAAACCCATTCTGCACAGTATAGGGAAACACACAATGCTGCACATTACTGAGGAACCTCTGAACTGACAAACTATTCACTTTAAACTCAGTCAGTGAGGACACTATTGTCTGACAGTGGGATTTGCCTTGCTGAATGGAATATAATAATTTATCAGTTATCTGTAGAAATAAGGATGATTCAATGCAGTGGTTTATATAAGTTGTTCCAACACTTACCAGGAACACCAACAGCAACAAGGATGGTCTCGTACACTCTACCGATCCTTTCCCTGAGAAGCATTTCGTTGTTTGTGACACAATCTTTTCCTTCCTGCTGCTGGGAATCTGTTGGAATTGGAGAATTCTCTCGGAGATGGAGCTGACATAGTTCCAGAGACTTTATTTTATATTGTGTGGTATCTCCACTGGGAAACCGTGATTATATCTTCAAATTTTTTAACGCATTTTGAACAAACAAGTTATGACAGCAGGTTTATTTTAATGATGTGGTAGCATTGAGATTTACAGCTATATTTGAATACCCCAAAGGCTGGATTGATCTGATCCTGTTAAGTCTCAAACATTCATGTTTTCAAGTAACAATACTTGCAATATTTCACTCACTATCAATCCTATCAATATCTAAATATCTTTTCATATTATTTTCAATGATGACCTTCATTCTGCTGAGGTTATTCAGTCGCTCAATGCCTCATGCTGTTTAAGTTTTTGAGAGCTGTTCTGCACACTGTTATCCCACAGCTTTCCTTGTTAATTCAGTTATGCGACTGATTTGGGAAATTCTCTCTGTGAATGAGTACTCTAACACAGAACCTGAAGCTGATACTGACTGCACCAACAGCTGGAACTTCCGCTCGGTCTCATTTTCTCAAAACAAACACAAAAATAATCAGAACCTTACATTCAAATTAAAAGAATGATGGCATCATACAGAACAGAGGTGGCCCTTCGCTCCATCGAGTCTGTATCTCTAAACTCACACTCAAAGCTACACAGGGCTGGACAATGGGAAGCCTTCAAACATGAGATAATGAGAGTCCAGAGACAATATGTTCCTGTTCGGGTGAAAGGCAAGGCTGGTAGGTGCAGGGAATACTGGACGACTTGAGAAATTGAGGTTTTATTTGAGAAAAAGAAGAAAGCATATGTCAGGTATAGACAGCAGAGAACAAGTGAATCCTGGGAAGAGTATAAATGCAGTAGGAATATACTTAAGAGGGGAATCAGGAGGGCAAAAACGGAACATGAGATAGCACTGGCAAATCGGGTTAAGGAGAATCCAAACAGATTCAATAAATACGTTAAGGATAAAAGATTAACTGGGGAGACAGAGCCCCTCAAAGGTCAGCAAGGCAGCCTATGTGTGGAACTACAGGAGATGGGGAGATATTAAACAAATATTTTGCATCAGTGTTTACTGTGGAGAAGGACCTGTAAGATATAGAATGTGGGGAAAGAGATGGTGACATCTTAAAAAATGTTCATGTTACAGTGGACATCTCAAAATGCATAAAGATGGATAAATCCCAGACCTTATCAGGTGTACCCTAGAAATCAGTGAGAAGCAAGTAAAGTGATTGCTGGGCCTCCTGCTGAGATATTTGTATCATCAATAGTCACAGGTGATATGCTGGAAGGCTGAATGTTGGCTAATGGGGTGCCACTATTTAAGAAAGGTGGTAAGGAAAAGCCAGGGATCTATAGACCAGTGAGCCTGATTGATGGTGGAAAAGTTGATGGAGGTAATCCTAAGGGATAGGGTTTACATATATTTGGAAAGGCAAGGACCGTTTAGGGATAGTCGACATGACTCTGTGCGTGTGAAGAGGATTGATGAGGGCAGAGCAATGGCTGTGATCTACATGAACTTCAGTAAGGCATTCAACAAGGGTCTTCACGGTTAGCAAGGTTAGATATCATGGAATGCCGGAAGAACTAGCTATTTGGATGCAGAACTGGCTCAAAGATGGCAGACAGAGGCTGGTGATGGAGGGTTGCTTTTCAGACTGGAGGCCTGTGATCCATGGTGTGCCACAAGGATCAGTGCTGGGTCCATTGCTTTTCATCATTTCCATAAATGATTTGGATGTGAAAACAGCAGGTATAGTTCATAAGTTTGCAGATGACACCAAAATTGGAGGTTACCTCAGAGTACACAGGATCTTGTTCAGATGGGTCAATAGGCCAAGGAGAGGCAGATGGAGTTCAATTTAGATTTTCACAAGGTTTGTGAAGGTTTGTAGCTCAGGTTGAGGTTTTGGTGTCGGTTTGCTCGCTGAGCTGTAGGTTCGATATCCAGACGTTTCATTACCTGGCTAGGTAACATCATCAGTGGTGACCTCCAGGTGAAGCGAAGCTGTTGTCTCCTGCTTTCTATTTATATCTTTCTCCTGGATGGGGTTCCTGGGGTTTGTGGTGATGTCATTTCCTCTTCGTTTTCTGAGGGGTTGATAGATGGCATCTAGATCTATGTGCTTGTTTATGGCGTTGTGGTTGGAGTGCCAGGCCTCTAGGAATTCTCTGGCATGTCTTTGCTTAGCCTGTCCCAGGATAGATGTGTTGTCCCAGTCGAAATGGTGTTTTTTTTCATCCGTGTGTAGGGCTATGAGGGAGAGAGGGTTGTGTCTTTTTGTGGCTAGCTGGTGTTCATGTATCCTAGTGGCTAACTTTCTTCCTGTTTGTCCTACGTAGTGTTTGTGGCAGTCCTTGCACGGAATTTTATAGATGACGTTGGTTTTGTCCATGGGTTGTACTGGGTCTTTAAGTTTGTTAGTTTTTGTTTGAGAGTGTTGGTGGGTTTGTGTGCTACTAGGATTCTGAGGGGTCTCAGTAGTCTGGTTGTCATTTTTGAAACTTCTTTGATATATGGTAAGGTGGCTAGGGTTTCTGGCTGTGTTTTGTCTGCTTGTCGTGGTTTGTTCTTGAGGAACCTGCGCACTGTGTAGGTGGTTCTCCTCTGTTTTTCGAAGTTTGTCTGTGCTGCAGTGTGTAGTGGCTCGTTGGAATAGTGCCCTGATACAGCTTTGTTTGTATGTGATGGGATGGTAGCTGGTGTAGTTGAGTATTTGATCAGTGTTTGTCGATTTTCTGTATACGTAGGTTTGTAATTCTCCCTTGTCGCATTTCTGGATGTCACAGTAGAAAGAAAGGACAGGAATAGTTATTACAAGTTCCGGGGTTTAGATGTTTCAGTAAGAACAGGGAAGGTGGTAAAAGAGGGGGAGGTGTGGCTATGTTAGTCAAGGACAGTGTTATGGTGGCAGAAAGGACATATGATGAGGACTGGTCCACTGAGGTAGAATGGGCTGAGATTAGAAACAGGAAAGCAGAGGTCATGCTGTTGGGGGTTTTCTGTAAGTGTCCAGAGATGTAGAGGAAAGGATTACAAAGATGATTCTGGGTAGGAGAGAAAGTAACAGGATCATTGTTATGGGGACCTTTGACTTTCCAAATATTGACTGGAAACACTGTAGTCCGAGTACTTTAGATGGGTCAGTTCTTGTCCAAGGTGTGCTGGAGCATTTCCTGACACAGTATATAGACAAGCCAACAAGGGGCTAGGCCACATTGGATTTGGTACTGGGTAATGAAGCCAGGCAGGTGTTTGATTTGGAGGTAGGTGAGCACTTTGGTGATAGTGACCACAATAAGGTTACATCTACTTTAGTGATGGAAAGGGACAGGGATATATCGCAGGGAAAGTGATATAATTATGCTGTGATTTGGCAAGATTTAGGATGCATAGAATGGGCTGGAAACTGCAGAGGATAGACACAATTGAAATGTGGAGCTTTTTCAAGGATCAGCTACTGCATGTCCTTGATACGTATGTACCTGTCAGGCAGGGAGGAGGTGGTGGAACAAAGGAACCATGGTTTAGTAAAGAAGTTCTATCTGTTGTTAAGAGGAAGAAGGAGGCTTATGTAAAGATGAGACATGAAGGCTCAGTTAGGTGCTTCTAGTTACAAATTAGCCAGGAAAGACCAAAAGAGAAAGCAAAGAAGGGCCAGGAGGGGCAGAGGATTTGAGAACAGAAGTAGAAAAGTTTTTATTGCAGTTATTCAGGGCATTGTATCTGCAAACGGCTTTGGTCTCCCTATTGAAGAAAAAATATAGTTGCCATAGAGTGAATGTAGCACAGGGCCACTAGGTTGATCTTGATGATGGTAGAACCATCCCATGAGGAGAGACTGGGCCTGTATTCAATGGAGTTGAGAAGGATGAGAGGAGATCAGATTGAAATGTATCCAATTCTATCAAATCAAATGTATCAAATTGGGTGGCTCAGTGGTTAGCACTGCTGCCTCACAGCTCCGGTTTCCTCCCACAGTCCAAAGATGCACAGGTTAGGTGAATTGGCCATGCTAAATTGCCCATAGTGTTAGGTGCATTAGTCAGGGGTAAATGTAGCAGAATGGGTCTGGGTGGCTTGCTCTTCGGAGGGTCGATGTGGACTTGTTGGGCCGAAGGGCCTGTTTCTACACTGTAGGGAATCTCATCTCATCTCATCAAGTCTTTGGCAGGTCACATCAAGGAAAACCTTAAAGCTTTCTATCAGTATATCAGGAATAAAAAAAATGACTAAAATAAGATTAGGATCAGTCAAGGACAATAATGGGAAGTTGTGCGTGAAGTCTGAGGAGATAGGAGAGGCGCTAAATGAATATTTCTCATTCGTATTCACACTGGAAAAAGACAATGTTGTCGAGGAGAATACTGAGATCCAGATTATTAGACAAGACGGGATTGAGGTTCATAAGAGGAAGTGTTAGCAATTCTGGAAAGTGTGAAAATAGATAAGTCCCTTGGGTTGAATGGGATTTATCCTAGGATTCTCTGGGAATCCTGGAAGGAGATTGCAGAGACTTTGACTTTGATCTTTATATCGTCATTGTCTACAGGAATAGTGCCAGAAGACTGGAGAACAGTAAATGTTGTCCCCTTGTTCAAGAAGGAGAGTAGAGACAACCCTGGTGATTATAGACCAGTGAGCCGTACTTTGATTGTGGATAAAGTGATGGATAAAGTTATAAGAGTTCAGATTTATAATCATCCTTCAATCATCCAGAAAGGATGAAGTTGATTAGGGCTAGTCAACATGGTTTTGTGAAGGGTAGATCGTGCCTCACAAACCTTATTCAGTTCTTTGAGAAGATTACCAACCAGCAGATTAGGTGGTCAATGTGGTGTATATTGGTTTCAGTCTGGCTTTTGATAAGGGTCTCCATGAGAGGCTATTGCACAAAATACAGAGGCACGGAGACATGGGATTGAGGGTGATTCAGCTTTTTACATCAGAAATTGGCGAGCTGTAAGGATGGTTGTTGATGGGAAATGTTTATCCTGGAGTTCAGTTACTAGTGGTGTACCGAAAGGATCTGTTTTTTGTTCACTGGTGTTTGTCATTTTTATAAATGACTTGGATGAGGATGTAGAAGGATGGGTTCATTAAATTTGCAAATGACACCAGGTCAGTGGAGTTATGGACAATGCAGAAAGATGCTGCAGGTTACAACGGGACAAAGATAAGCTGCTGAGCTGGGCTGAGAAGTGGCAAATGGAGATTAATGCAGAAAAGTGTGAGGTGATTCACTTTGGGAGGAGGAACAGGAATACGGAATATTGGATTAAAGGCAAGGTTCTTGGTGAGCATAGAGATCTCGGTGTCCATGGTCATAGATCCCT
Source organism: Hemiscyllium ocellatum (assembly GCF_020745735.1). Taxonomy (NCBI): domain Eukaryota; kingdom Metazoa; phylum Chordata; class Chondrichthyes; order Orectolobiformes; family Hemiscylliidae; genus Hemiscyllium; species Hemiscyllium ocellatum. Next base: position 24,255,395 of record NC_083447.1, on the reverse strand, counting down.
GAAAGTTGCCACCCAGGTTGATAGGGTTGTTAAGAAAGCGCACAGTGTGTGAGCTTTTATTAGTAGAGGGATTGCGTTTCAGAGCTATGAGGTCATGTTGCAGCTGTACAAAGCTCTGGTGCGGCCACACTTGGCATATTGCGTACAGTTCTTGTCAGCATATTAAAAGTAGGATGTGGAAACATTGGAAAAGATGCAGAGAAGATTTATCAGGATGTTGCCTGGTATGGAGAGATGGTCTTATGAGGGAAGGCTGAGGGACTTGCGGCTGTTTTTGTTAGAGAGAAGAAGGTTGAGAGGTGACTTCATTGAGACATACAAGATGATCAGAGGATTAGATAGGGTGGACAGTGAGAGCCTTTTTCCTTGGATGGAGATGGCTGGTACGAAGGGAAAGAGCTTTACTGTCAGAGGTAGTTTCCTTACTCAGAGAAAAGTCGGGGCATGGAACACCCTGCCTGCAACTGTAGCAGACTTGCCAACTTTAAGAACATTTAAATGGTCATTGGATAAACATATAGATGATACTGGAATATCGTAGGTTAGATTGGCTTGAGATTGGTTTCACAGGTCGGCGCAACATCAAGGGCCGAAGGGCCTGTACTGTGCTGTAATGTACAATGTTCTATGTTACAGGCCTGGGCTGACAAATGGCAATTAACATCCATGCCACATAAATGCAAAACAATTATTACCTCCAAGAGGAGATCACATCGATAACGCCTTTTGACATTCAAGGCAAGAATCCCCCACAATCAACAAGCTGGGAGTTCCCATTGAGCTGAAAATGAAATGGGTTTACAATGTAAGTACTGTGGCTACAAGAGCAGGTCAGGGGGCAGGAACACTGCAAGTGAGGGATGTACCTCATGGCTCCAAACGCCTCTCCACCATCTCCAAGGCACACGTCAGGGGTGTGATGGAATACTCCCCACTTGCCTGGATGGAAATATCTCAAGAAATGGGATCCCAGCTTGACCAAGCAGCCATATAAAAGCACAATGTTGCAGACACTCAAAATCCAACATGAAATCAGAAAGTGCTGGAGAAATTCAGCGAATCTGGCAACACCTTTGGAGAGATACATAAAGTTAAACTTTTGAGTCCAATATCACCCTTCTTCAGAACAGTGCTGAAAAGGAGTCATATCGGACTAGAAACATTCATTCTCTTTCTCTCCTCACAGTTACACCAGGCCTGCTGAGTTTATCCAACATTTTCTCTTTTACGACAAAGTAACCAGTTTGATCGGCACCACATCTATAAACATTGTCTATCCACCACCAGTGCTCATTGGCAGCACTGAGTATCATAACAATACACACTGCAGAGGCTCACCAATGTTCCATAGATATCATCTTCAACATCTGTGACCACTACCTTCCTAAAGACAAAGGCAGTAGATGTATGAGAACACCATGACCTGCATGTTCCCTTCCAAGCCACTCACCATCCTGACTTGGGCATATATTCCTTCAGTAAAGTCCCTGAAGTCCCAGTGGACCAAAGGACTGCTCTCTCATTAGTGAGAAACAACTGGCCGTGAGTTTAACCTGAGGGTCACCGTGCCTCAGGGGAACGGTGAGGTTGGGAAGGTAAGACCGTCATGATGATCTCAGCCAGTGTGGGGATTGAACCTGTGATGTTAACATAGAACATATTATAATACAGCACAGTACAGGCCCTTCAGCCCTCGATGTTGTGCTGACCATTTATCTGACTCTATTGTTATCACCTCTATGTGCCTATCCAAGAGTCGCTTAAGTTGCATAAAATACGGAGGCATGGGATTGAGGGTGTTTCAGCAGTTTGGATCAGAAATTGGCTTGTTGAAAGAAGACAGAGGGTGGTGGCTGATGAGAAATATTCACCCTGGAGTTCGTTACTCATGATGTATCGCAAGGATTTGTTTTGGGTCCACTGCTGTTTGTCATTTTTATAAATGACCTAGATGAGGGTGTAGAAGGATGGGTTAGTACATTTGTGGATAACAATAAGGTCAGTGGAGTTGTGGATAGTATTGAAGGATGTTGCAGTCTACAGAGGGATACAGATAAGCTGCAGATCTGGGCTAATGTGGAAAAGTGTGAGGTGATTCACTTTGGAAGGAGGAACAGGAATACAGAGTACTGGGCTAATGGCAAGATTCTTGGTAGTGTAGGTAAGCAGAGAGATCTCAGCGTCCAGATACATAGATCCCTGAAAGTTGCCACCCAGTTTGATAAGGTTGAGGTTTTTTTCATTCAAGGGAAGACGGCTGAGAGATGACGTAATTGTGACATTAAGATAATCAAAGAGTTAGATAGGGTGGACAGTGAGTTTTTTCCTCGGATGGTGATGGCTGGCACAAGGGGACATAGCTTTAAATTGAGGGATGATAGATATAGGACAGATGTCAGTGGTAGTTTCTTTACACAGAGTGTAGTAGGGGCATGGAACACAGTGCCTGCAACTGTAGTAGACACCAACTTTCAGGGCATTTAAATGGTCATTGGAAAATCATATGGACAAAAATGGAATAGTGTAGGATAAACGGGTTTCAGATTAGTTACACAGGTCGGCACAACAAGGGCCGAAGGGCCTGTAATGTGCTGTCATGTTTATGTTCTATATTCGAATTGTTCCTAATCTATCTGACTCTGCTACCACTGCTGGTACTGTATTCCACACACCCACCATTGTCTGTGTTACGAACCTACATCTGACATCTCCCCGAAAAGTTCCTCCAATCAACTTAAAATAATAGCCCCCTCATGATGACCATTTCCACCCAGGGAAAAAGTCTCTATCTATTCCCTCTGTCTGTGTCTCTCATCACCTTGTACACCTCCATCAAGTCAGCTCTCATCCTTCTACACTCCAGTGAGAAAAACCCTCGCGCTCTCAATCTTTCTTCATAAGACATGCCCTCCAGTCCAGGCAGCGCCCTCTCTAAAGGTTCCACATCCTTCCTATAATGGGGCAACCAGAACTGAACACCATATTCCAAGAGTGGTCTAAGCAGGGCTCGAAAGAGCTGCAGCATAACCTCGCGTCTCTTAGACTCCATCCCTCTGCTAATGAAAGCAAACACGCTATAAGTTGCCTCAACAAATTTGGGGGGCACTGGATGACTTTGAGGGATCAATAAGCATGGACCCCAAGATCCCTCTGTTCCTCCACACTGCCAAGAATGTTGCCTTGAATCCTGCATTCTGCATTTCAATTTGACCTTCCAAAATGAATCACTTCATGCTTTTCCAGGTTGAACTCCATCTGACACTTATCAGCCCAGTCCTGCATCCTATCAATGTCCCATTGCAACCTAGAGCAGTCCTCCACACTATCCACCACTCCACCAACCTTCATTGGCAAACTTACTAACCCAACCTTCCACTTCCTCATGCAGATCATCTATAAAAGTCACAAAGAGCAGAGGTCCCAGAATCGATCCCTGCGGAACATCACTGGTCACCAAGCTCCAGGCTGAATACTTCCCATCTCCTACCAGCCTCTGTCTTCTATGGACGAGCCTACTCTGTATCCAGACAGCTAAATTTCCCAGTATTCCATGTCTCCTTACTTTCTGAATGACCCTCCCATGGGGAACCTTATCAAATGCCTTGCTAAAGTCTATGTGCACCACATCCATTGCTCTACCTTCCTCAGTGCATTTTGTCACATCTTCAAAGGAGTCAATAAGGTTTATGAGGCATGACCTGCCCTCACAAAGCCATGCTGACTATCTCTAACCAAATTATGGTTTTCCAATTATCATAAATCCTGTCTCTCAGAATCCTCTCCAATAATTTGCCCAACACAAGTAAAACTGACTGGTCTGTCATTCCTAAGATTACCCTATTCCCTATCATGAATAAGGGAATAACATTTGCCATCCTCCAATTATTTGGCACTACTCCAGTGGATAATGAGGACCCAAAGATCAACGTCAAAGGCACAGCAATCTCTTCCCTCACTTCCTGTAGTAACCTTGCGTATATTCCTTCCTGCCAGAGGGAGGTTAGCTATCCTTAAAACTTTCAGCATATCTTTCTATTTAACATCAACCTGTTTGAGCATGTCAGCCTGTTTTATGCTGTCCTCACAAACATCAAGTTCCCTCTCAGTAGTGAATACTGAAGCAAAGTATTCACTGAGGACCAAAACTACCTCCTCCTCCGACTCCAGGCACAAGTTCCCTCCACTGTCGCTGATTCGTCCTACCCTCACTCTGATCATCCTCCTGTTCCTCACATCAGTGTAGAACGCCTTGGGGTTTTCCTTCATCCTGCCCCCTAAAGCCTTTACATGCACCCTCCTAGATCTCCTAAGTCCATTCTTCAGTTCCTTCCTGGCTACCTTGTAACCCTCTAGAGCCCTGTCTGATCCTTGCCCCTTAACCTTAAGTAAGCTTCCTTCTTCCTCTTGACTAAATGTTCCACATCCCTTGTCTCCCAAGGTTCCTTCACCCTACCATCCTTTCCTTACCTCGGTGGGACAAACCTGTCCTCCTAAACAACCTCGACATTTCTGTTGAGCATTTCCCTGAGAACATCTGTTCCCAATTTAGATGCCCCAGTTTCTGCCTAATAGCATTGTAATTCCCCCTCCCCCAATTAAATACTTTCCCAGACTATCTGCTCCTATCCCTCTCCATGAGTATAGTGAAGGTCATGGAGTTGTGATCATTATTACCGAAATGCTCTTCTACTGAGAGATCTGACACCTGGCCTGGTTCGTTGCCAAGCACCAAATCCAACATTGGATGTTAATGTCACTCTACATCACAAACCAGCCGTCTAGCCCCCACTGCTGCAAGGGCTCAGTTAGCACAGTTGGCTGGATGGCTGATGTGAGATGTAGAAATAAGAGGTGGTACTTTGGTTAAACTCACCATCAGTTGTCGCTCTACCTCTCTCCAAGACAGAGCAGCCTTTTGAATTGTACAATTCCTTCAGTATCTCTCTGTCACAATCCTAGAGAGAAGGCTGAGAGGTGACTTAATTGAGACATACAAGATAATCAGGGGTTCAATAGGGTGGACAGTGAGAGCCTTTTTCCTCTGATGGTGATGGCTTGCATGAGGGGACATAGCTTTAAATTAAGGTGTGATAGATACAAGACAGATGTCAGAGTAGTTGTGGCATGGAACGCCCTGGCTACAACAGTTAGAGACTCACCAACCTGAAGGACATTTGAATGGTGTTTGGATAAACATATGGATGAAAATGGAATAGTGTGGGATAGATGGGCTTCAGATTGGTTCCACAGGTCAGCGCAACATCGAGGGCCGAAGGGCCTGTACTGTGCTGTAATGTGCGATGTTCTATTTTAGTGACCAGTTGATCACTAAAAGGCTGAAGGGTGAGAGCAAAGGAGAGACCCACAGAGACCCAGAGATGGAGAGCAGAAGGAAAGCTTGATTCTGCTCTTCACCATCTCTGGGAGCTTCACCCTCCCGTGGTTCATCAATGTTGTAGATTTCTGATATTATGTCATTCGAGATGACATCCTGATGATTACCTACCGTTTCTGTTAGTGTTCAGTGTTGGTGGTTACATGCTGCAGAGGTTACGTTATTGTACAAACAGATTTATTTATGCAGCAACGCTGTCTACATTCAGAGGGAAGATCAGTAACACAGTAAAACCTCTGGCTACACAAATTCATTACCTTCTGAATAAATAAAACTCCTTATTGAAACCAAAAGGATGGTCCCATTGTTCCCAGAATGTGGAATGATATTTTTCATTGACCCATGGGATATGGGCCACACTGGCTGGGCCAGTGTTTTTTGCCCATTCCTAGTTGCCCCTTGAGAAGGTGATAGTGAGCTGTTTTGTTGAACTCACTGCACTCCATGTGATGTAGGTAGACCCACAATGTGCCCCTTAGAGAGGGAATTCCAGGACTTTGACCCATTGACACTGAAGGAACGGCGATGTATTTCCAAGTCAGGATTGTGAGTGGTTTGGAGGGGAACTTGCAGGGGGTGGTGTTCCCATGTATCTGCTGCCCTTGTTCGAGATGGAAGTGATCCAGTGGAGAGCAGACTGACCCCACTGTGTGTCACTGACATAGGGGGAGCAGACTGACCCCAGTGTTTCTGTGTCACTGACCCAGGGAGAGCAGGCTGACCCCACTACATCTGTGTCACTGACCCGGGGGGAGCAGAATTACCCCATTTTGTGTCACTGACCCAGGGGAGAGCAGTCTGACCCCACTGTGTGTCACTGACCCAGGGGGAGCAGACTGACCCTACTGCGTGTCACTGACCCAGGGGGAGCAAACTGACCCCACTTTGTCTGTATCACTGACTCCAAGAAGGGAAGGCTGACCCCATTGTGTCTGCATCACTGACCCCAGGGAGGGAAGACTGACCCCACTATGTCTGTATCACTGACCCCAGAGAGGGAAGACTGACACCACTGTGTCTGTATCACTGACCCCAGGGAGGGAAGGCTGATCCCACTGTGTCGGGATCACTGACCCCAGGGAGGGAAGGCTGACCCCACTGTGTCGGGATCACTGACCCCAGCGAGAGAAGGCTGACCCCACTGTGTCTGTATCACTGACTCCAAGGAGAGCAGACTGATACCTTGTCCCTTTAAGGAGGATGTGTTCTGTTTCTCTTGATGAGGGATGTTATCAACCTGGTGCCCAGGTATATGATCCATGGAAAGCAGAGTAAATAACTTTGGGTTTTCTTAAATTATGACCAAAGCAGCATGAGGAAGTGAAGTCCGGCTCTCACTGATCCAGGGGCTCAGCGCTGCTTTCAGTTACTGAAGTTGCATTATTTGTGTTGAAGCTATTAGTCACAGCTGTCATCTCTCTCTGCTGTAGGAAAAAAGCTTGAATTCTCCCTGTGCTGTGAGATTGTTTGTTTTGGTGTTCCCATCGTTTAGATTGGAGGAGATATTAAGTGAGGGAAATCTGTTTTGCTGAATTTGCCTTTACTAAGGGTCTATTTATAGGATCTGGAGGTATTAGAACAGTTGATGGGTAGGATTAAATAATATATTATTTTGTTATGTATTCCGACAGGTTCAAGTTGTTTTTTTTCATTGTTTGCATTTTAATTGTGGTGTAAGAATTAAGTGCGTTTTGTGTAAAGCTCAACATTCTGACCAATTGAATTCCATCCAGAACAGAATACTCTAGAACTGCCCATGATGCTACAAGCGATGTCTAAGGATTGACATGACTGTTCTCAAACTCACTTGAAATATTGGCCAACAGAGTTCTGCACCTTCTAGTAGGGATGTGAGTGCATTGGAGAGGGAACAGAGGAGATTGACCAGGCTGTTCCCTGGGCTTGGAAGTTTTAGTTCTGAAGAGAGTTTGGACAGACTGGGATTGTTTTCATTAAAGCAGACGTGATGGAGAGGAGACATGACTGAGATGTATAAAACTATGATGGGCGTAGGGTATACAGGAAGCGAACATTTCCCCTGGATGGAGGGATTAAGGACCGGGGCATAGATTTAAGTGAAGGAAACTGAACCCTTTAGTTGAGGGAGGGGTAGAGTGTCAACAACAAAATGGCTGGAGGATAAGAGAAAGAGCTGGAAAGCACAGCCTAAATGAGTGGTAGAGGTGTGAACCCTGAAGACAATTCGGAATTATATGAATGATATTTTGAAATGCCACAGTGGACAAAGCTGCAGACTGATGTAGACAGTGAAGCAAGAGAATATGACAGATAAGGAGTGAAACCCACACCTCTCTATATAGTGGTCCCAGACCCATACCCTCCTTGGCCTCACCCCTCCATCTCCCTTCAAACTGCTCCATCATCAGTCAGCTGTTTTGGGTTTCTTCACTGAGCATGCCCAGTACACTGCAGGGAACAAAGAATGATTCACCCCCAGCTGCTATGCAGATCATGTGTGTCTCAGAGTCAGCTCTGAGACATCTCCTGGGCAGTCTCAATCTGTATCTGTGTGTCTCTGACTCCGTGTTATTGAGCATCACCCGTACACCCTAATGTCTATGTATGGAACTGCTTTGTATATTCTGGAATATGAACACATTGTAACCTGAGGAAGGTGAGGGTTTCAGTCCTCCCCGGCTTACTCCCTGTTTGATCACAGTGAGGCCACTTGAACTGGACAGGTCAAAGTGTGACCTCACAGAACAAGTGTGACCTCACCGTGTACATCACAGAGAGTTCAGACATCACAACTGGTTTGTAAACTGGCTTCAACTGAGACACGAGGCTGTGTCAGTAAACACAGGGAAGGCTAGGTCACTGCACTGACCGTGTCTCTGGCTGATCTGTCTGGGAGTGAATGTGATGAGACAGATGATCAAAACAGCTGGACTTTACAAAGAAAAAACAAAGCTTTGAAAACACCATCAGCAATCGGATCAGGCAGAAGATGGGGAGGTTTGAAAGATTTTTTTTAGATATTGGATTACATTCCCTACAGTGTGGAAACAGGTCCTTCGGCCCAACAAGTCCACACCGACCCTTCGGAGAGTAACCCACCCAGTCTCATTTCCCTCTGACTAATGTACCTAACACTACAGGCAATTTAGCATGGCCAACTCACCTGACCCACACATCTTTGGACTGTGGGAGGAAACCGGAGCACCCGAAGGAAAACCCATGCAGACACAGGGAGAATGTGCAAACTCCACACAGCCCGAGGCTGGAATTGAACCTGGGACCTGGGGCTGTGAGGCAGCAGTGCTAACCACTGAGTCACCATGCTGCCCTAAAAAAGGTTAGTGTAAAATTCTTCCTATTGCACTGATTGAGGATTTGGGAGTAATTGCAGAATAATGCTCGAGAGATTTATTCTGAGAAAGTTTCGGGCTTACTGAAACCGGCGAGATACACAGAACTGATGCTTAATGAGGGACAGAAGCTGTCCCAAATGACACCCTTCTCCTCGGACCTAGGCCAATCCCTATGTTCATCCTTTTGAAAAGCATTAAGGGTGGTAAAAAATGTTCAGTAGAGAACTGATGTGCCAACAATTTGAGGAGAGCCCAGAGACAATGCATGTGACTGGGAGGAAGACGGGTCAGAAATTGAGTTGGAGAGAGATTGATTGAAGGGGAGCTCCCTGCGAGAGATTAGGGTGGGAGAGGAGTCTGATGGTGAGGATTAGAGGGGAGGGCATTGTGGAGAGATGATGCCCTACATCACATCATCATTGCCCTCAATTCTACCAACATTACCAAGGGTGCTAACCTCAAGAATTTGCAGAGATGCAAACCATTCTCAGCATGTGGCCATGGTGCCCAATACTCCTCATTAGCTTTAAGAAAGATGTTTGATCTTAATCTTGAGATTTGTTATTTAATTGGATGGAAGTCGCCGTGGATTTGAAAATCTGCACTCCCTCTTGTTTCTCATCCTGCAGACATGATTTGGAGGTGCCAGTGTTGGACTGGGGTGGGGTGGACAAAATCATGAATCGCATAACACCAGTTTATAGTCCAATAGGTTTATTTGGAAGCACTAGCTTTCGAAGCACTGTTCCTCATCAGGTGGTTGAGATAAAGGAGCAGCACTTCAAAACGTATCGCTTCCAAACAATTCTGCTGGACTATAACCTGGTGTAGTGTGATTCTTAACTTCTTGCAGACACATTGCATAGTCAAAGAACAAAGAAAGTTTACAGCCCAGGAACAGGCTCTTCAGCCCTCCAAGCCTGAGCCGATACAAATCTACTGTCTAAACCTGTCGCCCAATTGATAAGCATCTGTATCTCTCTGCTTCCCATCTACTCATGCGTCTGTCCAGATGCATCTTAAATGAATCTATCGTTTCCTGTCTCACCTCCTTCAGTAATGTGGGATAAATCCCATCTGGTACTGGGGATTTGTCCACCTTACTAACCTCTAGCCTACCCAACACATCTTCCCTACTCATGTCAACATGATCCAGACTAATCAAACTTCTATCTCTAATCTCAACATTCATCATATCCCTCTCCTCAGTGAACACTGATGTAAAGTAATCTTTCAGAATCTAACCCATTCTCTCAGGTTCGACACAGCCTTCCTTCATTATCCTTTAGTGGGCCAATCCTTTCTCTAGTTACCTGCTTGCTTCTTATATAAGAATTAAATGCTTTGGGATTCTCCTTAATTCTGCTCGCTAAAGCTATTTCATGACCCCTTTTAGCCCGCTTGAGTCCTCGTTTAAGATTGGTCTTACTCTTCCAATATTCTTCCAGGGCCTGTTCTGTTCTTTGCTGCCTAGATCTTATGTACGTTTCCCTTTTCCTCTCGGCTAGTCATACAATTTCTCCGGTCATCCACAGTAGACCAATCTTGCCCTTCCTATCCTTTGCCTTCAACAGGACATGCCTATCCTGCATTATCTTTAACCTCTCTTTGAAAGCCTTCCACATGTCAAATGTGGACTTCTCTTCAAATAGCTGTGTCCCATCCACATTTCCCAGCTCCTGCCTAATTTTGATATAACTGGCCTTGGCCCAGTTTAGTACTCATCCCTTAGGACCACACTCATCTTTATCTACGAGTATTCTAAAACTTACAGAATTATGGTCACTGTTCCCAAAGAAATCCCCCACCACAACTTCTACCACCTGTCCTGGCTCGTTGCCCAGTACCAGGTCCAATACGGCCCCTTCCATTGTCGGACTATTGAAATACTGCTTTAGAAAACTCTCCTGGACGCTTTGTACAAATTCTACTCCATCTCGACCTCTGATGCTAAGTGTATCCCAGTCAATGTTGGGAAAATTAAAGTCTCCCATCACCTCTACCCTATTGCCTCTACATCTTTCCATAATCTGTTTACCTATTTGCTTTCTACCTCACGCTCACTGTTGGGAGGCCTGTAATACAGCCCCAACAATGTAACTGCATCCTTCTTATTTCTCAGCTCCACCCATAATGCCTCACTACTCAAGCCCTCCATAGTGTTCTCCTTTAGTACAGCCGTGGTATCATACTTGACCAACAATGCAACTCCACCCCACCCCCACTTTGACTTCCCTCCCTGTCCTGTCTGAAGCATCTATATCCTGGAACATGCCCTTCATACCCTTCCTTCAGCCAAGTCTCTGTGATTGCAATATCATCATACTCCCAGGCTCCAATCCAAGCCTTAAGTTCATCTGCCTTCTACACTATACTCCTTGCATTAAAGTAAATGCATTTCAGGCCACCAGTTCTTTTGCATTCATCTGGTCTCTGCCTACTCTTCCCTTTATTAGTGCTATCTTCATTATTCTTACCATCTCCAGTCTCCACTTCGCTGCCTACTTGTTTTCTCTTCTGGTTCCCAGTCCCCTGCTACATTAGTTTAAAACCTCCCCAACAGCAGGAGCAAAACCTCTCCCAAGGACATTGGTTCCAGTCTGGGTCAAACGTAGACTGTCCATTTTGTAATAGTCCCACCTTCCCAAGAACCGGTCCCAATGTCCAACAAATCTGAACCCCTCTCTCCTACACCATCCCTCTCGCCACGTGTTCATCCTGCCTATTTTTTCATTTCTGCGCTGGCTAGCACGTGGCACTGGTAGTAATCCCGAGATCACTACCTTTGAGGACCTTCTCTTTAACGTCTCACCTAGGTCCCTGAATTCTTCTTTCAGGACCTCATCTTATTTTTTACTTATATCATTGGTGCTTGTATGCACCACGACAACTGGCTGTTCACCCTCCCCTTTTAGAATGCGCTGCAGCCAATCGGTAACATCCCTGACCCGAGCACCTGGGAGGCAATATACCATCCAGGAGTCCCGTTTTCAGTCACATTACCACCTGGGAGGCAATATACCATCCAGGAGTCCCGTTTTCAGTCACATTACCACCGATCTACTCCCCTCACAATAGAATCCCCTATGACTATGGCCCTATGAGTCTTTTTCTCGCCATTCTGAACAGCAGTGCCCACCATGGTGCCGTGATCCTGGCAACTGCTGTCTTACCCTGGTAGGCCATCTCCCCCAACAGTATCCAAAACAGTATACCTGTTTTGGAGGAAGATGAGCTCAGGGGACACCTGCACTGCCTTCCTACTCTTTCTCTGCCTTTTGGTCACCCATTCACTGTCTCCCTCAGCAATCCTAACCTGCGGTGTGACCAGTTCACTAAAGGTGCTATCCACGACCTCTTCAGCATCGTGGATACTCCACAGTGAGTCCATCCGCAGCTCCAGAGCCGTTATATGGTCAAACAAGAGCTGCAGCTGGACATACTTCTTCTAAGTGTAAGGGTCAGGAACGGCAGCCACGTCCCTGAGCTCCCACATCAAGCGAGAGGCACAGAGCATGGGTCTGAGGTCCCCTGCCATTGTAAGCTTAGCTTTATATCAACTAACTAAACACAAACAATGCCCTTAAATATATGAAAAAGAAAGATAAAGAAAAAATAAAAGCTTTATCTTACAGAATCTTTTTCTTCCGTTTCGAGGTGGGCGGGGTAGGGGTGTGTGCAGGAGGGAGATACTACACGTGTAGTATCTCAGGTTTAGCCACTACCCAAATATAAATTAAGCCCTTACCTTCCCGGCAGCCCTCGCTTCATCCACCTTCTCTCCTCGCCACTCTGTCAAAATGGAGGTACAGCCAACCCCATTTTCATCTGTCACCGTATGATCAGCTTTTCCTTTCTCCCTGACTCACAATTATCGGTCCCCTTTATCTGTCTGACTGCTCTTCTGTCTCTTTCTGGGCTCCATCTCCACGTATTGCAGCAGTGAGATGCCTCACCCTCCACCCCCATCCCATCTGCACCTTTTCCTCACTCCTTTCAGTTACAATGAAGGATTACTGGATCTGAAACGTTAACTTTACTTTAACTCCACAGAATCTGCAAAATCTGCTGAGTTTCTCAAATGATTTCTCTTCTCATTCACATTCACATCCAGACGATGTTCCCAAGATGGGACTGCACATCCTATTGGCTATAAGCTCGAGATGGACAGACCTTCTAACCAGTCAGAGCGGGATGGAGAACCTGAGGACTCTCGTATTGTCAAGATTAGAGTGGTGTTGGAAAAGCACATCAGGTCAGGCAGCATCCGAGGAGCAGGAAAATCGACCTTTCGAGCAGGAACCCTTCGTCAGAATGAGGCTGGGAGCCTCAGGGGTGGAGAGATAAACGGGAGAGGGGTGGGAAGCTGAGAGTGCAATAGGTGGATGGAGGTGAGGATAAAGGTGATAGGTCAGAGAGAAGGGTGGAGTGGGTAGGTGGGAAGGAAGATGGACGGGTGGGACAGGTCATGGGGACAGAACTGACTGGAAGGTTGGAAGTAGGGTAAGGTGGCGGGAGGGGAAATAGAAACCAGTCCTACCAGAGAAGACACCAGATGACGTCTTTCTTTAAAGACCATAATGTCCCCTCCCATGTGGTTGAAAATGCCCTCCAATGAATCTCAGCCATGTCCTGCACCTCTGCCCCCAACATTAGACATCAATGGCTGATGAAAGAACTCAGAAAAAGAGAGAGCCTATAAAGTGGCCGAGAGCACGGGGGAAATCAGAAGATTGGGAAGACTACAAAAACAAACAGGATAACGAAGAGAAAAATAAGGAAGGAGAGGATCAAATATGAAGTTAAGCTAGCCAGCAATATTAGAAATGCTAATAAAAGTTTCTTTCAATACATAAGAAACAAATGAGAGGCAAAAGTAGAGATTGGGCTGCTCCAAATTGATGCAGGAAGGCTAGTGCTGGGAGAGAAGGAAATAGCTGAAGAACTTAACAAATACTTTGTGTCAGTCTTCACAGTGGAAGACATGAGTAATATCCCAACAATTCAGGAGAGTCAAGGGGCAGAGTTGAGTATGGTAGCCATTACAAAAGAGAAAATACTTGAAAAACTAAAAGGTCTAAAAACTGATAAATCTCCTGGCCCGGATGGGCTACATCCTAGAGTTCTGAGGGAGGTGGCTGAAGAAATAGTGGAAGCATTGGTTATAATCTTTCAAAAATGACTGGAGTCAGAGAAAGTCCCAGGTGAATGGAAAATCGCTGTTGTAACCCCCTTGTTCAAGAAAGGATCAAGACAAAAGATGGAAAAGTATAGATGATTAGCCTAACCACGGTTGTAGGTAAAATTCTAGAATCCATCGTTAAGGATGAGATTTCTAAATTCTTGGAAGTCTAGTGTTGATGAGAACAAGTCAACATGGATTTAGTAAAGGGAGGTCATGCCTGACAACCCTGTTAGAATTCTTTGAAGAGGTAACAAGCAGGTTAGACCAGGGAAACCCAGTGGATGTTATCTGCCTAGACTTCCAAAAGGCCTTTGATAAGGTGCCTCACGGGAGGCTGCTGAGTAAGGTGAGGGCCCATGGTGTTCAAGGTAAGCTCCTGGCATGGATTGAGGATTGACTGTCTGACAGAAGACAGAGAGTTGGGATAAAAGGTTCTTTTTCAGAATGGCAGCTGGTGACAAGTGTTGTCCCGCAGGGTTCAGTGTTGGGGCTGTAACTGTACACTTTCTACATGAATGATCCAGACAAAGAGACTGGAGACATTCTGGTGAAATTTGCCGATGATATGAAGTTAGGTGGACAGGCAGGTAGTTCTTCGGAGGTGGGGAGGCTAAGAAATAGTCCAAGAAATGACTGATGGAATTCAATCTGAGCAGATCTGAGGTCTTGCACTTTGGGAAAAAGAACACAGGCATGGACTATTTTCTAAACAGTGAGAAAATTCATAAAGCCAAAGTACAAAGGGGTCTGAGAATGCTAGTGCAAGATTCTCTAAAGGTTGACTTGCAGGTTGAGTCCATGGTTAGGAAAGTATGTAATGTTGTCATTTATCCAAAGAGGGTAAGAATGTAAAAGCAGTGATGTGCTACTGAGACTTTATAAAGCTCTGGTTAGGCCCGATTTAGAATACTGTGGCCAGGTTTGGGCCCTACACCTCAGGAAGGACATACTGGCACTGCAGCGTGCCCAGTGGAGATTCACACAGATAATCCATGGAATGGTAGGCCGAACGTACGATGAATGGGTGAGGATTCTGGGATTCTATTCATTAGCGTTTAGAAGGTTGAAGGGAGATCTAATGGAAACCTACAAAATAATGCATGGCTGAGAAAGTGTGGATGCTGGGAAATTGTTTCTGTCAGGCAGGGACACTAGGACTCATGGGCACCGCCTTAAAATTAGAGAGGGTCAATTTAGAACGGAAATGAGGAGACATTTCTTCAGCCAGAGAGCGATGGGCCGCGCAGAGACAGAGAGAATGTGCAAGCTCTACACAGACAGTCGCCTGAGGTGGGAATTGAACCTGGGTCTGTGGCGCTGTGAGGCAGCAGTGCTAACCACTGTGCCGCCCATAACCATTATAACATTACAGTCTCCCCTGGACTGGGAGGAAGTGTCAGGAGACTGGAGGGTTGCCAGTATTACAGCTTTGTTTTAAAATGGGTTGAAAACCTAAGGCTAATCTTGGCGATTACAACCTTGTCAGTTTAACTCTGGGGAACAATTATTTGAGATAAAGTCATATGGGAAAAATATGGGATGGTTAGGAAAAGTCATGAGGAAATTGTGCACGTCTGCCATTCCTAGTCACTGAGTTTTACAGCATAGAAACAGGCCGTTTAGTCCATATCCCTCCATACCTATCCTATTTACGTACCTGCCCAAATGTTTCTCAAATAATGAAATTGCCCTCACTTCTAACATGACCTCTGATAGCTTCTTCCTGACACCATCATCAGTGTGAAAAAAGAATTGCCCCGCTGGATCCTTTAGTATCTCTCCCCTCTCACCTTTTACTTATGCTGTCTAGTTTTAGACTCCCCAACCATGAGGAAAAGCAGGTGGCGATCTACCTTATCTGTGCTGCTTATTTTATAGACCTCTATAAGGGAACCCTTCCTTCTCTGACGCCCCAAGGAAAAGTTCGAGCTTATCCAGTCTTTCTGTATAACTCAAACTTTCCAGTCCAGGTCGCATCCTGGTAAATCTTTTCTGCACTCTTTCTAGTTTAATAATATCCTTTCTATAGCAGGGTGACCAGAATTGCATGGAGTACTCCAAATGTGGCCTCACCAATGTCTTGTACAGCTGCAACAAAACACCCCAATCCCTGTATTCAGTATTCTGACCAATGAAAACAAGCATGTCGAAAGCCTTCTTTACCACCCTGTCTATCTGTGACTCCACTTTCAAGGAACTATGAACCTGTATCCCCAGATCTCGTTGTTGTATAATGCTTCCCAGAGGCCTATGACTGTAACTCATGCTCCGTTTGCCCTACCAAGATGCAACATCTTGCACCTGTCTAAATTAAACTCCATCTGCCATTCCTCGGCCCAGTGGACCAGTTCATAAAGATCTCGCTGTATTCCCAGATAACATTCTTTACCATTCACTATACCATCGATATTGGTCTTATTCACAAATTGGTTAACCATTCCTACTAAATTCACATCCAAATCATTTTAATAAATGATGAATAACAGTGGACACACAACGTCCACCACCATCTGTCAAGCCAAGTTAGGATCCAGTTGGCTAGCTCTCCCTGAATCGCATGAGCTTTAACCTTACTCAACAATCTAACAGGTGGTACCTTGTCAAAAGCCTCACTAAAGTCCATATAGACAACATTGCCGTTATCTATTTTCTTGATCACTTCTTCGAAAACTCAATAAAATTTGTGAGACATGATTTCCTATGCAAAAAGCTATGCTGACTATCCCAGACTATCATTGCCTTTCCAAATACCTTCAATCCTGTCTCTCAGAATCCCCTGTAGCAACTTACCTAACACAAATGTTAGGTTCAATGGTGGAAAGTTCCCACGCATTTCCCTGCAGCCTTTCTTAAATAATGGTACAACATTAATCACTCTTCAATCTTCAGGCGTTCCATCCCTGGCAGTCGATGATACAACTATCTCCACCGGGGGTGTCTCAGTATCCTCCCTATCCTCTCATAGTCCAGGAAGACATTTCATCAGGTCCTGGGGATTGAACCTTAATTCATGTTAAGACTTCAAGCACCTACTCTTCTGTACTTTGGACTGTCTTTAAGACATCACAATTTATTTCCTCAAATTCCCTCGCATCCATGCCTTTCTCAACAGAAAATGCTGACAAGACATATTCATTTAGGATCTCATCAATCTCTTGTGGCTCTAGCAGGTCTCCCCACCTCCAGTTCTGATCATCTCTACACCAGAAGAGATCCCAATGATCCAAGTACCTGAATACCTGCCCCATCTATCAAGCCACGCACTCATCAGCCAAATCCTCCTATTCCTACTCTCGCTTCCACATGGAACTGGAAGTAGTCCAGAAATTACTGCCCTTGAGGTTCCACATTTTAACCTTCTGCCTAACTCCCTACTATCACTGTTCAGGACATAATCCCTTTTCCTACCCATGCAGTTGGTACCAATATGTTCAATAACTGCTCACGCTCCCCTTAAGAATTTCATGCAACCACTCAGGGATGTCCCTGACCCTGGCACCAGGAAGGCAACACCCCACTTTGGTGTCTCGATTGCTGCCACAGAAACATTTGTTTTTAACTGTCCCTAACCGTTACAGGTATCTAGAAATAATTCTTGACTGTGGAAAAATAGTTGTCACCACAACCCTCTCACGTGGACCAGATCAATCATTATTCTTTTTCCTTTGCATTGTAACCTGCCCTCAAAGTTGAAAGATTGAAGCCCATTTGTGTCACCTTTGTTCGGGACTTGCAATGATAGATCATAAACTGATGGCTTCCCATCAACAAGTATCATTACCAATCAATAAAAACTAATGCTTATCAGATTGAGTCACCTTTGGTAATTGTAATCGGAGTCTCAACTTTGACCAGAGAGTGGGACAAATTGACTGTAAGGACGGGAAGAAGACTCTCAGTCAGTGGACTTTGGTTAGGCTGTGTGGTTAACATGATACTGTATACATTCAATTGTCTCACTTTGCACAGTGCTCATTATGAGGTAGGAACAAAATCAATCAATCAAGCATGATTCCAGTGAAACTCGACTTGTCCCACTGATTTGAGTAAAAAAATAACAGCCTGAGGCATCAGTCTGATTACTGTGTCACTTTGTTTCTCAATAAGTATAAATGTGAGTGTTATCTATTCCGGGTTTTTTCACAGACGGTCAGACTTGTCCTCTGCTCTTTGCAGCCTCCTTCCTCAGCAAGTTGTCAGAAAAAGCTCAGCAGAGAAGATGGAAAATTGATCACATTAATTTCCCAAGCCAGATATTGATGTGGTTGAATCTGCACCTATTACCAGAGTCTCAGTGTTAAATGGAAGGATATTTGATAGTGACTGAACAAACAGAAATTGCTGGAAAACCTCAGCAGGTCTGGCAACAACTGTGCAGAGAAATCAGAGTTAATGGTTCAGGTCTAGTGATCCTCCCTCAGAATGTTTTACACTATATAAGGGATCCTTTTGAAATTATTGTAACAAAGAGAAGTAGAGAATAGTTCTGAGGACAGGTCACTGAATCCCAAACATTAAGTCTGATTTCGCTCCACAGATGTGACCAGGCCTGCTGAGCTTTCCCAGCAATTTCTGTTTTTGTTTCTGATTTCCAGCATCCCTAGTTCTTTCGATTTTTATTTGATAGTGACTACTTCAAACAACTATAAACATGACGGCACTTGGAGCATACATTGCCACGGCACTTCTATTTGTCGATAAGCCAAACAAAACCCAATTCCTAAGCTGCTATACCTAATTTTTTGTCATCCCTAAACACAACACTGTATGAGTATCATTTTTTGATTAGATTAGATTACTTACAGCGTGGAAACAGGCCCTTCGGCCCAACAAGTCCACACCGACCCACCGAAGCACAACCCACCTAGACCCATTCCTTTACACTTAGCCCGACACCTTATACGACAGGCAATTTAGCACGGCCAATTCACCTAACCTGCACATTTTTGGATTGTGGGAGGAAACCAGAGCACCCTGAGGAAACCCACGCAGACAATGTGCAAGCTCCACACAGTCAGTTGCGGGAATTGAACCCTGGTCTCTGGCACTGTGAGGCAGCATTGCTAACCACTGTGCCACCGTGCCACCCATTTCACATAATTGTAACAATTGAAGTAAAGAACATTTATTTTGCACGGAGGCAGTATTGTTGATCTTGAACTAATAGGATGAAAGCTCTCGACAGTGTACCAATTTTGCTGTGTTGGCTGATTGAATTTGAAATCTATGAATGCAAGTGACAGTGAATGTAACAGCTATTTTCATCAAAGCTGATTATTTTTTCAGCAACTTACATTTGGGAAGAAAATCTGCCATCCCATTTTTTTTCGCAGACACATGGTGTGATTGACTGGTAAATACTCTCTGCCATGCTTCGCAATTCTGCTGAGGTCAAGAGTGGGCAAATTGACAGCAGTTTCACTGACAACCCAATAAACACTAAAATGAAAGGAAACACAGGAACTGGAATAGGCCAATCACCCCCTTAAGACTCTTCTGCCATTCAATGCGATCATGGCTGATCTGTGGCCAAACCTCATTTACTTGCTTTTGACGCAGATCCCTTAATATCTCTGCTTGTCTTTTCCTGTTAATATCCCAAAGAGTTTGATCAGATTACCGCTTAAACTTCTAAATTTATAAAGAGACATCACGTGAAATGTCTGCGACCTCTGGGTTGTTAGTTGAGGAACAGAACTCAGCTCAAAATTCTTCTAAACTTGCAGTCATAGAATCATACAGCACAGAAACAGACCTTTGGGTTCAACTTGTCCATGCCGACCAGCTTTCCCAAACTGAACTAGCAGTGATGTGATGTTTTCTGGCTCCTGTAATGGAGTTTTAAATTTACACCAGAGAATGTCGCAGATGATGAGTGACTTTCCATTATTATTATGCAACAAGCATCCACCTGGAGCAGGTCTTGGGAGCAGGATCCCATATGTTTCTGACTCGGAGGCAAAAGCACCATCCTAAAAATGGGCATTTCAAATTCTGAGCAACAGTGCACCAATAAATGATGGTTGAAAACTAACCATTCTGTTCATTTCATTTTCCGCAAAGCAACTTGTTCAGAAATGTTATTGCGTACCTCTGGAACAGGCAAGACTCGGACTCTGGCCACCTGACTCAGAGCTGGGGACATTAGCACTACACAATGTGCCTCTGAAGGCATATTACACTTAGTAACATTGCACCTCAACCTTTAAGTACTTGTGAAAAATTTAGATTGCTACTCCCAATATTCAACATGGGAGCAAAATTGGGCTCTTGCGGTGCTTCTACCTCTCGCCCAGGAGTCCTGGGTTCAAGACCCAGCTTCTCCAAAGATGGGTCTGAATAGATTGATTGAAATATTTAGAGACTCTTGTGGCTGGGTTTTTGTATTCATTCACAGGAGGAAGGCTTTGTTGGCTCAGGAAGCATTTAATTCACATCCCTAATTGCCCAGAGGCCAGTTGTGATTGAGTCACATTGACTAGGTGGTCTGGAGTCACATGTAGGCCAAACCAGGTAAGGATGGCAGTTTCCTTCCCTAAAGAACATCAGTGAACCAGGGGGATTTTTCCCAAAAGTCAACAATGGATTCATGGTCATTGTGAGACTCTACATTCCTGATTTTATATAGAATACAAACACCACCATCTGCTACAGTGGGATTTGAACTTGGGGACCATGCTCATTACCAGCTTCACTGGATTAACAGTTTAGTGACAATACCACTAGGCCATTGCCTCCTCTAGGCCAGAGGCCTCTGTTTAAAACCCATCTACTTCAGAGCTGTGCCACAATGCATCAGAATGCAAGTTTAAGAAGCATCCATAAGTACAAAATTAATTTATCGTACAAGTTAATTTTGGGTGGGTGTTGTGAAGATGTGGGGTGTACTGTACCTCTAAGAGAGTTAAAAGCTACAGAACTACCTGACAGAAAAAAAATAACGTAACGTTCCCAGCTACTGGTGTAGCTAGGGTAGCTGGTTGCCAGGAAATGACAAAACAGAATCGAACTAGGCAAATCAGTTTAAATTATACCCCCAAAAATATCAAACTCCAATCCAGTTTGAATTTGGTATATTGACAATCTTAAAATGATACAATCCAGTGCTTTAGGGTATAAGACCAGGGAAATTCGAACAGTTGA
The DNA here is from genome assembly GCF_020745735.1 of Hemiscyllium ocellatum. Lineage (NCBI taxonomy): Eukaryota > Metazoa > Chordata > Chondrichthyes > Orectolobiformes > Hemiscylliidae > Hemiscyllium > Hemiscyllium ocellatum. The sequence goes on along the minus strand of NC_083447.1, from coordinate 24,234,340 downwards.
GAGGAGCATCTTCTCAACTGCAACAGCATCTGCACACTGCCCAGCAAAGTAGCTCTCTTAAAAGGTCCCTTTATCGATCAGTAACCTGTGATGCAATATCCCCAGGGAGAAGGAAAGAAGAGTGAAATACAGAGAAGAACAAAAGCTGCCTGGTTTTGAGATAAGAAGTTTTGTTTTTTTTTGTAAATCTTAATTGGGGGTGTTTTAATCGGACTAGTATTGTATGTGCAAGGTTTGTAGCTCAGGTTGAGGTTTAGGGTGTAGGTTTGCTCGCTGAGCTGTAGGTTTGATATCCAAACTTTTCATTACCTGGCTAGGTAACATCACCAATGGTGACCTCCAAGTGAAGCGAAGCTGTTGTCTCCTGCTTTCTATTTATATCTTTCTCCTGGATGGGGTTCCTGGTGTTTGTGGTGATGTCATTTCCTGTTCTTTTTCTGAGGGGTGGTAGGTATCTAGATCTATGTGCTTGTTTATGGCGTTGTGGTTGGAGTGCCAGGCTTCTAGGAATTCTCTGGCATGTCTTTGCTTAGCCTGTCCCAGGATAGATGTGTTGTCCCAGTCGAATTGGTGGTTTTCTCATCTGTGTGTAGGGCTACGAGGGAGAGTGGGTCGTGTCTTTTTGTGGCTAGCTGGTGTTCATGTATCCTGGTGGTTAACTTTCTTCCTGTTTGTCCTACGCAGTGTTTGTGACAGTCCTTGCATGGAATTTTGTAGGTGATGTTGGTTTTGTCCATGGGTTGTACTGGGTCTTTTAAGTTTGTTAGTTTTTGTTTGAGAGTGTGGGTGGGTTTGTGTGCTACTAGGATTCCGAGGGGTCTCAGTAGTCTGGCTGTCATTTCTGAAACTTCTTTGATGTATGGTAAGGTGGTTAGGGTTTCTGGTTGTGTTTGGTCTGCTTGTCGTGGTTTGTTCTTGAGGAATCTGCGCACTGTATTTTTTTGAGTATCCGTTCTTCTCGAATACGTTGAATAGATGGTTCCCCTCTGTTTTCCGAAGTTCGACTGTGCTGCAGTGTATGGTGGCTCGTTGGAATAGTGTTCTGATACAGTTTCGTTTGTGTGTGTTGGGATGGTTGCTGGTGTAGTTAAGTATTTGGTCAGTGTTTGTTGGTTTTCTGTATATGCAGGTTTGTAGTTCTCCGTTGTCCTTTCTTTCGACTGTGACGTCCAGGAGTGCGAGTTTATTGTCGGTTTCTTCCTCCTTGGTGAACTTTTTGCCTATGAGGGTGTTGTTGATGATATTAAATGTCTCTTCTATCTTGTTTCGTTTTGTGATGACAAAGGTGCCTGATGAAGGGCTCTGGCCCGAAACGTCGAATTTCCTGTTCCTTGGATGCTGCCTAACCTGCTGTGCTTTAACCAGCAACACATTTTCAGCTGTGATCTCCAGCATCTGCAGACCTCACTTTTTACTCGATGACAAAGGTGTCACCTACGTAGCAAACCCAGATTTTTGGTTTGATGGTTTGTAGGGCTGCTTGTTCTAGTCTTTGCATTACCGCTTCTGCAATGAATCCTGATAGCGGAGATCCCATGGGTTTATTTGTAGATTTTGTTGTTGAAGGTGAAATGGATGGAGAGGCACAGGTCCACGAGCTTCATGATGTTTTCGTTGGTAAGGTGATTGATGGTAGTTGGGGTGTGTGTGATGGTCTCTTCTAAAAGTGTGGTAAGTGTTTCCTTTGCCAGGTTGATGTTGATGGAGGTGAACAGTATTGTATATTGTATTGTCTGTATCCTTTTATTTCCTGCCAATCATGTCTGTCAAAATGCCAATAGATATTGCTATTGTGTCTGCTTCAACCACTTCCTCTGAAAGTGCATTCCAGACACAATGAGTCAGTCATATTGTCATACAGCACGGAAACAGACCCTTCAGTCCAACCCGTCCATGCCGAGCATAATCCCAAACTAAACTGGTCCCACCTGCCTGCTCCTGGCCTACAATTCTCCAAACCTTTCCTATTCATGGTTAAAAATCACACAACACCAGGTTATAGTCCAACAGGGTAATTGGAAGCACACTAGCTTTTGGAGCGACGCTGGTGTTGTGTGATTTTTAACTTTGTACACCCCAGTCCAACACCGGCATCTCCAAATCATTTCCTATTCATGGACTTCTCTCATGAGCTCTTTCTAAACATTGTAATTATACCCACATCCACCATTTCCTCAGGAAGTTCCCTCTGTGGAAAAAGAAAGTGCCCCTCTCATCTCCTTTAATCATTCCCCCTTTACCCTTAAATCTATGTCCCCTAGTAATTGAGATTTCTATCCTGGGGAAAAAAAAACTATGCATTCTATCCATGCCTTTCATAATTTTGTAAATCTCTATCAGGCCACCTTTCAGCCTCTGGTGTTCAAGTAAAAACCAATCTTGTCCAATCTCCTTCACAGATAATACCTCCCAAACCAGACAAAATCCTCGAGAACATTTTCTGTACCCTCTCCAATGCTCTCACATGTTTCTGGTCATGATGCAATGACCAGAACTGTACACAATATTCCAAATGCGACCTTGCTAACGCTCTGCAACATGGCTTGCCAATTTTTATACTCTATGTCCTAAACAATGAAGGCAAGCATGCAATATGCCTTTTAGACGACCTCATCCAATGACATTGTCCCTCTCTGGGAACTGTGGACCTGTATGCTTCAAGCCCCTGTACTTCAATGCTTCTAAGGGGTCTGCCAATTACTGTGTAACTTCCCTTATGCATTGGACCTTCCAAATGTATCAGCTCATATTTTTCTAGATTAAAGTCCATCTGCCATTTCTTCACCCAAATTTCCAGATTATCTATAATCCTGCTGTATCCTCTGGGAATTCCCCACATTATCCAGAGCTCCCCCGATGTTTGTGTTATTGGCAAACTTACTGATCAGACGATGGTCATTCTCCTCCAAATTATTTATAAACAAATGAGGGGTCTCAATACTGATCCCTGTGGAACAATACTGGTCATATGGCCATATGACTTCACCCACAGTATCTGCTTACCATGACAGACCTTGACAAAGGCCTTGCTAAAGTTCAGTGAGACAATATCTGCCACTCTGCTCTCTTCAGGCATCTTTGCCGATTCCTCAAAAATCTCAATCAAGTTTGTGTGATATGACCTTCTCCACACAAAGCCTTGCTGCTGTCACTAATTAGTCCTTTTTTTTCCAAATGTGAGTAAATCCTGGCCCTAAAAATCTTCTCCAAGATCTCTTGGCTTGGCGGTATAGAGTCTTGGAGTTGTATAGCAAGGAAACAGGCCCTTCGGTCCAACCCATCCATACTGACCAGGTATGTTAAATTACCACTGACATAAGGCTCACTGGATTTCCCACATTATCCGTGTTGCCCTTCTGAAACAAGGGAACAACATTGGCTATTCTCCAGTCCTCTTGGACGTCTCCTGTAACTAAAGAGGATTTAAAGATTTTGTACAAGGCCCCAGCAATTTCCTCCCTAGAATAGCTACCATCAGCTCCTGGTAACTTGTAACCTCATGGTTTTTTGACAAGCCCAACACTTCCTCCTTTTTTTTATATAGACGCGCCCTAGAATTATCAACATACCCTTGTCTAGACTCACCATTCACCATATCCATTTCTTTTGAATGCCCATACAAATTATTCACTAAGGTCCTCACCCACATCCTCTGGCTTCATGCAGAAATTTTCTTCTTTGTCCTCAATTGGACCTGGCTTTTCCCTCACCCGCACCAACCAACCCAACCGCCTCGTGGCTGAACACCTTAACTCCCTCTCCCACTCCGCCAAGGACATGCAGGTTCTTGGCCTTCTCCATCGCCAGACCATGGCAACACGATGCCTGGAGGAAGAGCGCCTCATCTTTCATCTAGGAACCCTCCAACCACAAGGGATGAATACAGATTTCTCCAGCTTTCTCATTTCCCCTCCCCCCCACCTTATCTCAGTCCCAACCCTCTGACTCAGCACCGCCTTCTTGACCTGCAATCTTCTTCCAGACCTCTCCTTTCACCTATCGCATTCCCAACGCCCCTCCCCCAAGTCCCTCCTCCCTACCTTTTATCTTAGCCTGCTTGGCACACCCTTCTCATTCCTGAAGAAGGGCTTATGCCCGAAATGTCGATTCTCCTGCACCTTGGATGCTGCCTGACCTGCTGTGCTTTTCCAGCAACACATTTTTCAGCTTTGGTCAATATCCCTCTAAACCCTTCCTATTCATGTACCTATCCAGATGCCTTTTAAATGTTGTAATTGTCCCAGCCTCCATCTCTTCCAATGGTAGTTCTTTCCAGACATGCACCACCCGGTGTGTGTGAAAGCGTTGCCCCTTAGGTCCCTTTTATACCTTTCCTCTCTTATCTTAAACCTATGCCTTCTGGCATTGGACTCTCATACCCTGGGAAAAAGACCTTGACTATTCACCCTTTACATGTACCTCATGATTTCATAAAACTCTATAAAGTCACCCCTCAGCCTCCAATGCTACAGGGAAAATAGCTTCCGTTTTATTCAGCTTCTCCCTGTAGCTCAAACCCCCCAATCCTGACAACATCCTTGTAAAACTTTACTGCACCCTTTGAAGTTTCACAACATCTTGAGAGAGACCAGAATTGCACACAGTGTTGCAAAAGTAGCTTAACCAATTGTCATCCAAAGCACTTGAATCTAGCCATCATTATCCTTCACTTTCACAGGGAACGCTGGTCTGGAACTCACTAGCCTTTAAAAGAGTCTCATATTATCCGCGAACAGCTACTCCGATCTATATGCTCCAGTTTGTGACTAATATCGCCATCGCTAGCTTCTCCCAATTTCACCAGGAATCATCCTCATCATAAGTAATGTATAACTTGCAGAATTATGGTCAGTGTTCCCAAAACGTTCTTCCACTGAAACTTTGATCACGTGACTGGGCTCATTCCTTAATACCGGGTCAAGTATTTCCCTTCCTCAATTGGACTAGAGACATATTGCTTCAAGAAACCGTCTTGGACTCAACTAACACATTCAACCCCACCCACACAAAAGCCCCTTTCCTTAAGGGAGTCCTTGTCAATTTCTAGAATGTTAAAATCACACACCACCATAACCCTGGTGTTTTCACATTTTTCCATTGACTCTCCATGGATATGTTCCTCTGTCTCCCACTGGCTGTTGGGAAGCCTGTAATACAAACTCATTGAAAGGTTTGCAGCCCTCTTATTCCTGAGCTCCAACCATATGATCTCGCTGGATAAGCCCTCCAAGATGTCCTTCCTCAGTAAACCTGTGATATTCTCCCTAATCAATAATCCTCAACATCTTTTACATCCCTCTCTATTTTGCATGATAAAATATAGAACATTAAGCTACCATTCTTTTCCTTCTTTGAACCAAGTAATAGCTACAATGTCATAGTTATATGCATGAATCCAAGCCCTAAGTTCATCTGTTTAATGTGTCATAATCCTTGCATTAGAACAAATTCACTTCAGATCTCCAGTCCTGCAGTGTTCAGTAACCTCTTCCTGTCTGTTCTTCTACTTCATTGAGAGTGCGCTGTTGGAAAAGAACAGCAGGTCAGGCAGCATCTGAAGAGCAGGAGACTTGATGTTTCAGGCAAAAGCCCTCATCAAGAATCAGGCTTGTAGTTCAGGGGGGCTGAGAGATAAATGGGAGGGGTGTGGGGCTGGGGGAAGTGGGAGAATGTGATAAGTAGGTGAAGGTCGGGGGGGGGGGAAGTGATAGAAGGATGGAGTGGATAGGTGAAAAGGAAGATGGACAGGTCAAGAGGGTGGTGCCGAGTTGGAGGGTTGAGATTGCGATAGCGATAATGTGCAGGGGAGGGGAAATGAGGAAACTGGTGAAATCCACATCGATCCCACATACACCTCCCCCTTCACCTCTATCCCAGGCCCCAAAGGATCCTTCCACATCTGACAGAGATTTACCTGTACTTCCATACACATCATCTACTGTATCCATTGCAACCGATGTGGTCTCCTTGACATTGGGGAGACAGGACGCCAACTTGCGGATTGTTTCAGAGAATATCTCTGGGACACCAGTACCAACCAACCCCATCCCCCCAAATACTTTAACTCCCCCTCTCACTCCACCAAGGACAAGCAGGTCCTGGGCCTCCTCCATCACCAAACTCAAACCACCCGACACCTGGAGGAAGAACATCTCATCTTCCACTTTGGGACCCTGTAACCACACAGGATTAATATGGATTTCACCAGTTTCCTCATTTCCTCTCCCTCCACCTTATCCCAGTCCCATGCCTCCAACTCAGCACCACCTTCTTGACCTGTCCATTTTCCTTCCCACCTATCCGCTCCACCCTATCACCTTTCCCTGCCACTTTCACCTACCTAACACATTTTCAGCTACATTTCCCCCCAGCCCCAGCCTTCTCCCATTTATCTCTCAGACCCCTGCCCCACAAGCCCCCTTCATGATAAAGAGCCTATGACTGAAACGTTGACTCTCTTACTCCTCAGACGCTACCTGACCTGCTGTACTTTTCCAGCACCACAGTCGACTCTGATCTCCAGTATCTGCACTCCTCCCTTTCCCCCACCCTGCTTTAACCACCTACTGAGTGACACCAGCAAACCTCCCTGCCAGGAGATTGGTGCCTCTCCAATTTGCATTCAATCCTTCCTTCTTGTTGAAGTCCCAATCGCGCTGGAGGACATTCCAATGATCCACATTTGGAAGCCCTCCATCCGACAGCCTTTTAGCAATGTTTTTCACTGCACTTTCTTCCTATTCCTCATCTCACTGGCACATGGAGTAATCCAGAGATGTGAACCTCAGAGGGGTTGCCTATGTTATTCATACCAACCTGTACCACACTCTTTGGCGACTCAGAGTCATAGAGATGTACAGCATGGAAACAGACCCTTTGGTCCAACTCATCTATGCCAACCAGATATCCTAACCTAATCTAGTCCCACTTGCCAGCACCTTGGTCCATATCCCTCCGAACCCTTCTTATTCATGTACCCATTCTAGATGCATTTTAAATGCTGTAATTGTACCAGACTCCGCCACTTCCTCTGGCAGCTCATTCCATACAAGCACCACCCTATGTGTGAAAACGCTGCCCCTTAGGTCCCTTGCTTTATCTTTTCCCCTCACCCTAATCCTATGCCCTCTAGTTCTGGACTCCCCCATCCCAGGGAAAATACTTTGTCGACTGATCCCATCCATGCCCCCTCATGATTTTATAAACTTCTATAAGATCACCCCTCAGCGTCCGATACTCTAGTGAAAACAGCCCCAGCCTGTTCAGCCTCTCCCTATAATTCAAATCCTCCAACCCTGGCAACATTCCTGCAAATCTTTCTGAAATGTTTCAAGTTTCACAAATCCTTCCTACAGGATGGAGACCAGAATTGCACACAATACTTCAAAAGTAGCCTAACCAATGTCCCGTGCAGCTTCAACTCATTGTTCCTTTTGACAATGTTCTCTGCCCACTCACAGACATCCTTGACACTGGAACAAGGGAGGAGAAAGTGAGGTCTGCAGATGCTGGAGATCAGAGCTGAAAATGTGTTGCTGGATAAACGCAGCTGGTCAGGCAGCATCCAAGGAACAGGCAATTCGACGTTTCGAGCATAAGCCCTTCATCAGGAATCTCAGAGCTGAAAATGTGTTGCTGGAAAAACGCAGCAGGTCAAGCAGCATCCAAGGAACAGGCAATTTGACGTTTCGAGCATAAGCCCTTCATCAGGAATCTCAGAGCTGAAAATGTGTTGCTGGAAAAACACAGCAGGTCAGGCAGCATCCAAGGAACAGGCAATTCGACGTTTCGGGCATAAGCCCTTCATCAGGATGAAGGGCTTCTGCTCGAAACGTCGAGTTGCCTGTTCCTTGGATGCTGCCTGACCTGCTGCGTTTTTCCAGCAACACATTTTCAGCCCTGGAACAAGGGAGGCCATGCACCATCCTGGTCCCTTTTGCAGCCACAGAAATGCCTATGGAAACCCCTATTAGTATTGGTTTTCTGCACTTTGATCCTGCCTGTTGAACAACAGTGCCAGCAGTGGTAGCACTGTTCTGGCAGCTGCTGTTGTTATCCCCTGATCGGGCCCTACCCATCACTCCACTCCTCTCCTCTCCTCTCAATATCCAAAACGGTATACTTGTTGGAGATGGTTTAGCCACAGGGGTGTCACAGGCTCCAACTGCCTGTCCCTTCTAGCTATCTGCCTGAACCTTGCTAGTGTCCACGACTCTAAAACTCCTGTCTATGATGCTTTCCACCCACTTTCCTGAATGCCCCGAAGTGTGTCCCCAAACTGACCCATGTAATCTGACAGAAGCTACAATTGGACAGTTCCCACAGGTTTGGTTGGCATGACTGTTCCAACTGTCTCTTATTTCCCACATTCGACATGATAAGCAAACTACCCAGTGTATTGCCATTTTAATCTTCTCACAACTATTTCATTGAAAATTAATGTCTATTAAAATTAACTTACAACAAACTAGATGGCCCTAGAGTTAGAATCTCATTAAAGAACATTAAATATGCAATTAATTCAAGAAAGAGCAGTTTAGGCCCCAGTCTAAATCCCAGGACTGTACTGCTCCCCCACCAGCCTGACTCCCATTGCCCTTAAACCTGAGGGGGAGGGAAAGGTGAATGGAGATTTCAGCTAAGAACAGAGTGAGTCATCTGACCGTTACTGACCAATCAGGAGCCCTTCTGTCCAAAACGTTACTTTGGCATTGTGATGTCACTCCCCTCCAGGTCTGGCCCCGGAAGCTCCTTCCGCTGCCTCAGGCCCTCAAGGTGTGTCCTCAAACCCGAGCCCGCTCCTTCGCGATTGATCTGGAGACTCACCACTGAGTGAGGCCGTATCATGCCGGGTCACTGGAAGCCCTGACTGTGCTGGGTGTCGACAGTGTCGGTTAAATATTAATCTGCTCAACCTGTCACTGAGAGAGGTGTGAAAAAGGGGATAAATCGGAATCGCCTTCTTCTGTGCTGTCGATCTCTACGACAATCATATAACCAGAAGGTAACACACTGAGATCTTCATCAAGGTGCAGGAACAACTGACTGCAGATGCTGGAATCGGAACTGAAAACAACAAATGCTGGAGATCACAGCGGGTCAGATTGCATTCACAGAGGGAGACCAAGCTAATGTTTCGAGTCTAGATGACTCTTCATCTTAATCAATACAGTTAAATATTTTTAGTTTCATTGCATTTTGATATCAACACAATCATTTTGCTGTTATTAGAATGTAGTTTCTTACATTTGTTGAATAGCAGCAACAACAAAATTCCGCCAGCATTTTGATCAGTCTAACAATGGTACATATTCTTTTGTTTAGCTTGTGAACAAATGCAAAATTATGACGGACGGAGTAAATGTGGGACAAATGCAATGTACTTCAATGAAAGGAAGAAATGGAAAAGGTAAAGTTCAAAGATCAGCTGTATTACTGGCAATATTCCCTGATGAGTATCAGACACTCCAGGATAGAATGTTACAATTTCAGGAAAGGCTGAGAAGTAACTGTGGCTATCAGAATGGTAAACAGCATGGCAGGCACCTCAGGAGACTGCATAGTCTGAGCAGAACTTACAGATGAATGGTATTTGGTGCTTGGCCACTGGGCTGACCACCTATGAACAAAAACAGTTGTTTTATCCCCTCATACATGATTAGATTAGATTACTTACAGTGTGGAAACAGGCCCTTCAGCCCGACAAGTCCACACCAACCTGCCGAAGCGCAACCCACCCATACCCCTACCTAACAGTACGGGCAATTTAGCATGGCCAATTCACCTGACCCGCACATCTTTGGACTGTGGGAGGAAACCGGAGCACCCGGAGGAAACCCACGCAGACACGGGGAGAACGTGCAAACTCCACACAGTCAGTCGCCTGAGGTGGGAATTGAACCCGGGTCTCTGGCACTGTGAGGCAGCAGTGCTAAGCACCGTGATCTGTGGCAGCAGGAGAGATCATCTCGGCTCACGATCCTGCGACATGGAAACACGAATTCAGTTTACTGAACCAGCACATAACATCAATTGGATGGTCAGGCTGGTTGTAAACAGGTCTTGGCAGTGTGGCTGTGGAGTGAAGTAACTATCTGTCCTTCTGTTGTTCCATTCAAACCCGGGTGTCCTTGGAGATGGGGCGCAGAATGTCCATCTCAATGCCTTAAGAGGGATGGAACACCACAGAGGCGTACAGTGCTTTATTTCCCCTCCAACTCCATTTTGATTTTATCCCTTCCCTCTCTTCCGACTGTGTCCCCTGCCATGTTTATATTTGGTATCGCATTACCCAAAAAAGGCTGTGCTTGTAAATCATCAATTGGATGGATACACATGAGGTTTTACTGGTGGTGGCTGCTTGTTACACAAAAAAAACAACAAAAGAAGTTGCAGTGGGAAAGAACTCATTTTTGTGTGATAACACTTTTGGGTAGAAACATATACTAATTAAACACAGCAATGAAGGGCTCCTATGGTGCAGGGTTAGAATTCTTCAGTGTGTTCAAGTTCAGCCTGCTACCCTAAATGTGTAATATCTCTGGGTAGAGTGATGCGTAATAACTAACGAGAACTGAAACAATTTAGGTTTTTGACTCTGTCATGTAGGAGGAGAAAGAAACCATTAATCCTTGTGAAATTGCTGCAGAGACAGGAAGAGTCTGCAAGTAAAATCGCACAATTATTTATTGCAAATTAATATTTTGTATCAATGGTGAAAGTAGAAGGTTTTCGGTGTGATATTTCTTTAACTTTTTACATCAGATTTTTTAATTGCATGTTTTGTTCACTTTCTTCTGACAGACGATGATGGAAAAGGAATTAGTCAATTGCTGAATAGTTCCAGCGACAGGGAGTTAAACCTGATGACCTGATTCTACTGTGAGAGATTGGAGGATGCAATATTAGATTTGATGGAGAGCATTGCCCTGACATTAACAGCAACTGATTCATTGAGCAATGGAAATTATGCTGTAAGTTATATTATAGAATTTTTCCATTATTCTATTATTAATCAGTAAAATATTGAAGTGGGCATGTAATTGAAGGAACCTTTGGAAATTTAAGGAAAAATAACTAGGTTGTGCATCTCATTAATGATATGAAAAACAATAAAAGTAAGGGTCAGGGGTACAAAAATAAAAATGCACCAGAAAATAGTGTCAGAGTACTGAAACGATATTTTTTTCAAAGAAAAGAAAATAATGAAAAGTTGTTTACTTGAGGACCGATAACGAACTGAGAGCAAAATAGAAATTAGTGAGGTGGGCCCATGGCTTAGTGGTTAGTGGGTGAAATCATGTGATGATGAAAACCACATGTTAGAGAATGTCAGGATACCAGATCAGCTTTAGCGAGATGGAAGAAATGCCATGATGGATATTTCACTGCGAAGAATAGCTTGTATGTGCTCTGCAAGCAACAAGATGCTAGCAGAGAGCACAAATTAAAATACCATGGTGGGGAGGGATTGGTGTCAGTGGTTTTAAGGGAAACGCTGGAATATCCTGTGAGTTCAGTTTGCAAATCGATTATGATGGAATTCTTCAATTTATGTTGTATGCAGCTTTTGGTTTAAGCCCTAACACCTATGGTCATTGTGTCATTCAGAACTGAGAGAGCTATGTTTGGCTCGACCTAGAAATAAGTGAAACATTGTCACGGGGCAGCACAGTGGTTAGCACTGCTACTTCACAGCACCAGGGTCCCAGGTTCGATTCCAGCCTCGGGCAACTGTCTGTGTGGAGATTGCACATTTCTCCCCGTGTCTGCATGGGTTTCCTCTGGGTGCTCCAGTTTCCTCCCACAGTCCAAAGATGTGCAGGTCAGGTGAGTTGGCCATGTTAAACTGCCCATAGGTTAGGTGCATTAGTCAGAAGGAAATGGGTCTGGATAGATTACTCTTTGAAGGGCCTGTTTCCTTCACTGGGGAATATTAAAAAATTAAGAAATATGTTGTCAAGTTTTAAACCGGTCACCTTATGAAGTTCAAGTTCAAGTGCCAGTAAGGTGCCACTCATGTCATTGAGGCAGGTAATGTTGAGGGACTCTTGAAGAAGTGTCCTGTCCAGATCATTGAAAGTGAGGAATTACAACCCCTTGTGAAGTTTTCTTGACTTGGTAGTGTTCCATGTTATTCATGTCCGCTGTGTTTAGCTGAGAAATCTCTGGACACTGTTCTAATTACTTTTGCTAATCAATGTGCTCCATTGTGTGCTCTATCAAAGTCTGTTCCTATATTTGCCTCTTGTTAATTCTGGATGTTGAATATAAACTGCATAAATTCTGGCCCACTTTCCTAAATGTATTAAGTAAAATCTGTTGCTGTTTGTTGCTGGAGAATTATTCAGCGTTTTTCGCTGACTAAGTTCCTTGAACTCACTGTGTCTACATTTTAGATGAAGGTAATTGGTCTCGAGTCAAATCATAATATAGATTTTCCACGTGCTCATGTGTCACATTGTAAAACGTACAAAACAAACTGGTAAATGTGACTTGAAATTAACATGCAGAGTTCATTCAAAATGGTTTCTTACAACTACAAAATATTTTTAACAAAACAAAAACAAGTTACATGTAATGAATACAGTAAATAGTTTTGCCATCCTGAATATCCCTGTCACCAAGAATGACCACAGCTTGAAAATTTATCAATTCATATTGAAGGGAAGAGCATTTCATGTTTGGACAGATGACATACATTTACAAAAGTATATCATACCAGCTATTCCACAATAAAAAAAACCTTCGGGAAAACGTTTAAAAATTAAGACCAGAGCTGTGAAGGAAATATTTCATGATTCCAAAAACAAATTATTCCATGGTGGAAGAAAGGCTTCCTTAGAAACATGAACCATCAAGCTAAGTCAGATAATGATAATGACATCAAAGTGAAATATAATAACATGCAAATTTATAATTTCTTGAAGATTCCTCCCCAGTGGCTCGGTGAGCATTTGCATTGTGTCACTAATTGTTCTTGCCAAGTTGGGGATGACATGCTTTCATGAAGCATTGCACTCGATTTGATGTGATCTCGCTGAATTCTCAATAGGATTGGGATCCAGGATCATTAAACAGCTGCAGTGAATGAAAGGTAGAATATTTCCAAGTCCAGATTGTTTGTAGATTGAATATCAGGGTGTGGGTTTGGTACGATAGGAATATAAAGATACAGAATAAAGCAATTCAGTGCAGCACGTCTGCACTAACCAGAAAGAAATTGAAAAAGAAAAGTCGCCCAATTTAGTTTTAAGGATGAGAAATTGAGACTGCAGATGCTGGAGATCAGAATCTCTGGTGCTGGAAAAGCACAGCAGGTCAGGCAGCATCTGAGGAGCAGGAGAGTCGACGTTTTGGGCACAAGCTCTTCAACAGGAATGGGGGGGGTGGCCCAACGGGACTGAGAGATAGGGTTGGGCTGGGGGGTGGGGGGGAAGGTAGCTGGGAATGCAATAAATAGATAAAGGTGAAGGTGATAGGTCGGAGAGGAGGGTGGAGCAGATTGGTGGGAAGTAAATGGACAGGTAGGACAGTTCAAGAGGGCAGTGCCGAGTTGGAAGGTTGGATCGAGGAGAAGTTGGGGGAAGGGGAAATGAGGAAAATGGTGAAACCCATATTGATTCTGGGTGGTTGGAGGGTCCCAAGGCAGAAAATGAGACATTCTTCCTCCAGATGTCAGATGGTTAGGGTTTGGTGGTGGAGGAGGCCAGGACTTGCATATCCTTGGCGGAGTGGATCACGTTGACACAAGTAGGGAGGATGTGTTGGGTAGGCTAGAGGTTAAGGTGGACAAATCCTCAGGACCAGATGGGATCTATCCCAGGTTGCTGAGGGAGGCGAGAGAGGAAATAGCTGGGGCCTGACAGATATCTTTGTGGCATCCTTAAATACAGGGAGGTGCCGGGGGACTGGAAGGTTGCTCATGTTGTCCCCCTTTACAAGAAGGGTAGTAGGGATATTGTGGGTAACTATATGAATGAGCCTGGCGTCAGTGGTGGGAAAGTTGCTGGAAAATAATGGGCTTATCAGTGATAGACAACATGGTTTTGTGCGGGGGAGATCATGCCTTACCAACTTATTAGGGTTCTTTGAGGAAGTGACCAAGTTGATAGATGAAGGAAGGGCTCTTGATGTCATATACATGGACTTTAGTAAAACATTTGATAAGGTTCCCCATTGTAGACTAATGGAGAAAGTGAAGTTATATGGTCTGCAGGGTGTTCTAGCTAGGTGGATAAAGAACTGGTTGAACAACAGGAGACAGAGAGTAGTAGTAGTTGAAGGGAGTTTCTTGAAATGGAGAAAGGTGACACTGGTGGTCCACAGGGGTCAGTGTTGGGGCCACTATTGTTTGTTATATACATAAATGATCTGGAAGAGGGCACTATTGGTATGATTAGCAGGTTTGCAGATGACACAAAGATTGGTGGAGTAGCAGAAAGCATAAGGGGCTGTCAAACAATACAGGAGGGTATAGATAGACTGGAGAGTTGGGCGGAAAAGTGGCAGATGGTTTTGAATCCAGACAAATGTGAGGTGATACATTTAGGCGAGACTAATTCAAGAGTGAATTATACAGTGAATGGAAGAGCCTTGGGAAAAGTTGATGAGCAGAGAGATCTGGGAGTGCAGGTCCATTGTACCCTGAAGGTTGCTGCACAGGTGGATAGACTGGTCAAGAAGACATACAATATGCTTGCCTTCATTGGCCGGGGTATTGAATATAAGAGTTGGCAAGTCATGTTAAAATTGTACAAGACAATGGTTCGGCCACATTTAGAATACTGTGTACAGTTCTGGTCGCCAGATTACCAAAAGGATGTGGACGCTTTGGAGAGGGTGCAGAGAAGGCTTACGAGGATGTTGTCTGATCTGGAAGGTGCTAGCCAGGAAGGGAGGTTGAGTAGGTTAGATTTATCTTCATTAGAAAAAAGATTGAGGGGGGACCTGATTGAGGTTTACAAAATCATAAAGGATACAGACAGGGTGGATAGAGATAAGCTTTTACCCAGGGTGAAGGATTCAATAACAAGAGGTCATGCTTTCAAGGTGAGAGGTGGAAGGGTTAAGGGGGATACACGTGGCAAGTACTTCACGCAGAGGGTGGAGGGTGTCTGGAGCGCGTTGCCAGCAGAGGTGGTAGAGGCAGGCACAGTAGATTTATTTAAGACGCGTCTGGACAGATGCATGAGTAGGTGGGGAGCAGAGGGATACAGATGCTTAGGAATTGGGCGACAGGTTTAGACAGTACATTTGGATCGGCTTAGGTTTGGAGGGCCGAAGGGCCTGTTCCTGGACTGTAAATTCTCTTTGTTCTTTGTAAGCACACGCGTTGAAAAGGCAACACTCCATGCAGTTGCAGTGATGTTAATGTTGTGTCTGTTGGTGAGCTGAAGGATATTTATGACTTCAATTATTGGAGTTTCATGATGTTATGAGAACTAATTACCCAAATTGCCCCCAAATACCATAATGACCATTGATATCCTTTCTATTCTTACTGCAATAAAATCCTGGCAATTACAAACTTTTCAATGTTTCCTACAAAATTTCTAATTTATTGTTTTGGATTTCCTTTTTGTTTCTTTGGATATAGCAGTGAAACCAGTCCACTTTTAATGTAGGAATTCATTGAAGGTGTTGTGCTTCTCGCATCAAAGGCAATGCACAACAAACTATTAAAGTGACAACATGGATCTCATGTTCACATCATAGTTCAAGTGTTATGGATTCAAACCCAAACCCCAAAACTTCCACTTCCAATATTGTAGAGTCTGGTTTTGTTTATCACATGACTTGTTAACTGCAAGCTGCATGTCATATCCAATAGATTCCTCTATTCCTGATGAAGGGCTTTTGCCCAAAACATCGATTTTCCTGCTTCTCGGATGCTGCCTGAACTGCCGTGCTTTTCCAGCACCACTCTAATCTAGAATCTGGTTTCCAGCATCTGCAGCCCTTGTTTTTGCCTACTATTAATGTCTCCCTCATAGTACTTCTTCACAAGTGGAGGCAAGGTCTCATCAGTGTGCTGAGATGAATATTCTTCACTAATTGAACATTATTAATGTAACAGCTTTTCACAATTACAACACTGCTGTTTATCATTTTCTCTCTTTCATTGTTTTCCTTTCTATTTCTTCTTTTTCTTGTTTCTTTCTGGTTTATTCCATTGTCCTTCCTTTGTTTGTTTCTTTCCCATCTTTCTTTTTCCCTCATTTCCTCCATCAATTCATTCTTCCATTCCTTTCCTTCATCTATTGTTTCCCTTTTCCCTTTCTATTTGCCTGTTCTTTTCTTTTATTTCAAAATATCCATAATCTGTCAGAGCATCAACAGAGAAAGGAAACAACAAGACATCTTCTGAACACAGTGACCAAAACCAATGGTTCCACAGAACGGATATTTTGGGAAACATTGGTGAAAATGCAAGAATCAAAGCCAAAACTGAAACTCATTCAAAAAGAAATTCAGAGCAGAGGTATTGTGCAGTCCAAGTATTTCTAGCAATCAAACATGGTTGCCTCTTTAATGGGTGAGGCTGCCGCACACTACTAATGAAATGAAACATCTTTCCCAGGTTTTGACTTGCTTTATAATGCACGCATTGGAGAGATGAAGGAGAGTTATCAGATCACCTCAAAGGTAAGTCAAAATAAAAGTCATCGTTAATCATAAAAACGTACTGCATTAATTAAGTTCTAACATTTTATTTGTGTCTCACATTTCATCACTGAAAAGAAATAAACCCTCCAAATTATTACCATGAACTGTTTCTATAAAATGCAATCAAAATTACAACTAGAAGCAAATGAACTGGAACCTGGGCATGGACAGTGTTCCATCTGCCACAAATTATATGCCACATGTGTGATATTGAGCTTTGTTGGAAATTGTTGAATGCTCATTTTGATTTTCCCAGCTGCTGAAAAGAAGCCTTGCTTTTACTGTCAATACTAGGCCTTAGGATGCCTTTATGCAAATGTAAATCTCAATATCGCCAGAGTCTCAGAGTCTACAATGTCTGTATTGGGCTGGAGTCACACAGAGCTCCAGACCCAGCTAAAGCTTTAATCAAATACATGACAGACTGAGAAAAGGTGATGTCATTTATACGATCAGAATTGTTTCTAGACTAGTTACTGATGAAGTCAGATCTATTGAATACAGAAGTTAGAGTGTGGTCCCATAGTGTAGACAGACTGAACTGATATGTATGTACTGATTGAAGAAGGTTTTGATTCATATGTCGGCTGTACCCTGGGCAATGACTTGAAACACACATTGACCTAAAAAAGTTGAGGATATGGGTCACATATAGAAACAGAATCTTTAAACATCCAAGGATCGTATTTCTACCAACTGCATATGTACGAGAGTTCAACATGTATCAGATTGCACACATGTTGTTTGGGCATTGAATGAAGGCACAAATAGGGCTACAATGATATTAGCTTGCCCTAATTGATCAACCAGGACTAGATAAGGAATTGTTTTTCAAGAAGTCACATATCCCAGAAACACATTTCTACACACAGTGCTGAAATATTGGATTTGTGAAGAGCCCATATTTGAGGAAATCTAACTGACGTAGAGTGGCTGTGTCAAAGACTGTACTCAATTGACTGGCCAGGCAATTAGTTGACTTGAAAACATATTTCGGCTCATATCTAGATAATATTTGCTTCATCTATGTCTCGGACTTGTTAAAACATGAAATCAAATATGGGGTCAAGCTGGGTATAGGTAGATTTACATGAAGATTCAGAATAGATAGGGAGTCCATTCACATACAATACTGCACAATGAGAGGCTTCAGCTTTTGCACTGAAATGGACAATGAGTTGATAAAATTGGTGGAAGATCCCAATGTGATCCTTATACATTGACAGTGTTATTTTATAATTATGGTTCACATAGCACATTTAATTATATCATTGGTTTGTCATCCTGTTTCCAACATTAAGCATTGAAAAAGTGAGTGTTATGCACAGTTCCTATTCAGCCAGTGGGCCATATGTTTACATTAGATATAAATTGTCTGAGATTGAAGCAGACATCAATC
Organism: Hemiscyllium ocellatum; assembly: GCF_020745735.1. Classification (NCBI taxonomy): domain Eukaryota; kingdom Metazoa; phylum Chordata; class Chondrichthyes; order Orectolobiformes; family Hemiscylliidae; genus Hemiscyllium; species Hemiscyllium ocellatum. Next base: position 24,216,273 of record NC_083447.1, on the reverse strand, counting down.
TTATAAACACTCTGATACTATCTGCATTGGGGACAACAGACAAAACAAAAATGAATACAGTAAATAATAATAAGTGAACAATGCAATAATATTTGGCTTCTCAGATGTTCCAATGTTAAATTCTCCTCAAATGGAGATGGAGATGACAATAGAGTGGAGGGGCTTGTCTGTTATAATGTAAAATCTACTATAATCCATCTGATTCTCCCTGATTTATATTTCATTTAATTCAGCATTTATTAGGCAAGATTAATTTCTAGCACGGCGTAGTAAAAGTTGGATTCGACTCACATATTTTGTATTGCTACCCAACTCAAACTCCTCCTTGCTTTTCATTAATTGTTTTAATGTAGTTAATTAACAAATAAGAACAATGCCAACATAATTTTGATCATTGTCATGAAAGTATACATGATCAACACAAGCAACACCACCTCCAGCAAACCGAGCATGTGGTCAAACGCACAATCAAAGGGAGACAGCAAAATAATTACCATTTCCCTCACTGATCGATATACAGAGCTGATCATTATTTCCACTCTGCCTGATCGGAGAGTTGTGGAACATGAGCTCCTTTCCAGAGGTAAGGAATATGAAGAATGGCAGCGGAAGTACGTCACCAGTGAACTTGAAAAAATCCGGATTGATCAACTATTCAGGAGCAGTATTGGCCACTCGAGCCTGTCTGGCACCATGGTGGTTAGCGGAGTGGCTGGCATTGGTAAGGCAACAATGATACCGAGGATGGTCCATGAATGGGCAGCAGGAAACATCAATCCTCAGTTCCAATTTGTTCTACATTTCACATTTCGCAATCTTAATGCCATCAACAGAGCCGTTTCTCTGACCGAAATTGTATTGGATCAGTACTCTTATTTAGAAAAGATAATTGAAGATATCTGGATGAAACCTGAATATCTTCTCTTGGTTTTTGATGGATTAGATGAGTACAAACACCAGATTGATTTCACTGGCCGCGTGGCTGGTGATGTCTCTGCGAATCACTGTGTTGCACCTGACTGCAGATGTGAAGATTTTGAAATGGTGCACTCCCTGGTACAGCAACAGCTGCTCAGAGGTTGTTCTGTGCTGGTTACCAGCCGGCCGACTGCCCTTGACTCATTGGAAAAGGCCAACGTCAACCTTTGGGCTGAGATCCTGGGCTTTTCTTGCTGATGAAAGAAAAGAGTTTTTCAGAAAGTTTTTGGCAGTGAGCAACTCGCTACCAATGTCTTCAAACACGTCGAGGAGAATGAGATCCTGTACACCATGTGCTACAATCCTTCATATTGCTGGATCATTTGCTCAACCTTAGGCCCACTCTTTACACAGCTGAAGTGCAAGCAACCTCTTCCCAAAACCATCACTCAACTTTTCTCCATCTACCCTTCCAATCTCTTGGACAACCACAAGCGAGATGTTGAGGACCAGCGGATGGTTTTACAGCGACTCGGGGAGTTGGCTTACCAGGGAGTTTCGAAAAGGAAAATTGTTTTTAATGAGAATCACTTCATTCAGCATCAGCTGGAGTCCAGCAAATTCATTTCAGGATTCATGATGGAGATCTTGGAAAGGGATGACACAGCTAAAAACATTGTGTACACATTTCTCCACCTTACCATTCAGGAATTCTTGGCCGCCCTGGCTCAGTATTTGAGTCCAAAGCATCAGAACGTGGTGGAAATGCTTCACTATGCTTTTAAGAAGGATGATGGTCGGTTTGAGATTTTTATTCGATTTTTAGTTGGTCTTTCAACACCCACTTCATCCCGAAATCTGGAACCATTCCTGGGTCCGCTGTCTCATCACACGACCTGTCAGGTGATAGACTGGCTGCAGGCCAATGTTCAGGCAGAAATCAAAAACATGGACAGAGTCACTGGAAAGAGGAAACTGCTGAACATATTCCATTATTTGTCGGAATCTCAGAATAGAGCTTTAGTTCAGAAGACCATTGGATATGTGGAACGTTTGAACTTTGGGGACTCCAATCCAAAGAATGCACTGAGATTGAACCCAATGGACTGCTTTGTAATGTCTCATGCTGTACAACTTTGTGAATCAGTGATGGAGTTGAATTTGGAGAAATGTTATATTCAGGAGGAGGGGATCAAACGATTGGCCCCTGCAATCCACAAGTGCAAAGTTCTAAGGTACGTATTGATCTGGGTGAAATTAGATTACATGTCGGCAATGACCCATTGATTTTCTCTTATAAATTCCACCTGATATGAATTTCATAGGATCACAGAATCTCTACAGAGCAGAAAACGGTCATTTGGACCATCAACAACCCTCTGAAGTGCATCCCATCCAGACCCCTCCCCTATCCCTGCATTTCCCAAGGGACATGAAAGACTACAAAAAAGATTTAGAAGGAGGTTGCCAGGGTTGGAGCGTTTGACCTATAGGGAGAGGCTGAATGGACTGGGACTGTTTTCCCTGGAGCATTGAAGGCTGAGGGTGACCTTATAGAGTTTATAAAGTCATGAGGAACATGTTTAGGGTAAATAGGCAAGGTCTTTTCCTTGGGATCTGGGAGTGAGAGGGGAAAGATTTAAAAGGGACTTAAGGGGCAACTTCTTCACACAAAGGATGGTGTGAGTATGGAATGAGCTGCCAGAGGAAGTGGTGGAGGCTGGTACAATTACAACATTTAAAAGGCATCTGGATGGGTATGTGAATAGGAATCATTTAGAGCGATATGGGTCAAATGCTGGCAAATTTGATTAGATTAATTAAGGATATCTGGTCAGCATGGATGAGTTGGACCAAAGGGTCTGTTTCCTTGTTGTACATCTCTCTGACTCTATAACCCATCTAGTCTGCACATCCCTGGACACTATGGGCAATTTAGCACGATCAGTCCATTTAACCTGCACATGGTTGACTGTGGGAGGAAACCGGAGTACCCAGAGGCAACCCACGCAGACACTGGGCGAATGTGCAAACTCCACACAGACAGTCACCCAAGGGTGGAATCAAACCCAGATCCCTGGTGCACTGAGGAAACAGTGCTAACTGTTGAGCCACTTGTCACTATAGTAGTTGAATCACAATTACTATTCATTTGTTATCTGAGAGTCAAGGAGTTTTCCATGCTTTTTATTTATTTTTAACGCTACTACCGCATTGACCTTGATACTGAGTGCTCTAACTATAACAAAAAAAAAGCACCAGGCTAACTGAGTTGGTCTTACACGGAGAGACATTCAAAGCCACAAGGAGTCTGGCAGAGTCTTTAACGAGTGCTATGACAAGGAAACAAAGAACCGAGCCAAATCAGCGTACCTCTGTGTTCACAACAGAGTAAGGTTAAAACCTTCAAAGATTTTAACCTCAACAATTCCTAACCAGACTTTATAACCAATTGCTGCTCTGTTGATTATGAAACCTAGACGGTAGGTTAATAACTGAAACAACAAAGAAAAGCAATTTATTACCAATATAGGACCTTTAGCAGAGCAAAATTAAACAACAAAGTTTGAAACCAGTAACCTTATTTTCAGAGCAATTCACACAAAAGACAGACAAACAGACAAATAAACACAGTGAAGGGATAAGTAAAATAAAGTAACAAAACTGGCCAGATTAAGTGGTTTTCATATCTTATTCTCAATATATGTTGATGGTTTCTTTGTTAATTTTCTGAAGATATCGATCTGTGCCACCTTTGAATTCACTCTGAGGACTGAAATTCTGAAATAAAGTGGAAGGTTAGGCAGGGAGCATTTAAATCTTCATGCTGTAACATCACTAGCCAAGTTCATTCTCTCAAAAGCACAGTCCCAAAAACCAATTTAAACCATGATCTATGCCTATGTTTGACCATCTTGTTCTCTCCCAGAAACAAATGGAAATTGCTATTCTGAGGAAAGCTCATTGTACCGAAATATATCTATCCACATATGCTGCCAGACCTGCTGTGCTTTTCCCTCAATTTTTGTTTTTGTTTCTAATGTCCAGTATACACAGTTCTTTTGATTTTATGTTCTATCCCAGGCTTGTTCACAACAATTCCCAGGTACTGGCCTGATCAATTCCCAAACATCTCTTATCTGGTTCAATGTGCTGCTCTCCCACTGTGCTGAAACATCTACAGGATCCTATTGATCAAGAGCAAACCTGCCATTAACTGTGAGGCCCCACCTCGCAAACAAACAGCAGCTTGTTTGTTTTGTTGAAACACAAGTTGATGTTCACAATCCAAAGATCATTTCCAGCTCATTGCAGGTCACAGCTACAAATCAAAATTGATAAAATAATAAATTAAACGAAAAGAAAAGTTGGCGAAGGTTCGAACACTAATCCTAAGAGGCCCTCAATTAAATGAACAGACCTGGTGTGTGACTGAACACAGTTCACTGACAGAGAATAGCAATCGAGATCAGGTGGCAAATCAAACTGCGAACCAACCTCTGTCACCAATTGTGTGCCATTGCAGAGATGAATATCATCCTTTGTAGTTTACTTTTACAAACCAAAGCTAATCTGATATTGTATTTGACCCAACCATTCACTAGATAAATAGAAAGTGAATGCTGCACCTAGTTCAATGCAGAATACATTGCTAACACAGCAAGGCTGCCATTCATGTATCTGAAACTGTTACGGGTGAGTGTCAGGATGGGTTTGAAATAGAGGTTCAACAGTCTGTGATTTACACGAGGCATGATCTGCCCTTTGTGGTAGCACAAAATTAACCATTCACCTCAGCAGCAGGGAGATTGGGCAGCTTATCGCCACATATTTTACATGACTGTTGGGATGAACTATTATCCATTCTGCTTGGAACTGAAAACATGGCTTGTGTATTGTTAAATACATCAGAGAAGCAGGAATTTATTGATTGATTGATGTCTATAAGTCTTTTTCTTTGTGTTATCCAAGCAGGGCAATAGTGCCTCACAATTAACCATTGTTTTTACTCTTTGCTGGATCACATATGGATGAGTTCAATGGAATATAATTGCACAAATGTTTTAAAAATTTGGATATAAGACAATCAATTTTCTGTCTTGCGTTCAACTTGTCATAGAGTCAAATAACATGGAAACAGATCCTTTGGTCCAACCAGTCCATGCTGAACGTAATCCCAAACTAAACTAGTCCAACCTGCTTGCTCCAGGCCCATATCCCAAACCTTTCCTTCTCATGTATTTATCGAAATATCTTTTAGAGTCAAAGGGTCATAGAGATGTACAGCAGGGAAACAGACCTTTCGGTCCAACCTGTCCACGCCTACCAGATATCCCATCCCAATCTAGTCCCACCTGCCAGCACCCAGCCCATATCCCTCCAAACCCTTCCTATTCATATACCCATCCAAATGCCTCTTAAATGTTGCAACTGTGCCAGGCTCCACCACATCCTCTGGCAGCTGATTCCATACACGTACCACCCTCTGCGTGAAAAAGTTGCCCCTTAGGTCACTTTTGCCCCGTGTCTGCGTGGGTTTCCTCAGGGTGCTCCGGTTTCCTCCCACAGTCCAAAGATGTGCCGGTCAGGTGAATTGGCCATGCTAAATTGCCAATAGTGTTAGGTAAGTGGCAAATGTAGGGGTATGGGTGGGTTGCGCTTCGGCGGGTCGGTGTGGACTTGTTGGGCCCAAGGGCCTGTTTCCACACTGTAAGTAATCTAATCTATATCTTTCCCCTCTCAGCCTAAACCTATACCCTCTAGTTCTGGACTACTCAACCCCAGGGAAAAGAATTTGTCTATTTAGCCTATCCATGCCCCTCATAATTTTGTAAACCTCTATAAGGTCACTCCACAGCCTCCGATGCTCCAGGGAAAACAGCCCCAGCCTGTTCATCCTCTCCCTATAGCTCAAATCCTCCAGCCCTGGCAACATCTCTGTAAATCTTTTCTGAACCCTTTCAAATTTCACAACATCTTTCCGATAGGAAGGAGACCAAAATTGCATGCAATATTCCAACAGTGGCCTAACCAATGTCCGGTACAGCCGCAACACGACCTCCCAACTCCTGTACTCAGTACTCTGACCAATAAAGGAGAGCATACCAAACGCCTTCTTCGCTATCCTATCTACCTGCGACTTCGTTTTCAAGGAGCTATGAACCTGCACTCCAAGGTCTCTTTGTTCAGCAACACTCCCTAGGACCTTACCATTAAGTGTATAAGTCCTGTTAAGATTTGCTTTCCCAAAATGCAGCAACACGCATTTATCTGAATTAAACTCCATCTGCCACTAATTGCACCCATATCCACCACTTCCTCAGGAACTACCCTCTGAGTTTAAAAAAATTTCTTCTTGTGACTTTTTAAACTCTGTCTCCTCTCACCTTAAAAATGTGCCCCTAGTCTTGAAATCCCCCATCCTCAGGAAAAGACACCTACCATTAAGCCTTTTTAGACCGCTAATGATTTTATAACCCTCTGAGTATCCCTCTCAACCTCTTATGCTCCAGTGGAAAAAAATCCCAGTCTCTCCAGCCTCTCCTTTTAACTCAAACCTTCCATTTCAACAGCTTCCTGGTAAACCTTTTCTGAACCTTCTCCACCTTAATAATTTTCTTCTTTTACCTAAGTGACTATAACTGGACACAGTATTCCAGAAGAGGCCTCACCAGTGCAAACTTCAAAGAATTATGTACCTGAATTCTTAGCTCCCTCTGTTGTACAACACTACCCAAAGCCCTCCCATTAACTGATTAAACTCTCCCCATGTTTGTTGTCTCAAAATGCATTTATCTAGATTGAACTCCATCTGCCATTTCTCAACCCGTTGACGCATTTTGTCAAAATCCCTTAGAAAATCCTCTTCTTTATTATGCCACCAATTTTGATATCATTTGCAAACTTACTAACCATGCCTTCTGTATTTTCATCCAAATCGTTTCTATAAGTGACAAACAAAAGACAAGCCAGAACCGATCCCCGTGAACATCAGTGGTGACAGGCCTCCAAGTCTGAAAAACAACCCTCCACTTTGTCTCCTGCTGTTAAGCCAATTTTGTATCCAATTGGCAAGCTCTCCCTGAATCCCATGTGTCCAGTTTTGGGTTAAAATATATATTCTATTTCCAGGTCATAAAATGGCTAGTGCATAATAAGACCATCTGGCCAATTATGTCTGCACTGGCTCCTTAAATGGCCTACACACTTCATCCTATTCCCCATCTCTTCCCTCAAAGCTATCACATGTTTTCTCCTTCAGGTATATATCAAATTCCTCTTTTCAGAGTTGTGCTGGGTTGTACTGTCAATAGCCTTTCAGTCAGTGAACGAGTAACAGCAATTTACTGAGTAAAATATATGATAAGAACTGTACACCTCTCAATTTTCACCATTCAAGCAATTAATCTACTGTTTGAAATATGTGTTCACTGGTCACCAACTAATTCAGTGAGAATAGTTATGCAAGATTTCCATCTGTTTTCTAATCCTGCACAACACTGTTCTATCTGCCCATGCCTCAGTGTGCCAACGAGAAACAATTGGGTGGAGATTCTGTAAGGTGAAGTTTATGTTATGTTAAGTTAATCGGAGAGATTTCCCACTCCTTGTTTTTTTTTCTTCTTGGCTGTTAGGCTGAATGACAATAACATTGGAGATACAGGAGTCAACATTTTGTCTGCATCATTGGTGCATTCGGAATGCAAAACAAAGCGATCGGAGTAGGTAATCTTCCCAACTTTAACCCCAAATTTTATGTGCAATGATTTGTGGCAAAGTTTTGATGAAGCAAATAGAAACAAAACCAAAGCTTTTGGAACAGATTCAATTCTGTAGAAGGGTCACCAGGCTCAAAACATTGACTTTGCTTTCCCTCCACAGATGCTGCAAAGTTTCTCCCAGAAATTTCTGTTTCTGATTCGAGAATATCAATTTTTCTTTTGCAGGCATCGCTGGTTTAGATATCATTGGACTAAACCGTAATGCCAACTACAATCAGAACCTCACTTGTATCCGACGCAGTAAATCAAAACTCCAGAGTTAATTGAGACTAACCGACCAGTTTGAAAATATATGATAAAAAGTGACCTGGTATCTGCAGAAAGGTGGTCAACAGTATCAGTCCCACAGTAAAACCAGCATATTTACACAGTTTCTGTACAAACCCACTTACCCGGAATACCAATGATGGCCAGGATCGTGTCATATATTTTGTTGACATTGCGAATAATTCCGTGCATTTTCAGACTGTATTACTCTCCTCGAACAACCCGACTGAATTAAACTTGGAGTCAATTAAGCCAATCATCTATATTCTCTGGAAATCTCCACAGGAACATTCAGATTGCAGCATTTTCAAAGATATTGTGTTCAGTTTGGATACAACTGGATAATTTATTTGAATCAATGATTTTTTTTGTTGCAAAAGTATGCAGCACTTTATGAAATAATATGTGCAATGCACTCCATTAAAGTCCATTTCAAATCATACAGAACAGAAAAGGCAAAGTGACCATAGTCCTGATCTCTATTAGACAGAGGTCACTGGTGGTGGTTTAACCTGAAGATCATGACATCTCAAACAAAGGGAAAGATTGAGAAGGAGAGTCCTTCTTGGTAACCTCAGCCAGGGTGCCATTTGAACTTCTGCTGTTAGTATTACAAGCCAGCTGCCCTGCCAACTGAGCTAAACCAGTTGTTCAGGGCTGTGCAGGTTAGGTGCATTAGACTGGGGTAAATGTAGAGTAGTAGGATAGGGGAATGGTTACTCTTCAGAGGCTCAGTGTGGACTTGTTGGGCCGAAGGGCCTGTTTCCAAATTGTAGGGATTCTGGGAAAAAAAAGGCAATTGCGATTGTTGGCCCTTATTTCAAGGAGGTTGGAGTATAAGAGTAGGGAAGTCTTCCTGTAACTGTACAAGGTGCTGGTGAGACTACATCTGGAGTACAGTGAACAGTTTCAGTCCCTTTATTTAAAGAAAGGCATCATTCCATTGCAGGCAGTTCAGTGAAGATTCGCTCGGATGATCCCGAGAATGGATGGATTGTCTTATGAACAAACATTAAACAGTTTGAGACTGTACTCACTGGGATTCAGAAGAATGAGCCGTGATCTCATTGAACCTTAGGCTTTGACAGGGCAAATGCAGGGAGGATGATTCCTGTCATGGGAGGCTTGGCCAGTTCACCAAATCTGCACATCTTTGGAATGCGGAAGGAAACTGGAGCATCCTGAAGAAACCCACAGACACAAGGAGAATGTGCAAATTCCACACAAACAGTCACCAGTTTGTTGATGGCATTTGGAGGTGGCAGAAATGGGGCTAAGGTAGTGTAGAGATACCTAACTCAATTCTGGTTTTCTTCCATTGACCAGTCCCTTCCCACTTACATTTATAATTTCTCTGATACTTTATGTCAGTTTCAGAAGTTCCAGTTTGCAGGCTGTAGCCACCTCCCCTTTACTGTGGACAAGCAATTCTTTCTCCATCCATCCCATCAGGGTGGTCTCAGGGCTGTCTGCTTCTTCCTGGAAAAATGGCCTGATGGGCCCTACCCACCACCACCCTCCTCCACCTGGCTGAGCTTATCCTCATCTGAACAGCTTCTCTTAATGGCACTCACCTTCTTCAGGTCAGAGAGGTGGCCATGGATACCCACACGGAGCCCAGTTATGTTGTCTCATTGTGGGGTATGTGGACAAGGGAAGAAAAGCAGAATTGAGTTAGGTTTCTCTACACCCCATAAACCCCAATTCTGCCACCTCTGAATGTCATCAACAAATATGTCCTCCCATCTCCTCTCCTCCCGTGTCAACCTTCTGCAAGGACTATTCCCTCTGGGAGACTCTGGTGCACTCTTCCTTCATTCTGCAACCCCAGAAGGTGGAATATCTGTCCATTTACTACCTCCATCATCAATATCTCAGCGGCTAAACACACCTTCTAGATGAAATCATGCTTAATCTATACTTCACTCGATTTAGTTTACTGCAATCCCTCCTCAAAATGTGGTCTCGACTACACTGGGGAAACAAAGCATAGTCTGGGTGACTGCTTTGCAGAACATCCATGTTCTGTGTGCAAAAAAATGTCCCTGAGCTTCCAGTTGCTTGAAACTTCAGCATCCCATCTTGCTGTCTGGCCTACATCACTGTGTCAGGCTTGCTGCATTGTTCCAGAACAGTGCCTCATTTTCTATTTGAGAGCTCTAGAGCCTTCTAGACTCGGAGTTCAACAATTTCTTCCCATTCCTTCTCCCATTCCTTACCCCAACCCCAAGCCTTGTCCTTGCATGGTCTGTTATTACATACAACCCATTATTAGCCATTAGTTTATCCCCTATTAGCTATTTGATTTCCCAGGCTGCTCCACTTCTCCGTCTGCCCAACTGTTTATCTCTCTCTCTCTGGGCTTCATCTCCACTTTACTCCTTCCCTCCCTCACCCCCAACCCACTCTATCTTCTGCATAAAAAAACAACACTTTCCTAGTGACTAGCAGCTCTGTGGAAGAGTCGCTGGACCCAAAATGTTAAATCTTGATTTCTTTCCACAGCCACTGCCAGACTTGCTAAAGTTGGTGATATTAGATTAGACTAGATTACTTACAGTGTGGAAACAGGTCCTTCGGCCCAACAAGTCCACACCAACCCACAACCCACCCGGACCCATTCCCCCCTTCACCTAACACTACAGGCAATTTAGCATGGCCAATTCACCTAACCTGCACATTTTTGGACTGTGCGAGGAAACCGGAGCACCTGGAGGAAACCTACGCTGACACGGGGAGAATGTGCAAACTCCATTGACAGTCACCTGAGGCGGGAATTGAACCTGGGTCTCTGGCACTGTGAGGCAACAGTGCTAACCACTGTGCCACCGTGCCGCCCAGACTTGCTAAAGTCTTCCAGCAAATTCTGTTTTTGTTGGTGATATGTTGTGATTTGTTTAATTAAATGCTGATTGGAAGCTGCTGCTGGTCCAGACCAGTCATGTGATGCTGAGTAACCGAGGGGCATCGCAATTTGCTGAAACGTTGGGGTTTCCCGAAGTCCCAATGGAGGCTTTGATTACAGAACGTTTAGGGGAAATCGATGGCAGCAAAACCTCCAAGCAGCTTCCACCCCAGTGGATTCGCAAATGGAAGTGTATTTAATTCTATCTTATTTTGTTCATTAAACTATACCTCTTACAGAATCCTGTACAATGATTTTTATTGACCTCAGTATCATTATGGTTATGGGGTTTTAGTGTGGGCTCATTTGATATAATTAGCATTTCTTACAATATGGTACTTGTTTGAATCAAGTTGCCTGTTACCTTCCCTGTTTTACTGTAGTGTTAAATGTGGAGCTGAAGTTGAGCAGGATTTTCTGAATTCCCGTATCAGCAGAATCTGAGCCAAAATGTAGAAAGAAGCACGAGCCTGGGTTCTGGCCAGAGCTACTTTTACACTTGGATGTTATTCATTCACCCTCCATTTGCCTAAAATAGTCACATTCGCAATAGTGTTTATCACATTGTACACAGATCCTCAGAACACGGTCACCGGGCATGTGATATCAGAGTTAATCACTTATACTTGCAGTAACCAGCAGTTTCCTTCTGCTATGTTAAAGTTTTAGGTGAAAGTGAGGACTGCAGATGCTGGAGATCAGAGTCAAGATTAGAGTGGTGCTGGAAAAGCACAGCAGGTCAGGCAGCATCTGAGGAGCCGGAAAATCAATGTTTCGGGTAGGAGCCCTTCATCAGGAATGAGGCTGGGAGCCTCCGGGATGGAAAGATAAATGGGAGGGGTGCAGGGATGGCGAGAAGGTAGCTAAGTGTGCAATAGGTCAGAGAGGAGGGTGGAGTGGACAGGCAGGAAGGAAGATTGGCTGGTGGGACAGGTCATGAGGAAGGTGCTGAGCTGGAAGGTTGGAATTGGGTAAGGTGGGGGGAGGGGAAATGAGGAAATGGTGAAGCCCACATTGATGCCCTGGGATTGAAGTGTTCCGAGACGGAAGATGAGGCCTTCTTCCTCCAGGCATCGGGGGGTTGAGGGAGTGGCGGTGGAGGAGGCCCAGCACCTGCATGACCTCGTCAGAGTGGGAGGGGAGTTCAATTTCTGCCGTCACTCATAAAAGACTTTATCTTTGTGACTAAGGCTATGCAGGAACGTGAGCATAACTTCAGTACACCATGCACTAACTTCATGTCCCGAAGTTTGACTATCTGCGAACAACATTATGTCATTATTGGAGCATTAACACTTGCTTCCATTCAAGTGGACAAGTAAACGTCATTTTAACCTAGTTGCTGTGCTTAATTGGTTAAAGCAATTTAATACTGAAGGGCTGTACACTGATACTTTATATATATGATTTCCAATTTCTTAAGCTTCATTTTTGGCTAACATAGTGACCATGTGCTATTGCATTAGACAGTGTTGGGAATGTGGCCTGTGCCACTTCTACTGGAGGCATAACTAACACCTTGGTCGGCTGGATTGGTGATAGCCCCTGCATAGGTGAGCAATTCCTCTTGTTGCTTGCATGGTATTCCTAACTTATCTGCTTTTGCATGCTCTATCCATGCAGTCACAGAGCAAGAGAAACCAACTTCCATTCACTGAGAGTGGAGCAAAAGGGAAGTTGGAGGGCTTGAGGGAGACTGGGGGAGATGTGGAGGTCAAGGAACTATAGGAAGCAGGGGAAATGGAAGGATTGGTGAATAGGGGGAGAATAGGGAATGGGGCTGAATTCTGCCGGGGAAAAGGTAAATGGAGAAGGAGAAGAGGGACACTTGGAGGGAAGTCCCATGTGGAACTAAACCACCTTTTATCAACTTTCATTCCTCCATCAAATACATCCACTGGCCACTCATCCTGCTGTCAGTGGAGCCTATTTCTTTTTCTATAAATAGTTTCTATCAAATCTTCCCTTCACCTACTCTGTTGTCAGAAGAATATTCCTAGCTTCTCTTGGTTCCAACTATTCTTGCTATCATCCTTTATCCTCAATACCATTTCAGTGATACCCCTTTTTGTGCGTTGTTATTCGTCCTATATTATGTTACCCTGTGTTGAGCAGAGTTCTCTGACTGGGACTTAACCAATGATTTTTTTCAAAATTGGGAGGAAATCTTTTGCTTTATCTTTGCATCTATTTGCTCCTTCATAATGTCAAAGGTGAGAATATTTGCTGATGATCGTGCAATGTTAAGCACCATGTGCAGCTCCTGTCCTTACTGTATCCTGGAGCCACTTGTCAAGCTGTTGCTTCCAATTCTGGAATCTCCATCATTGAAATAGACTAACTTGACAGATGCATTCACATTCGTGTCCTACCTTAATTTGGAACTAGATTGGTATTCCTGTATTGTCACTGAATCAAAGTCAAGGAATTCCCTGCCTAACATCAGTATAGATGCATTTTCACTGGATAGACCAGTTGTTCAAGTCGGCAACTCACCAGCACTGTCTCAATGGAAATGAATGACAAGCCTTGCTAGTGTTGGCCCTGTTGATAAACTGCAAGTTAAAAACAAGATTGCTGGAAAATCATGTATCCATAACCTCTCAACACAAATGGAGCTCCATTTCAGGTGCATTGTTTGTAGATATGTTCTATGTTCAAAGTTATTATACATCTCTGGAGCAGGTGGGATTTGATCCCAGGCCTCCTTGACAAGACACACGGACTGTACCATAAGAGACCTTCAAATTATGGATTTATCAGGTGCAATTTTGGATTGATTGTCTAAGCTATGTTATAACTCAGTCTGTAGAGGGAAGTAAACGTTTTGCCTTGGGAGCAGAGCATGTTAATTGGAGCAGTTCTGGGAACGTCCTTAAAACAGGTAAACATCTTACAACTCCGACAACTTTTCATAAGACAACAGGTTTTAAAACTAAATTGGTTGGTCAGCTTGTCTGAAACATCCTACAAAAGCAATAAAAATCATACTAAATATGAAACCTTTCTGCCTTCTCCCCATGCTCAGTAATTGGACTGCATTTTGCAGCTGAGAATGATGTAAAAATGCTGAAAATGTGTTGCTGGAAAAGCGCAGCAGGTCAGGCAGCATCCAAGGAGCAGGAAAATCGACATTTCGGGCATGAGCCCTTCTTCATTCCTGAAGAAGGGTTCATGTCCGAAACTTCAATTCTCCTGCTCCTTGGATGCTGCCTGACCTGCAGCGCTTTTCCAGCTCTGATCTCCAGCATCTGCAGTCCTCACTTTCTCCTAGATGATGTACAATGTCCTGGACTAAAAACTTTTTAAATTGATTAATGGTTTTGCTGCTTTTAGTTTAGAAGTTTCCAGACACAGCGCTTCCACTGACTGCCTAATTTTACAATATCATCTCAAAAGGTCTCTTCTGTTTTGAGCAACTGACTATGCAGACATTGGAAAAAAAATGATGTTTTGCAGTGCCCTTCCTGAGTGACTTCTGGATTCTCACCAGAAGTGAAATTCACTTTGAGTATATTCTGTCTTCATTTAGATCTCCATCTGACCTGCATCTTTATATCCAAGGCCTTTCCAAATGCTCGTTCCTTTTCAAAAAACATTGAGCAAAGAGAGTTTTAACTACTTCAAGTTAAAGTAACAGTGGTGCAATATGGTTTGTATTTTGAAATACTTCCATTGGAAGCTTTGATGAACGAAAGAGTAACAGGGATTTTAATGCTTGGCTTTTTTTTAAACTGAAGACAATTCTTTGATAAATCTAATCTAATCTAAAAATAAAGTGACAAAGTTGATTGATGAGGGAAGGGCTGTAGATGCCATGCTCATGAACTTCAGTCAGGCATTTGATGAGGCTGATGGAGAAAGTGAAGTTGCTGTGGCTCCAGGGTGTATTAGCTAGATGGATGGAGATCTGGCTGGGCAACAGGAGACAGAGAGTAGCAGTGAAGGGAGTTTCTCAAAATGGAGAACTGTGACCAGTGGTGTTCCACAGGAATCCGTGTTGAGACCACTGTTGTTTGTTATATACATCAATGATCTGGAGTGATATATAGGTGATCTGATTTGCAGATGACACTGAGATTGGTGGGTTAGCAGATGATGAAGGGGACTGTCAGAGAATGCAGCAGAATATAAATAGATTGGAGAGTTGGGCAGAGAAATGGCAGATGTAGTTCAATCCAGGCAAATGTGAGATGATGCATTTTGGAAGATCCAATTCGAGAGCGAACTACACGGTAAATGGAAATGCCCTTGGGAAAATTGACGTACAGAGTGTTCAAGCCCTGAAGATGGCAATGCAGGTCGACCGAGTGATCAAGTAGGCGAACGGCATGCTTTCCTTCATCGGACATTGTTGAAGAAAATCTCAGATGCACACCTTGGGAATTGACCAAGCTTATTACATCTCATAATATGTCATGGGTAGCAGCCAGTCCATAAAACAAATGGATCGCGACTGCGTCGAAAAGCTCCAGTTCAGTGGGGATTTATAAATGGCCCAATGACAATTTGCTTAACTAGACTCAGTACCACAAATTCACCACTAGATGGCCGACTTACACTTGCATGCAGCAGAGTTGAGACCTTGCCAAGAGTGGGGTATTAATGGTGCATTGTTCTCAGGGTGTGTGTCAATACTCTGTATTCACATGCTGATTAGAGACAGTCTCCAGATAAGGCAGTTCATGAGTCATGCGAGAAAGCATACGATCTCAGAGATAAGGCAAGTCTATTTCTAGAGCAAATTATACAATAATGGAAGAGAAAGTTAAAAATCAGACAACACCAGGTTATAGTCAAAGAGGTTTATTTGGAAGCACTAGCTTTCGGAGTGCTGCTCCTTCATCAGGTGGTTGTGAAGTATAAGATTATAAAACATCAGTCTTTTTCAATATATCATTTCAGTTACATCATACTGTAAACTTTTGCTAAAAATTCTGTGTCTTACGATCTTATATTCCACGACCATCGAAAGCGCTGTGAAGGCTAGTGCTTCTAAATAAACCTGTTGGACTATAACCTGGTGTTGTGATTTTTAACTTCGAACTGAATGCAATATTCTAAGTATGGCTTAACCAACATAATATAAAGCTGCAACGTGACATCCTGACTCTTGGACTCAATGTCCTGACCAATACTGGAAATACGACACACACCTTCTTAACACCCTACCTACATGTGAGGCCACTTTCAGGGAGCTACAAACTTGAACCCTAATATCCTGCTGTACAACGATATGTTCAGGGTTCTGCCCTTAACTGTATACTTTTCCTTAACATTTGATCTCCTAAAGTGTAGCACCTCACACTTAGACGGATTAAACGCCATCTGCCATTTCTCCGCCCATATCTGCAACTGATCTATATGCCGCTGCATTCTCTCACAACCTTCTACAATATCCACAACTCTACTGATCTTTGCATCATCTTCAAACTTACTAACCCACCCATCTACAACTTCATCCAAGTCATTTATATCTGTTACAAACAGTAAGAGGTCCCAATATGATTCCCTGCAGAACGCCACTAGTCACCGTTCTCCAGCCAGAAAAACACCCTTCCACAACTACTCTCTGCCTTCTATGGGCAAACCAATTCAGAATCCATGCGGCCAAGTTACCATGGATCCCATGCATTATACTCTTCTGGATGAGTCTACCATGAGGGACCTTGTCAAAAGCCTTACTAAAATCCATAGAGACAATATCCACCCGCTCTACCCTCATCGATCACCTCCTCAAACAATTCAACCAAGTTAGTATGACATGACCTGCCCTACACAAAGCCATGCTCACTGCCCCTAATTAGGCAGTGCTTTTCCAAATGTGCTTAAATCCGATCCCAGAGAATTCTGTCAATAGCTTCCCAACGACTGATGAAGGACTCAGTCGTTTTATAATTTCCTGGATAATCCCTAATTGCAGTCTTGAACAGAGGAACAACATTAGCTGCTTGCCAGTATTCTGGTACCTCTCCAGTGGCCAGTGTCATGGTCAAGGTCCCAGTAATCTCCTCTCTTGCCTCACTCAAAAACCTGGCATAGATAGCATCAAGCCCTTGTGACTTATCAAACTTAGTGCTCTTCAAAAAACCCAATATCACTTCTTTCTTGATCTCAAAATGCCCTTGCATATCAGCATGCTGAACACTAATCTCACTATCCTCTAAATCCTTCTTCTGGGTCAATACTGACACAAAGTACTCATTGAGGATTTCACAAGCCTCCAAACACAAATTCCTCCTTTATTCTCAAATGGTCCTACCTTCTCCCTCGTTATCCTCTTGTTTTTATTTTTTTAATGTATGCTTAGAATGCCTTGGAATTCACTTTAAACCTATTTATCATTTTCATGGTTCCTTCTTGCTCTACTAATTCCCTGCTTTCTTTATATTCTTCACAGTCCTTACCCAATTTTAGCTTCCTAAACCTTCCATTTGCTTTTTTCCTTTGTGAGTAAATTCACAACCTCCCTCTTTATCCACGCTGCCCTTACCTTGCTATCCTTATCCTTTCTCCTTACTGGAACATGCCGGTCCCAATATTGACCCCTTGGGAACTCCACTCCAAATCTTCCTCCAGCCAGAAATATATCCACTGACCATTGACTCGCTCTTTCCTATCACTCAGTTAATGTTGTATCCATGTTGCCCGTGCCTCTTGTACCATGACTTATAATCTTCCACACAATTTGTTGTATGGTATCTTCTGGAAATCCATGTTAATCACATCAGTAACATTGTCCTCATCAACCCTTTCTGTTAAGTTATCAGAACACTTCAGCAAGTTAGTTTTATACAATTTCCATTTTTTAACCAACCCACCTTTATCCATGTGATTATCAATTTTATCACAATAGTTGTTTCCAGAAGCTCTCCCAACACCAGTGTTAAACTGACAAGGCTGTGAGTTCCAGGATTAATTTACAAATCTTCACAGAACAAGGACATAATGTTGATAACCCTCCATCTCCTGACACCTCCTCTCAGTCCAGAGGAGACTGTAATGTTATGGCCAGTGCCCCTCTCACTTCAATCAGAATCCTTGGATGTATCTCATCCTGATCTGGTGTCCTGTTAACCCCGAGTGCCAACATCATTTGGACAGGTAATTGGATAGGAAAAGTTTCCTCCTCAGGGTATCCGCACATTAACAGTTGACTGATTAGTATCATAGCTGTTTTCTTACCCTCAGTGGAAAGACTTAAAAATAAACTCTTATTTCTCTTCAGCACGAGACCCCAGACCGCGACCTCGCGCAGAGTCGGTTAAACGGCAGCGGACTCGAGACCCTGCGTGACAATTCAGGGCGGGTCTTTGCTCTCATCGAGCTCTGATTGGTCAGAAAATCTGTCAATCTCGTGCTATTAGCCAATAGAAGTGCGGTCCCGCGTTGGGAACGTCATCTGGAAGTGAATGTGGATGAAAAGAGAAGTCGCTGGAGAAACTCGGCAGGTTTGGCAGCTTCTGTGGAGTTAAAACAAAGGTAACGTTTCAGATTCAGTGACCCTTCATCAGTACTGAAAGTAGCTCGGAAAAAAGTGCAGTTAGTGGCTCTCACTCCTGCAATAGGTGGAGATGAAGCCCAGAAAGAGAGAGAAGAGACGCAGATAAAGGGGATGGATAATTGTGAGGCAGGGAGAAATAAAAGCTGATACAGGGGAAAATGTAGGAGCAGATTACTGCAGATACTGGAATCTATTGAAAACAAGTCACATTCCTGATGAAGGGCTTATTTCCGAAATGTGGACGGCACAGGATTTCTGCGTTTTTGGGGTTTCGCTTGAGGGAAGGATAGGATTGATAAATCAATGGCTGAAAAGGTGGTGCAATGTGCAGGGATTCAGTTTCTTGGATCGTTGGGATCTCTTCTGGGACATAAAAGATCTGTTCAAAAAGGATGGGTTTTACCTGAACTGGAAAGGGACCAATATCCGACTGGGGAGATTTACTAGTTCTAGTTTCGGATCCTGTCAACATTTTTTTCAGCTGTGATCTCCAGTATCTGCAGACCTCATTTTTTTACCCGAACATTTTTAGAGTGGTGAGGAGGGAATTCTAAGTAACAGTGCACAGATAGAAATATGAGGATGGTTCTGAATCAGAAAAGAGCAAGTTAATTTGAAAAGACAGACGAGCGGTTAGAGAATGATTTAACTCTCAGGTAAGGCTGATAAGCTCAGCGCATGTATGGGAATGTGGGTTTGAGATGTCAAAGCTACTACAGAAGCTTGGCTGAGAAATTGACAAGAGAGGCAACTCAACATTTCAGGCTTTAGGTGTTATAGGAGGGATAGTAAGAGAGAAGGAATGGCATACTTAATTAAGGAATACATTACACTGCAATTAGAATAGATATTTCCGAGGGACTGTCGTAGTGTTAAAGTTTTGGTGGGTGAAGAATTTGTTAAATGTGTTCAAGAAAATGTTCCTTTTCAATATATAAATGTTCCTATAGCGAACGAGCAAAACTTGAATATCTTTTGCAAAATAAGGCAGAGCAAGTGACTGGAACTAATGATTGCAATGCTGTTCATTTTAAAATAGCTATAGAAAAGGATAAATCTTCCAAAAAGTTAAAGCTCTTAATTGGAATAAGGCAAAATTTAGGGGAATGATGCAATAACTTTCAAAAGTTGATTAGAGCAGACCGTTTACAGGTAAAAGTATGACTGACAAGTGGGAGTCTTTAAGTGTGATAATGAGAGTTCAGAAGCATATGGTCCTGTTGGTTGAAGGGTATAAAGAGGGTAGGAACATGCTTAAAAAGGAAATCAGAAAGGCAGAAATGGAAAATTAGATAGCCTTAGAAAAACATAGAACATAGAAAAATACAGCGCAGTACAGGCCCTTCAGCCCTCTGTTGCGCCGACCGAAGCCTACCTAACCTACACTAGCCCAATAACCTCCATATGCTTATCCAATGCCCGCTTAAATGACCATAAAGAGGGAGAGTCCACCACTGCTACTGGCAGGGCATTCCATGAACTCCCAACCCGCTGAGTAAAGAACCTACCCCTAACATCTGTCCTATACCTACCACCCCTTAATTTAAAGCTGTGTCCCCTAGTAACACCTGACTCCATTAGCGGAAAAGGTTCTCACTGTCAATCCTATCTAAACCCCTAATCATCTTGTACACCTCTATCAAATTTCCCCTAAACCTTCTTTTCTCCAATGAGAACAGCCCCAATTGCCTCAGCCTTTCCTCATACGATCTTCCTACCATGCCAGGCAACATCCTGGTAAACCTCCTCTGCACTCATTCCAATGCCTCCACTTCCTTCCTATAGTATGGCGACCAAAACTGCACACAATACTCCAGATGAGGCCGCACCAGAGTCTTATACAACTGCAACATGACCTCAGGACTCCGGAACTCAATTCCTCTACCAATAAAGCCCAGAACACCATATGCCTTCCTCACAGCACTATTTACCTGGGTGGCAACTTTCAGAGACCTGCATACATGGACACTAAGATCCCTCTGCTCATCCACACTACCAAGTAGCCTACCATTAGCCCAGTAATCCATCTTCTTGTTACTACTACCAAAGTGAATGACTTCACACTTAGCTACATTGAATTCCATTTGCCACCTTTCTGCCCAGCTCTGCA
Source organism: Hemiscyllium ocellatum (assembly GCF_020745735.1). Classification (NCBI taxonomy): domain Eukaryota; kingdom Metazoa; phylum Chordata; class Chondrichthyes; order Orectolobiformes; family Hemiscylliidae; genus Hemiscyllium; species Hemiscyllium ocellatum. The sequence continues at coordinate 24,195,787 of NC_083447.1, read as the reverse complement.
ACCTATCTATATCCCGCTGTAACCTGCCACATCCTTCTTCGCTGTCCACAACTCCACGGACTTTCGTGTCATACGCAAACTTGCTCACCCAGCCTTCAAGCCCCTCCTCCAGGTCATTTATAAAAATGACAAACAGCAATGGTCCCAAAACAGATCCTTGTGGAACACCGCTAGTAACTGCACTCCAAGATGAACCTATGCCATCAACTACTACCCTCTGCCTCCTTCCAGCCAGCCAATTCCTAATCCAAACCTCTAATGCACCCTCAATGCCATACCTCCGTAGTTTTTGCATTAGCCTGCCATGGGGTACCTTATCGAACGCCTTGCTAAAATCCATATACACCATATCTACTGCTTTACCCTTGTCCACTTCCTTGGTCACTTTCTCAAAGAACTCAATAAGGTTTGTGAGGCACGACCTGCCCTTCACAAAACCATGCTGACTATCCTTGATCACATTATTCCTATCCAGATGTTCATAAATCCTATCCCTTACAATTCTCTCTAAGACTTTGCCCACAACAGAAGTGAGACTCACTGGCCTATAGTTACTAGGGCTATCCCTACTCCCCTTCTTGAACAACGGGACCACATTTGCTATCCTCCAGTCTTCTGGCACTATTCCCGTAGACAGCAACGACATAAAAATCAAGGCCAATGGCTCCGCTATCTCTTCCCTAGCTTCCCAGAGGATCCTAGGATAAATGCCATCAGGCCCAGAGGACTTATCTATTTTCATCCTTTCCAGTATTCCCCAGACCTCTTCCCTACATACCTCAAGGCCATCCATTCTAATCACTTGTGACTCAATATTCACATCAGCAACAGTGTCCTGTTCCTGAGTGAATACTGACGAAAAGTATTGATTTAGTGTCTCTCCAATCTCCTCCGTCTCCACGCACAACTTCCCACTACTATCCTTGACTGGACCGATACCTACCCTAGTCATCCTTTTATTCCTGACATACCTATAGAAAGCCTTTGGGTTTTCCCTAATCCTACCAACTAAGGACTTTTCATGTCCCCTTCTCGCTGCTCTTAGCTCTCTCTTTAGATCCTTCCTGGCTACCTTATAACTCTCAATCGCCCCAACTGAACCTTCACGCCTCATCTTTACATAGGCCGCCCCCTTCTCTTTCACAAGGGATTCCAATTCCTTATTAAACCACAAGGCTCCCTCACAAGACCCTTTACTCCCTGCCTGACTGGTACATACTTATCAGACACCCATTAGCTGTTCCTTGAACAATCTCCACATATCATTTGTGTTCTTCCCTTGAAGCCTATTTTTCCAATCCACGCATCCTAAGTCATGCCTCACCGCATCATAATTTCCCTGCCCCCAGCTATAACTCTTGCCCTGCAGTGCACACCTATCCCTCTCCATCACTAGAGTAAAAGTCACCGAGTTGTGGTCACTGTCCCCGAAGTGCTCACCTACCTCCAAGTCTAACACCTGGCCTGGTTCATTACCTAGAACCAAATCCATTATAGCCTCACCTGTTGTTGGCCTGTCTACATATTGTGTCAGGAAACCCTCCTGCACACATTGGACAAACACCGACCCATCTAACGAACTCGAGCTATCGCTTTCCCAGTCAATATCTGGGAAGTTAAAGTCCCCCATAACAACCACCCTGCTACTTTCACACTTCTCCTGAATCATCCTCGCAATACTTTCCTCTACTTCTCTCGGACTATTAGGAGGCCTGTAGAAAACTCCTAACAGGGTGACCTCACCTTTCCTATTTCTAACCTCAGCCCAAATTACCTCCGATGGCAAGTCTTCCTCCATCGTCCTTTCCACCGCTGTAATACTATCCTTGACAAGCAATGCCACACCTCCCCCTCTTTTACCCCCATCTCTGACACTACTAAAATATTTAAACCTTGGAACCTGCAACAGCCATTCCTGTCCCTGTTCTACCCACGTCTCTGTAATGGCCACAACATCGAAGTCCCAGGTACCAACCCACGCTGCAAGTTCACCTACCTTATTTCTTATACTTCTCGCATTGAAGTATACACACTTCAAGCCACCTTCCTGTTTACAGGCACCCTCCTTCGAGATCGATGCCATGTTCCTAACCTCCCTACACTCAAGGTCCTGTACCCTAAAGCTACAGTCCAGGTTCCCATGCCCCTGCAGAGTTAGTTTAAACCCTCCCAAAGAGCACTAGCAAACCTCCCCCCAAGGATACTGGTGCCCCTCAGGTTCAGGTGTAGACCATCCTGTTTATAGAGGTCCCACCTTCCCCAGAAAGAACCCCAGTTGTCCAGAAACCAGAATCCCTCCCTCCTGCACCATCCCTGTAGCCACGCATTTAACTGTTCTCTCTCCCTATTCCTCGACTCTCTATCACGTGGCACGGGTAACAAATCAGAGACAACAACTCTGTTCATTGCTTTGGCAAGTAAGATTTAAGATAACCTTCTTTGCCATCCACTACACCTCTAGTTTCGGTGTCATCTGCAAACGTACTAACTGTATCCCCTATGTTCGCATCCAAATCATTATATAAATGATGAAAAGCAGCGGACCCAGCACCGATCCTTGTGGAACACCACTGTCACAGGCCTCGAGTCTGAAAAGCAACTCTCCGCCACCGCCCTCTGTCTTTTATCTTCAAAGTCAGTTCTGTATCCAATTGGCTAGTTCTGCCTGTGCTCCATGAGATCTAACCTTGCTAACCAGTCTACCATGGGGATCCTTGTCGAACGCCTCACTGGAGTCCACACAGATTGTGTCTACCACTCTGCCTTCATCAATCCTCTTTGTTACTTCTCTGAACAAACTCAGTCAAGTTAGTAAGACATGATTTCCCACACGCAAAGCCATGTTGACTATTACTAATCAGTCCTTGTCTTTCCAAATACATGTAAATCCTATCCGTCAGGATTCCCACTAACAACTTGCCCACCACCAATGTCAGGCTTACTGGTCTATAGCTTCTCTCAGCTTTAAAGGATCACCTTTTCATTTTGAGGCTATGTCCTCTGGTTCTCGTCTCTCCTACTCGTGGAAACACCTTTCCATATCCAGTCTACCACGGGGTCTCAGTATTCTGTAAGTTTCAATCAGATCTCCCTCACTCTTCTGAACTCCATTGCGTACAGACCCAGAGTCCTCAATCGCTCCTCATGTGACAAGCCTTTCATTCCTGGGATCATTTTAATAAAATGCCTCAGGAATGCTCTTAACTTAGTATTGTGAGAGATGACATTACACTGAATTACATATTTTTGACTACAGGCTATAAAACCACCAAACTTTAGCAGCAAACTATGTTAGTGTCCCTTTCTCACTGACTGCTGCTATCTCCTCAACAGTTTGAAGGGTCTATGATGTGTAGATACTAGACAGTACAAACTGAGCATACACATGTCTCTGTAATGAGAACAACCCATGGTCTACTCAGACTATGTGGACTTTACCTTTACCTTCACCAAGCATACATTAATATGATTAAGAAAACATTTACTCAACATAAGGAATGCTGGATGATTATAAAAATAACTTGGTCCACGTATCTTTTGCCCGAACCATGGTTGCTACCATATAACCAAAAGCAATTATACATGAGGAAGTCTAAACCCAGTTTATTCATCCTAAACATGTGTTGCAATTCAGTTCTTTCTGTTTTCTTGTCTTTGACAGTGCATTATCCTATAATGTAGGTATGTCTGCTCTCATCTTCACTCTCAGAAGATTACTGCTGATCCCCTATTTCCTCTGCCGACAGTCCACACCCTGTTTGTCAACTGCACTTGAGAAAGGCATAGTGCCCCATTTCTGGTCTATACTGCAATGCCCCACTGGAGCTTCCAACTCATCTTAAAATGGTTAAGTTATGATTGTTCAACTATGGCCCTGGTGGAAGCATGGGCAGTGTTATATCTTCATTTTGCCATTGCCTCAGGGATGCATTGGCATCTTGATAACATTCATAGACCCTTATTTCAAGGAGATTGGAGTGTAAGAGTAGGGAAGACTTACTGGTGAGACGACATAGAGTCATACAACACGGAAACAGACCCTCCAGTCCAACAAAGCCGAACATTATCCCAAACTAAACTAGTTCCACCTGCCCGCTCCTGGCCCATAGCCCTCCAAGCCTTTCCCACTCATGTACTTATCCAAATGTCTTTTAAACCTTATAATTGTACTCACATCCTCCCTTTTCTCAGGAAGTTCATTCTACATGCGAACCACCCTATGCATAAAGAAAGTTCCTCAGCTTTTTGAAATCTCTTTCCTCTCACTTTAAAAATGTGCCCCCTAGTCTTGAAATGCCCACCCTTGGGAAAAGACAATGAGCATTAACTCTATCCATACCCATCATTCTTTTATAAACTTCTATCAGTCTCGAATAATGTGGGCAGTTTTTGGTCCCTTTGTTTGGGGAAATTTCATTGGAGGCTGTTGAGTGAAGGTCTACTAGGCTAATCCCCAGTGAGCAGGGATTGTCTAAATAGCAAATGCTAAACAGGTTGGGACTCTACTCACTGGAACTTAGAAGAATGATCTAACTGAAAAATATGGGATTCTTAAGGGGTTTGACAGGAAAAATGCTGAGAGGAGGTTTCTTTTCATAGGGAAATCTAGGACCAGAAAGCATGGTCTCAGAATCAAGGGGTGCCAGTTTCAGACTGAAACGAGGAAGAATTTCTTCTCTTTGAGTCTTTGGAAGTCCTTGTCACAGTGTCCTTGTGTATATTTAAGGCTGAGATGGACAGATTCTTCATCAGTCAGGGAATCAAGGCTTCCAGGGAAAGCACAGGAAGGTGAAAGTGAGGAATGTTGGATCAGTCACGATCCTATTGAGTGGTGGAGGAGGATCAAGAGCTTAAGGGCCTACTCCTGTTTCTGTTTCTTATGGCATTATTGTCATGTTGTCATCCTGAGCACTAACCTACTGTTCTGGAAATCATGGTGTCAAATACTACCACAGCTGATGGTGAAATATGAATTCAATAAAATCTGAATTTAAAAACTAGCCTATGATGACCATATAACCATTGTTGATTCTCAGATTACAGGTTTATTAGTGAAACCCCAGATCCATGGCAATGTCTTAACTGACATCTGAAATAGTCGAGTAAGACACTCAGTTCAAAGATAATAATGGATGGAAAACAAATGGCAGCCTTACCAAAAAAGCCACATCCCAGGAAAGAATAACAGGAAAAGAAAAGTATGTTATAAACCAAATTTAGAGAATTTTTCACTTAATTCCCTGCAGCTCTTCTTCTGTGGCCCCCAAGGTCTTTGGAGAGAGCCAGGATCCTGGGACTTGTCTTCTACATCAACGTCATGGCAGCTCCAAGACGGTCTGAAACAATCCTCCAAACTCTGGCATCGATGGTTAAACATCAATAAGTTAAACATTGTGGAAGTGACAAAACCTTTCCATTTCCAGCTCTGCAGGTTTGTGATAGGGCAGTCTGAAAGCAATATGGGTACAGTTTATGGCACCCTACAGCTGGGGGAAGGAAGTGATGGCAGAGAATCCTACTGCCCAGGTTGCTTGGCTCTCCTTGTTATGGGTGAATGATGTAAACAAGTCTAATCTGGAGAAAGAGGCATCAGTGAAGCTTGGATGCATTTGCAGGTCGCCTCAACTAGGAGATGCTACAAAAGACCCGATGTAAAATATATGTGTGTGTAAAGTGTATGGGACTTCGAACTAATGACAAATGTGTTTTGTCCTAATTATTTGGAAGCACTTAATAATTATCTAGGTATGTCTTTCTGGAATCGTGAATTAAAGGTGGAATGTGCCTCCTGGAATATTAATGGTTATTTGTTATATTGTGCTCGGGTGTAAGAAAAATCATTGACAGATTTTGTTCTGAGCAAGGATCACTGGACCCAAAACATTAACTCCTGATTTCTCTCCACAGATGCTGCCAAACCTGCTGAGTTTTTTTATTTTTGGAATGACTGCAGTTTTTGAATAGGAAATGGGACTTTATTTTGTGTTTTGAAATATTTTATAATATATTGCAAATAGAAAGGAAAACTGCAGATGGAACTGGAGATCTGAAAGAACCAAATTCAAAACATGCCTGAGAAATTCAGAGGCTCTGGTAACATCTGTGGCAAGAGAAACAGAGTTAACACTGAGTCTAGTGTGACTGTTCCTCAGAACTTTGTTTCTCTTTCCACGAATGCTGTCAGACCTGCTGAGTTTCTCCAGCATTTTTTATGTTTGTTTTGATTTCCAACATCCACAGTTTTTGCCTTTAGTCAGATCTGAAGATAAAGCCGTTCATATCTGTGTCTTAGGGGACACTGTTTGCAAGTAATCCATGGCTGATACATTAATCAATAAAGACATTTGAGAGTGTAGGTGAGAGACAATTTAAAGAGTAAAATGTGAGGTCTGCAGATGCTGGAGATCAGAGCTGAAAATGTGTTGCTGGTTAAAGCATAGCAGGTTAGGCAGCATCCAAGGAACAGGAAATTCGACGTTTCGGGCCAGAGCCCTTCATCAGGAATGAGGAGAATGTGCCAGGCAGGCTAAGATAAAAGGTAGGGAGGAGGGTCTTGGGGGAGGGGCGATGGAGATGTGATAGGTGGAAGGAGGTCAAGGTGAGGATGATAGGCTTGAGTGGGGTGGGGGTGGAGAGGTCAGGAAGAAGATTGCCGGTTAGGAGGGCGGTGCTGAGTTGAGGGAACCGACTGAGACAAGGTGGGGTGAGGGGAAATGAGGAAACTGGAGAAATCTGAGTTCATCCCTTGTGGTTGGAGGGTTCCCAGGCGGAAGATGAGGCGCTCCTCCTCCAGCCGTCGTGTTGTTATGTTCTGCCGATGGAGGAGTCCAAGGACCTGCATGTCCTCGGTGGAGTGGGAGGGAGAGTTAAAGTGTTGAGCCACGGGGTGGTTGGGTTGGTTGGTCCGGGCATCCCAGAGGTGTTCTCTGAAGCGTTCTGCAAGTAGGCGGCCCGTCTCCCCAATGTAGAGGAGGCCACATCGGGTGCAGCGGATGCAATAGATGATGTGTGTGGAGGTGCAGGTGAACTTGTGGCGGATATGGAAGGATCCCTTGGGGCCTTGGAGGGAAGTGAGGGAGGAGGTGTGGGCGCAAGTTTTACATTTCCTGCGGTTGCAGGGGAAGGTGCCGAGAGTGGAGGTTGGGTTGGTGGGGGGTGTGGACCTGACGAGGGAGTCGCGGAGGGAGTGGTCTTTGCAGAACACTGATAGGGGAGGGAAGGGAAATATATCCCTGGTGGTGGGGTCCGTTTGGAGGTGGCAGAAATGACGGCGGATGATACGCTGTATGCGGAGGTTGGTGGGGTGGTAGGTGAGAACCAGTGGGGTTCTGTCTTGGTGGTGGTTGGAGGAGCGGGGCTCAAGGGCGGAGGAGCGGGAAGTGGAGGAGATGCGGTGGAGGGCATCGTCGATCACGTCTGGGGGGAATCTGTGGTCCTTGAAGAAGGAGGCCATCTGGGCTGTACGGTGTTGGAACTGGTCCTCCTGGGAGCAGATGCGGCAGAGACGAAGGAATTGGGAATATGGGATGGAGTTTTTACAGGGGGCAGGGTGGGAGGAGGTGTAGTCCAGGTAGCTGTGGGAGTCAGTCGGTTTATAGTAGATGTCTGTGTTGAGTCGGTCGCCCGAGATAGAAATGGAAAGGTCTAGGAAGGGGAGGGAGGAGTCTGAGACAGTCCAGGTGAATTTGAGGTCGGGATGGAAGGTGTTGGTAAAGTGAGATAATTTCAAACAAGGAAAAAGAGTAAGTGCTGAGGGAATGCAGCAAGTTTGCAGCGTCTGTGGAAAGAGAGACAGACAGACAGACAGAGTTAACATTTTGAGGTAAATGTTCAGTTTTCATGACAATTTAAGGTCTCCTCTGAATGACAGAACCTCCCACTAGCTCTGTTCTGGTGACTCAGGACTGATGTTCATGTTCAAGTTTTGTACAAGGGCCAGATCCTACTCAAATGGCTACAGTTTAAGCAGTTAAAGCCTGTGTACATTTTGTTAAATAATATGAGGGTTTTGCAATTAAAGCCCAGCTACCAAGCCAAATCAAGCTACAATTGAAAATAATGCATTTCCATTGGCTTAGAACAAGGCAAACAAACAAAATAAGTTGATTGCAAGAATGTTTCATTATTGAGTTTAGTCTGCCCTTCCCTCTGAACATAATAAAACTGCAATGAACAATGCACCTGTTTCTAGAATTTGTTTTATTTCAACAATAAATACTTAGTACAGTGAGCAATAAAATCTTGCTGAGGACTCAGGACAGTGAATATTTTCTCTGTGCTGACATTTGAAACACAGATGGAAGTGATATGTGATATTTTGGAACTATCATGGTCCCTGGATCACTAAAGACTAGATATGTAAGTAAAATACATACGGAAATCCTGATGATATGACTTGCACGTTTCAGTTTCCCATGACCCTCTGTCGACCCTTCTCCCTGACCAACAAGAACACCCAAGGCTGAACACCCAGCACCATCACACACACTGAGTCCCCTTTCCCATCTATCGTTCTGTTCCTTTGTCCATGTGATTACTATCCAAACCCACACATTACCTTCTGAATAGCCAGTGACCGAGTGAGTAGGCTAACCTCCAGATCCAGCCCCACAAACATCCAGACCTTCTGAACCCTGTCAGTTGAAATTATAAACATACATCATGGATCATCTGATTTCAGCCCCACCCCCTCCCCTCCCCTCATCTATCCTGTCAAACACCTTGACTGTTAGAACCATCTTCCAAACCAGAACTGACCAGAAAACACCATCACCCACATATTCTACTTTCTCCCACCAACTGGACTCTGCAATTCAACCTCAACTATCCAGCTTTTGACCCCAAACAGACACAATTATCCCCATTGAAATGCATTTACACAATAGAGTCAGGCCTGAATATACAGCCCCTTTTCCCAACGATCTGGATACACTCAAGGCAGAATGACCAGCTCATCCTTGTACCAGCTCAGTAATCTGCATTATCCAATCTTTGTTTATTTAACCATTTCAAAGCCATCCTCTGAAATGTGAAGGAAGGATGTGACTCAGGAAACACAGAGATTTGACAAAAATCTTCTGTAAAGATTGCAGCTCTGTATCAGCAAAGCAACAGAATTCCATGATTATGTGCGATGAATCTGTCACAGTCACATTCCATCAAGTTGCTGTGGAGAGTTTCAGAGATCAGAACTCTGGGTCAGAGACAGAATTGTCACATTCGATGGATTTCCAATGAGAATTCTTGAGACCAAAGTTTGGTTTTTGTCACTGGATTCGAAATGTTAACTCTGATTTCTCTTCACAGATGCTGCCAGACCTGCTGAGCTTTTTCAGTAGTTTCTGTTTTTGTTTCTGATTTACAGTATCTGCAGTTCCTTCAATTTTGTTTGATTATCAAGGACCTGAATGCTCAGCATTTGTCCAATATAAAATGTTCAAATAGCCAATCACTACGAGACAGAGACTAACAGTTAATAAGTCTGTTGTCCACCTGTAAACTTGTGAAATACTGACTCTCTTTGTCCCTGTGCTGCGTAACTGACTTACTCAAGGGCTAATGCAACAGGCCAGACAGACAGTAAGTCAGGTGGCATGTGAGACAGTATTGAATGCCCATTGAATGTTCATTGGCATTTGGTGCTAAAAGTTTGGATTATGATGCAGTCTGGATAAATTAGATATTGCAAACAGGAGATAATCAAATGGACAGTCACTATTTTCAATAATATAAAAGAAAGAACTGTGGTTGTTGGAAATCTGAAACACAAATAGAAATTGCTGGATATTTCTCTCTGCATTCTCTGTACCGAAGCTGCCAGGCCCATAGAGTTAACATTTTGACCCTTTTGCAGAATTGGACTTGAAATGTTTACTTTCTCTCCACTGGCTTCAATAAGCAGCTCTGCCGCCCCCATTTTGGAGCAGATATTTTAATCTTCATTTGCTGAGTAACATCAACTCAGACAGCTCAGTTTCCAGACATGAAAGTTAGTGTTTTAGAAATGTGCATGCAATTTAAATCCCTCTGACTTGCCCTGTTGAAAAGGCTTTGGCTTCTTTTGATGGGCAACATAAAGACAGACCGTTTTCCCAAGATACAAATTTCTGTTTATATGAGCCTGTCCAATATGTTTTTATTTAAACAAATCAAAATAATAGCTCTGTATCTGAATGTGGACAGCGTTTGTGTCAACTTAAACAAATCCATAGCACACATTAATGTAAATAAATACATCTTGAGGGGAAAGTTCGGAGAAAGCAGCCACTCAAGGGGCTGATCGATAGGCCCTCTAATGTTAGACATGAAGAGATATTGGCTGCTTGTGATAGTGAGATGGCAATCATCATTGCTGACTTGAATCTACACAAAGACTGTGTCAATCAGGTTGGCAGCAGTAACGTGGATGAGAGGTTATTGATGACCTTCGACACGGTATCTTCGAGCTGTGTGTTCTGAAACAACCAGACAGAAGGTTATGTTACTATCATCTTATTGATACTGTGTAATGTGACAGGATTTATGAAACAATCTCAGTGTAAAGGCTCTCCTACGTAGCAGCCATCACAATATGATTCAATTTTACATCCAATTTGAATAGAAGAAGATTGACTCTAAGGTAAGTATTTCAAACTTAAAGAAGGTCCACTCTGCAGGCTTGTAAACTAAGCCAGCTGAAATGAATGGCATAACTGGCTGGGAGAGAGATCAGTAGAGACAGTGATGGCAGAGATTTAAGAGGATATCTCAGAATATTCAGAATAAGTATAGTCTGACTGAAACAAGAGACTTTAAAGGGAGGACTCCGCAAGGATCTGTATTGGGACCATTGCTGTTTGTCATTGTTATAAATGACCTGGAGGAGGGTCTAGAAGGTTGGGTGAGCAAGTTTGCCGATGATACGAAAGTCGGTGGAGTTGTTGACAGTGAGGAATATTTTGGCAGGTTACAGCGGGATATAGATAAGCTGCAGAACTGGGCAGAAGGGTGGCAAATGGAGTCCAATGTAGCTAAGTGTGAAGTGATTCACTTTGGTAAGAGTAACAAGAAGATGGGGTACTGGGCGAATGGTCGGATACTTGGTAGTGTGGATGAGCAGAGGAATCTTGGTGTCCATGGACACAGATCTCTGAAAGTTGTCATCCAGGTAAATAGTGCTGTGAAGAAGGCATCTGGTGTACTAGCTTTTATTGGTTGAGGAATTGAGTTCCGGAGTCCTGAGGTCATGTTGCAGTTGTATAAGACACTAGTGCGGCCGCATCTGGAGTATTGTGTGCCGTTTTGGTCGCCATACTATAGGAAAGATGTGGAGGCACTGGAACGGGTGCAGAGGAGGTTTACCAGGATGTTGCCTGGTATGGTAGGAAGATCGTATGAGGAAAGGCTGAGGCACTTGGGGCTGTTTTCATTGGAGGAAAGAAGGTTTAGGGGTGACTTGATAGAGGTGAACAAGATGATTAGGGGTTTAGATAGGGTAGACAATGAGAACCTTTTTCCACATATGGAGTCAGCTATTACGAGGGGGCATAGCTTTAAATTAAGGGGTGGTAGGTGTAGGACAGATGTTAGTGGTAGATTCTTTACTCAGCAAGTCGTGAGTTCATGAAATGCCCTGCTAGTGGCAGTGGTGGACTCTCCCTCTTTATGGCCATTTAAACAGGCATTGGATAGGCATATGGAGGATAGTATGCTAGTGTAGGTTAGGTGGGCTTGGATCGGCGCAACATCGAGGGCCAAAGGGCCTGTACTGCTCTGTATTTTTCTATGTTCTATGTTCTATGACTCGTTTTCTGTGGTTGACTGAAAAAGTTGAAGAAACTGTCCACCTTGAGGATATTGCAAAGATGGATGGCAGGTCAGATGATTGATTAGAAAATAAAGGAATCTCAGAACCCAACTCAAAATCTTAAAAACAACAAAGCAAGAGTTTCCATGGGTATTTAAAAACAAAACATGTATGTAATGCGAGTGTCACTCCTCTGGGGAGTGAGAGTATGGAGTTATTGGTAGGTGATAGGGGGCAAAAAGTGCAGAACTGGAAAAGCACATCAGGTCAGACAGCATCCAAGGAGCAGGAGAATCGATGTTTCAGGCATAAACCCTTCATTCATAGATGTTAGGGAAATGGTGAATTAAATGAATAAGTACTTTGCTTCTATCTTCACTATAGAAGATACAAAAAGCATTTCAGTAATAGTGGTAGGACACTCTTTTGCTGATATTGAAACTTCAGGCCAACTGTGTCTGCATGCTGACTCAGAACTGACCACATGCACAGTTCCAGTTTGTCTGCATCATCATCCCAATCTCCCTCACCCTCTCCCCTCCTCTCTGAATCTGAACATCACCACCATTCTCCGCACCACCTCCACCAGCCCCAACCACCATCAGACTGGATATCAATCTCTCTCCTCTCCAGGTCACAATCTCTCTCTCACACTCAGACTTTCTCGCCCACCCTCCCTCCAAATCTCAATATCCAGTGAAACTGAGCAGACATGCAAAGAAGGTGCATGATTGAAACACTTCAACCAATCGCATTCACCCATGCATGAGTAAGCATCTCCCTAGAGAATACTGTATGTGCTCCTCAGTGTCAATCCAACTGTAAGTCAGGAAGTAGGAGGGAGGGATGAATGCAATGTAGTTACAGTCACTAAGGAGGCTGGACTCAGCAAACTGATGATAGGTCTCATCACCTTCTGTCTTCATCCCAGAGTCTAAAAAGAGGTTGCTAATTCAGTTGTCGATGCATCAATGCAAATTCTTTGAATTTCCCAAGATTCATTAGACTTCACTCAGTCAGAGATCATTTAGTCTGTCAATGTTTTGCCCCATCCCTTGTCAGTGACCATCACCTCCCTGCCTCTAAACCTCTTCTGGCCCCAAGGTCTATCTGGAATGACTTGATGGCACTAACTGCTGTTTGTAGACTCCTGCTGACACTAACCTCGAGGATGCATAAGGTTGACTTGGTACAAGGTTTATTAATTGAAACCTGCTGCTTTTCTATTACTACGGCATAATAATGTCTATTTAACCCTGACCGTATAATTCATTTCGACAGTCCCTTATTTTGAAAGAAGATGTAAATACATTATAGACAGTTCAGAGGAGGTTTACTCGATGAAGACTTTGAATGAGTGGCTTGTGCAATCAGGATAGGTGCTCAGACTGGGTTTGTTGCTAATGGAGTTTAGACGGGTTAAGAGTGATCTGAGCGAACTTAATGATCTTGACACAGTGAATGTGGAATGGATGTTTCTTCTTGTGGGTGAGTTCAGAATTAGGGACCATGTTTATAAAATTAGAGAGGGATCAAACTTTTTGGACAGAGATGAAGAGAATTAATTTTTCGGGTGTGTAACTTTGGAATTATCTGTCCCAGAAAGTGGGAGAGGTGAGGACAATGGATATTTTTAAGTCACAGGTAGATTTATTCCCTTGCATAACAAGAATCTAAGGTTACACTGGGTAGATGGGAACTCAAAACATAGACTTATCAGCCATAAACTTATGAAAGAGTGGAATAGGTTCAAGCGAGCAAATGAATTTGTTAGATGCATTCATGAAAGTTTCCTCAAGCAGTATATAGAGGATCCTACTCAGGAAGGGACAAAACTTGATCTACTCATGGGGAATAGGGCAGGACAGGTGATGGAGGTGATAGTGAGGGAGCACTTTGGGACCAGTCCTATTAATTTGTAAGTAGTTATGGAGAGGAACTGGTCCACAGGTTCAAGTTCTAAATTGGAGAAAGGTGAATTTTGATGGAATTAGACAGGAACTTGCAGGGGTTGATTGGAATAATTTGTTTGCAGGCAAAGGAACTTCCAGCAAGTAGGAGGCCTTTAAAAGTGAGATCGCTGGAGTTCAAGGTCTCTCTGTTCCTATGAAGGTGAAAGGCAGGGTTGACAGGAATAGGGAACCCTGAATGACAAGAGATATTGAGGCTTTGACCAGAAAATGAATTAGGTATGGCTGAGGTACAGGCTGCTGGGACCAAGGGAATCCCTGGATGTATACCGGGGATGCGGGGTTTTACTGAAAAAGAAATCAGGAAAGCAAAATGGGGCATCGGATGGGCCTTGGCTGAGAAGATTAGGATGCATCCAAAGAGATTCTTTCAGTCAAAAGGAGTAAGAATAACTAGCGAAAGAATAGTTATTTCTTATTTTCTAAAGGCAAGTATAAGTCATTGTGTTCCAGAGGAAATTCAATTGGACAAATTGATAGGCTTGAAGCAGAGCGCACTTTATTCTTACACTGCAGTCATAATAGTGATTTTAAAATAGCGACAATTCCAAGATGGAGGTGGAGTAGGACTCCTGAGATCGAGCTTGTCCACTCCGCCCATTTAGAGTCATCGGGTCATAGAGATATACAACACAGAAACAGACCCTTCGCTCCAACTCATCCAGATATCCTAACCCAATCTAGCCCCATCTGCCAGCACCCGGCCCATCTTCCTCCAAACCTTTCCTATTCATATACCCATTCAGATGGCTTTTCAATGTTGCAATTGTATCAGCCTCCACCACACCTTGTGGCAGCTCATTCCATACATGTACCACCCTCTGTGTGGAAAAAGTTGCCACTTAGGTCTCTTTGATATCTTTCCCCTTTTAGCCTAAACCTATGCCCTCTAATTCTGGACCTCACCATCCCATTTGTCTGTTTATCCTATCTATGCACGTCATGACTTTATAAACCTCTATACAGCCACTCCACAGCCTCTGATGCTCCAGGGAAAACAGCCCCAGCCTGTTCAACCTCTCCCTACAGCTCAAATCCTCCAACCCTGGCAATATTCTTGTGAATCTTTTCTGAACCCTTTCAAGTCTCACAACATCCTTTTAAAAGGAAGGAGAGCAGAATTGCACACAATATTCCAAAAGTGGCCTAACCAATGTCTTGGACAGCTGCAACTAACTCCTGTGTTCAATACTGTGACGAATAAAGGAACGCATACAAAACACCTTCTTCACTATCGCATCCTACCTGCAACTCTACGTTCAAGGTGCAAGAACCTGCACTCCAAGGTCTCTTTGTTCAACAATACTCCCTAGGACCCTACCATTAAGAGTATAATTTCTGCTAATATTTGCTTTCCCAAAATGGCTCCTACCAATACTACTTTACAGTTGATAAACTTTTGCACAAACTCCCTGAAAATTTATTTTTACGTACCTTTGCCATGAGTTCTTGGCCTATAGAATACAGGCCTAATGCACTTTATGGTCTCTTAAGAATGTCAATCCCTGTGTGGCAAATTCCCAACTGCAGCATTGCCATGTGCCCTTGCAGATTAGAGGGATAATTAGCGGGATTCAAAGTTTGGGAGAAGATTTGTAGCTCGGGTGCTCGTTGTTGTGGTTCTGTTCACCGAGCTGGGAGTTTGTGTTGCAAACGTTTTGTCCCCTGTCTAGGTGACATTCTCAGTGCTTGGGAGCCTCCTGTGAAGCACTTCTGTGATGTTTCCTCCGGCATTTATAGTGGCTTGTCTCTGTCGCTTCCGGTTGTCAGTTCTTGCTGTCTGCTGCAGTGGCCGGTATATTGGGTCCAGGTCGATGTGTTTGTTGATAGAATCTGTGGATGAGTGCCATGCCTGTAGGAATTCCCTGGCTGTTCTCTGTTTGGCTTGCCCTACAATAGTCGTGTTGTCCCAGTCGAATTCATGTTGCTTGTCATCTGCGTGTGTGGCTACTAAGGATAGCTGGTCGTGTAGTTTCATGGCTAGTTGGTGTTCAGGGATGCGGATCGTTAGCTGTCTTCCTGTTTGTCCTATGCAGTGTTTTGTGCAGTCCTTGCATGGGAATTTGTACACTACATTGGTTTTGCTCATGCTGGGTATCAGGTCCTTCGTCCTGGTGAGTTGTTGTCTTAGAGTGGCTGTTGGTTTGTGTGCTGTTATGAGTCCTAGTGGTCGCAGCAGTCTGGCTGTCAGTTCGGAAATGCTCCTGATGTATGGTAGTGTGGCTAGTCCTTTGGGTTGCGGTATGTCCTCGTTCCGTTGTCTTTCCCTTAGGCATCTGTTGATGAAATTATGCAGGTGTCCATTTTTGGTGAATACCTTGAATAGGTGTTTTTGTTCCTCTTTTTGCAGTTCTGGTGTGCTGCAGTGTGTTGTGGCCCTTTTGAATAGTGTCCTGATGCAACTTCATTTGTGTGTGTTGAGGTGGTTGCTTTCATAGTTCAGGACTTGGTCTGCGTGTGTGGCTTTCCTGTATACCTTTGTGCTGAATTCTCCGTTCGGTGTTCTCTGTACCATCACGTCTAGGAATGGGAGCTGGTTGTCCTTTTCTTCCTCTCTCGTGAATCGGATTCCTGTGAGTGTGGCGTTGATGATCCGGTGTGTGTTCTCTATTTCTGTGTTTTTAATGATTACTAAGGTGTCGTCCACATATCTGACCCAGAGTTTGGGTTGTATTTGCGGTAAGACTGTTTTTTCTAACCTTTGCATTACTGCTTCTGCTATGAGTCCAGAGATCGGTGAGCCCATGGGTATTCCGTTGATTTGTTCGTATATCTGGTTGTTGAATGTGAAGTGTGTTGTGAGGCACAGGTCCAGTAGTTTAAGTATGCCGTCTTTGTTAATAGGTTCAATGACTGTTCTGTATGTCCAGCAGGTTGGATATTGTTTCTCTGGCTAGGGTTTTGTCGATAGAGGTGAACAGTGCCGTTACATCGAATGAGACCATAGTTTCTCCCTTGTCTATGTGTATATTTCTGATGATGTCCAAGAATTCTTGTGTTGATTGTATAGAGTGTCTGGATCCGCTATACAAGTCAGGTATAGCGGATCCAAAAAAAAAATTTAAAGTTTTTTTTTAAAAAAGCGCTTAGCAGACCCGGAAGCTAGTGTCGCGCTAGGTTACCTGGGTAGGGTTTTTTCCGTATTTAAACGCGGGCTCCGAGTCGTAGGCCTCAGTCTCTCGGTGGACCACGTGACGGCTGTTTGGTAAGTTCCAGTAGTGTCGTTTGTTTAACAGTTAAAAATTTCAAGTTTTTTTTTAAAAAAAGCGCTTAGCAGACCCGGAAGTTAGGGCAGCACGGTGGCACAGTGGTTAGCACTGCTGCCTCACAGCGCCAGGGACCTGGGTTCAATTCCCGCCTCAGGCGACTGACTGTGTGGAGTTTGCACATTCTCCCCGTGTCTGCGTGGGTTTCCTCCGGGTGCTCCGGTTTCCTCCCACAGTCCAAAGATGTGCGGGTCAGGTGAATTGGCCATGCTAAATTGCCCGTAGTGTTAGGTAAGGGGTATATGTAGGGGTATGGGTGGGTTGCGCTTCGGCGGGTCGGTATGGACTTGTTGGGCCGAAGGGCCTGTTTCCACACTGTAAGTAATCTAATCTAATCTAATCTTAGTGTCGCGCTAGGTTACCTGGGTAGGGTTTTTTCCTTATTTAAACGCGCAGGCGAGTAACCCGAGGCACCACACGCGTAGTGCCTCCCACCCGTCCTCCTCCTCTAACCTAATAATAAGACCAGTTGTGACTAGCAGGTAAGTGCTGCATTTTGCTTGTTTGTTTCTTTAGATTTAGTTGTTTTTTTTAAAAAAGAAAGCTTACTTTTTAGAGGGATGGCAGTGCAGACAGTGCAATGTTCCTCTTGCAACATGTATGAGGTGAGGGAAGCCATTAGCGTCCCTGCTGATTACACTTGCAAGAAGTGCACCCATCTCCAGCTCCTCCAAGCCCGTGTTAGGGAACTGGAGCTGGAGTTGGATGAACTGCGGATCATTCGGGAGGCAGAGGAGGTCATAGATCAGAGCTTTAGGGAAGTAGTTACTCCGAAAGTTTTAGACAGATGGGTGACAGTGAGGGGGAGTGGGAGGAAGCAGCCAGTGCAGGGACCCCCTGCGGTCATTCCCCTCAAGAACAAGTATACCGTTTTGGATACTTGTGGGGGGGGATGACTTACCAGGGGCAAGCAACGAGGTTCAGGCCTCTGGCACGGAGCCTGGCCCCGTTGCTCAGAAGAGAAGTGTGGAGAAAGGTAGAGCGATAGTTCTTGGGGACTCAATAGTGAGGGGTACAGATAGGCGGTTTTGTGGGGGCGACAGAGACTCACAATTGGTATGTTGCATCCCAGGTGCAAGGGTACGTGATGTCTCTGATCGTGTTTTCCGGGTCCTTAAGGGGGAGGGGGAGCAGCCCCAGATCGTGGTCCACGTTGGCACCAACGATATAGGTAGGAAGAGGGGTGAGGATGTTAGGCAGGCTTTCAGGGAGCTAGGTTGGAAGCTCAGAGTTAGAACAAACAGAGTTGTTGTCTCTGGTTTGTTACCCGTGCCAAGTGATAGAGAGTCGAGGAACAGGGAGAGAGAGCAGTTAAACGCGTGGCTACAGGGATGGTGCAGGAGGGAGGGATTCCGGTTTCTGGACAACTGGGGTTCTTTCTGGGGAAGGTGGGACCTCTATAAAAAGGATGGTCTACACCTGAACCTGAGGGGCACCAGTATCCTTGGGGGGAGGTTTGCTAGTGCTCTTTGGGAGGGTTTAAACTAACTCCGCCGGGGCATGGGAACCTGGACTGTAGCTTTAGGGTACAGGACCTTGAGTGTAGGGAGGTTAGGAACAAGGCAGCAATCTCGAAGGAGGGTGCCTGTAAACAGAAGGGTGGCTTGAAGTGTGTATACTTCAATGCCAGAAGCATAAGAAATAAGGTAGGTGAACTTGCAGCGTGGGTTGGTACCTGAGACTTCGATGTTGTGGCCATTACAGAGACGTGGGTAGAACAGGGGCAAGAATGGCTGTTGCAGGTTCTAGGGTTTAAATGTTTTAGTAGTGTCAGAGATGGGGGTAAAAGAGGGGGAGGTGTGGCATTACTTGTCAAGGATAGTATTACAGCGGTGGAAAGGACGATGGAGGAAGACTTGCCATCTGAGGTAGTTTGGGCTGAGATTAGAAATAGGAAAGGTGAGGTCACCCTGTTAGGTGTTTTCTACAGGCCCCCTAATAGTCCGAGAGAAGTAGAGGATAGTATTGCGAGGATGATTCAGGAGAAGAGTGAAAGTAGCAGGGTGGTTGTTATGGGGGACTTTAACTTCCCAGATATAGACTGGGAAAGCTATAGCTCGAGGTCGTTAGATGGGTCGGTGTTTGTCCAATGTGTGCAGGAGGGTTTCCTGACACAATATGTAGACAGGCCAACAAGAGGTGAGGCTATACTGGATTTGGTTCTAGGTAATGAACCAGGCCAGGTGTTAGACTTGGAGGTAGGTGAGCACTTCGGGGACAGTGACCACAACTCGGTGACTTTTACTTTAGTGATGGAGAGGGATAAGTGTGCACTGCAGGGCAAGAGTTATAGCTGGGGGCAGGGAAATTATGATGCGGTGAGGCATGACTTAGGATGCGTGGATTGGAAAAACAGGCTTCAAGAGAAGAATACTAATGATATGTGGAGATTGTTCAAGGAACAGCTACTGAGTGTCCTTGATAAGTATGTACCAGTCAGGCATGGAGTTAAGGGTCTTTTGAGGGAGCCGTGGTTTAATAAGGAATTGGAATCCCTTGTGAAAGGGAAGAAGGCGGCATATGTAAAGATGAGGCGTGAAGGTTCTGTTGGGGCGATTGAGAGTTATAAGGTAGCCAGGAAGGATCTAAAGAGAGAGCTAAGAGCAGCGAGAAGGGGACATGAAAAGTCCTTAGCTGGTAGGATTATGGAAAATCCAAAGGCTTTCTATAGGTATGTCAGGAATAAAAGGATGACGAGGGTAGGTATCGGTCCAGTCAAGGAAAGTAGTGGGAAGTTGTGCGTGGAGGCGGAGGAGATTGGAGAGACACTAAATCAATACTTTTCGTCAATATTCACTCAGGAACAGGACACTGTTGCTGGTGTGAATATTGAGTCACAAGTGATTAGAATGGATGGCATTGAAGTATGTAGGGAAGAGGTTTTGGGAATACTGGAAAGGACAAAAATAGATAAGTCTCCTGGGCCTGATGGCATTTATCCTAGGATCCTCTGGGAAGCTAGGGAGGAGATAGCAGAGCCATTGGCCTGGATTTTTATGTTGTCATTGTCAACGGGAATAGTACCAGAAGACTGGAGGATGGCGAATGTGGTCCCCTTGTTCAAGAAGGGGAGTAGGGATAGCCCGAGTAACTATAGGCCAGTGAGTCTGACTTCTGTGGTGGGCAAAGTCTTAGAGAGAATTGTAAGGGATAAGATTTATGAACATCTGGATAGGAATAACGTGATCAAGGATAGTCAGCATGGTTTTGTGAAGGGCAGATCGTGCTTCACAAACCTTATTGAGTTCTTTGAGCAGGTGACTAAGGAGGTGGACGAGGGTAAAGCAGTAGATGTTGTGTATATGGATTTTAGTAAGGCGTTCGATAAGATACCCCATGGTAGGCTAATGCAAAAACTACGGAGGTATGGCATTGAGGGTGCATTAGAGGTTTGGATTAGAAATTGGCTGGCTGGAAGGAGACAGAGGGTAGTAGTTGATGGTATAGGTTCATCTTGGAGTGCAGTTACTAGCGGTGTACCTCAAGGATCTGTTTTGGGACCATTGCTTTTTGTTATCTTTATAAATGATCTAGAGGAGGGGCTTGAAAGCTGGGTGAGTAAGTTTGCGGATGACACAAAAGTCGGTGGAGTTGTGGATAGTGAGGAAGGATGTGGCAGGTTACAGCGGGATATAGACAAGTTGCAAAGCTGGGCAGAAAGGTGGCAAATGGAATTCAATGTAGCTAAGTGTGAAGTCATTCACTTTGGTAGGAGTAACAAGAAGATGGATTACTGGGCTAATGGTAGGCTACTTGGTAGTGTGGATGAGCAGAGGGATCTTGGTGTCCATGTACACAGATCTCTGAAAGTTGCCACCCAGGTAAATAGTGCTGTGAGGAAGGCATATGGTGTACTGGGCTTTATTGGTAGAGGAATTGAGTTCCGGAGTCCTGAGGTCATGTTGCAGTTGTATAAGACTCTGGTGCGGCCTCATCTGGAGTATTGTGTGCAGTTTTGGTCGCCATACTATAGGAAGGATGTGGAGGCATTGGAACGAGTGCAGAGGAGGTTTACCAGGATGTTGCCTGGTATGGTAGGAAAATCGTATGAGGAAAGACTGAGGCACTTGGGGCTGTTCTCATTGGAGAAAAGAAGGTTTAGGGGAGATTTGATAGAGGTGTACAAGATGATTAGGGGTTTAGATAGGGTAGACACTGAGAACCTTTTACCGCTAATGGAGTCAGCTGTTACAAGGGGACACAGCTTTAAATTAAGGGGTGGAAGGTATAGGACAGATGTTAGGGGTAGATTCTTTACACAGCGGGTTGTGAGTTCATGGAATGCCCTGCCAGTAGCAGTGGTGAACTCTCCCTCTTTATGGTCATTTAAGCGGGCATTGGATAGGCATTTGGAAGTTATTGGGCTAGTGTAGGTTAGGTAGGATTCGGTCGGCGCAACATTGAGGGCCGAAGGGCCTGTACTGCGCTGTATTTTTCTATGTTCTATATTCTTTGTTCTATAGACAGGATAGATCTAGTGAATCCTTAGAAGAGTATACGTAAGAGAGAAATCAGGAGGGCAAAAAGGGAACATGAGATAGCTTTGGCAAATAGAGTTGAGGTGAATCCAAAGGGTTTTTACAAATACATGAAGGACAAAAGGGTAACTGGGGAGAGAATAGGGTCCCTCAAAGATCAGGAAGGTGGCCTTTGTGTAGAGCTGCAGGAGATGGGGCAGATACTAAACGAGTATTTTGCATCGGTATTTACTATGGAAAAGGACATGGAAGATATAAAATGTAGGAAAATAAATGGTGACGACTTGAAAAATTACAGAAGAGGAAGTGCTGGACGTCTTGAAATGCATAAAAGTGGATAAATCCCCGGCACCTGATCAGGTGTATCTGAGAAACCTGTGGGAAGTGATTGCAGGGCCTCTTACTGAGATATTTGGATCAGCGATAGTCACAGGTGAAGTGCCGGATGACTGGAGGTTGGCTAACGTGGTGCCACTGTTTAAGAAGGGTAGTAAGGACAAGCCAGTGAACTATAGACCAGTGAGCCTGATGTCGGTGCTGGGCAAGTTGTTGGAGGGAATCCTGACGGACAGGATGTACATGTATTTGGAAAGGCAAGGACTGATTAAGGATAGTCAATATGGCTTTGTGCATGGGAAATCATGTCTTACAAACTTGATTGACATTTTTGAAGAAGTAACAGAGGATTGATGTGGGCAGAGCAGTAGATGTGATCTATATGGACTTCAGTAAGGCGTTCAACAAGGTTCCCCGTGGGAGATTGGTGAACAAGGTTAGATCTCATGGAATGTAGGGAGAACTAGCCATTTGGATATAGAACTGGCTCAAAGGTAGAAGACAGAGGATGGTGGCGGAGGGTTGTTTTTCAAACTGGTGGCCTGTGACCAGTGGAATGCCACAAGGATCGGTGCTGGGTCCACCACTTTTCAACATTTATATAAATGATTTGGATGTGAACATAAAAGGTATAGTTAGTAAGTTTGCTGAAGACACCAAAATTGGAGGTGTAGTGGACAGAAAAGATTACAATGGGATCTTGATCAGATAGGCTAATGGCCCGAGGAGTGGCAAATGGAGTTTAATTTAGGTAAATGTGAGGTGCTGCATTTTCGGAAAACAAATCTTAGCAGGACATACACATTCATGGTAAGATCCTAGGGAGTGTTGCTGGACAAAGAGACCTTGGAGTGCAGGTTCATAGTTCTATGAAAGCATAACCTCGAGTAGATAGGTTTGTGAAGATAGCACTTGTTATGCTTTCCTTTTATTTGTCAGAGTATTGAGTATAGGAGTTGAGAGATCATGTTGTGGCAGTACAGGACATTAGTTAAGGCTGTTGGAATATTGCATGCAATTCCAGTCTCCTTCCTATTGGAAAGATGTTGTGCAACTACAAAGGGTTAAGTAAAGATTTGAAGCGATGTTGCCAGGGTTGGAGAATTTGAGCTACAGGGAAAGGTTGAATAGGCTGGGACTTCTTTCCATGGAGTATCGGCGGCTGAGGAGTGATCCTATGGAGGTTTATAAAATCATGAGGGACATGGATAGGATAAATAATCAAAGTCTTTTCCCTGGGGTGTGGGAGTACAGAACTAGACGGCATAGGTTTAGGGTGAGAGGGGAAAGATATAAAAGAGACCTGGGGGCAACCTTTTAATTCAGAGGGTTTTACGTAATGGAATGAGCTGCCAGAGGAAGTGGTGGTGGCTAGTAGAATAGCAACATTGAAAAAGCATCTGGATGGGTATGTGAATAGGAAGGGTTTGGAGGGACATGGGCCAGGTGCTGGCAGGTGGGACTAGATTGTGTTGGGATGGCATGGACGATTTGGATGGAAGGGTCTATTTCCATGCTGCATATCTCTGTGACTCTATGACACTGTAACAGTGCAACATTTAGTGACCTGTGGATGTGCACACCCAGATCCCACTACATATTAATGCTCCAAAGGGTTCTGCCATTAACTATATATTTGACCTTTCAAAATGCATCACCTCACATTTGTTAAGATTAAACTCCATCTGCCATTTTTCTGCCCATGCCTCCAACTGATCTATGTTCTGTTGTATCCTCGGACAATCCTTCTCAATATCCGCAACTCCACCAATCGTTGTATCGTCCCAATCTTTGTATCATCCACAAATGTACTAATTAGACTCGTCACATTTTCCTCCAAATTATTTATAAAGGCCATGAACAGTAGAGTCCCCAGCTCCAATCCCTGTGAACCCATTAGTCACAGCCCTCCATTCTGAAAAGCATCCACCACCACTCCCCTCTGTCTCCTATGATTGAGTCAGTTCGAAATAGGAAAATCCATCTTGCCAGCTCACCCCCGATACCATGTGACTTCACCTTCTGTACCAGTCTGCCATGAGGGACCTTGTCAAAGGTTTTACTGAAGTCCATGTAGACAACATCAACTGGTTTTCCCGCATTAATCATCTTCATCATCTCCTTAAAAAACGTGGTCAAGTTAGTAAGGCACAACCTCTCCCGCACAAAACCATGCTGTCTGTCGCTAATAAATTCATTTTCTTCGAAATGCGGACAGATCTTGTTTGGGAGGAATATTTTCCAATCATTTCCCTAACACTGACATATGGCTCACAGGTCTGTAATTGCCAGGATTATCCCTGCTACCCTTCTTAAACAATGGGACAACATCAGCTATTCTCCAGTCCTCTGGGACCTCACCTGTGGCCAGAGAGAATACAAAGATGTCTGTCAATGCTGCAGCGATTTGTTCTCTTGTCTCCCTCAATATTCTGGGATCGATCCTATCAGGACCCAGGGACTTATTTACCTTCATACTTTTTGAGACACACAGAATGTTTCTGTGTCCGTGTTTAACCTGATGTCATGAGGCTTCATGGGGTCTGGCATCACTGCTGAGCACTTCCAGGGCACAGCCCTCTTGACTGTATCCCATGGAGCTGTTCCCTCTGCTGGCTTTGTCCTGCCAGTGGGACAGGACCTGCCCTGAGATGGTCATTGTGTTGTCTGGGACATTGTCTGTAAAGTGGGATTCTGTGAGCGTCGCTATGTTCATGGATATGTCTGTGAGGAATATACTGCAGGGCAGTGTTAAGTGTATTACAAGAAAGAGTTGACACCTCTTTATTTCTTTCAATTTTAAAATCAAGCGGAACTAAATTTAGTTCTCGTTTGCTTCAATAATCAGAGTACATACCCGATTATTTCCCAATTCAGTAACTGCAGTAACCAGCTGAGTCGCCTTCCCAACACACTGCCCGACCAAATACATTGAAAACGGCTTCGGAAAGGCCTGAATTCAAATAGAGTGCTGCTGCACCTCACTGTCCCTCCAATAAAGAGTGAGTCAATGATGGGATCTGAAATCTGTCCAGAGACCTTCCAAACTGGGTCCAGGCAGTTATTCAAATATCCCCTCACTCCAGACAATTCCGAACTATCTTAGAATGGGTGCAGAATATTCCCAAAGGGGAGAGGGACCAGCAGGATGTTGCTGTACACATTGGAACCCATGACACAGGATGGGAAAAGGACCAGGTTCTGAGGAGAGAAAATAGGAATTTAGGCAGGAACTTAAAAAGTCGATTCCCGAGGGTAGTTGTAGGAGGGGGATGAGGGTGTGAGTCTTTTGAGGGTAGAGAGTACGAGAAAGATTATCAGGCTGATATGATTTAACCAAATCAGAAATTATGGATGTACTTAATAAAAGCAGAGGGCTTAGTAAACGGATTTCCGCGGCTGGGTTTTGAGATTTCACTCCCTATTGCCGGTTTCCTCCCTCATTCATTCCATTTCACGGAAACGCTATTTTACAGTAACTTTCTTAATGGGGATTGCCAGAATCAGAAAAAAATCTTGTACACACTTAACAAATTCCTCTCCAACCAAGTCCTTAACACTGTGGCAGTCCCAGTCTAAGCTTTGGAAAGTTAAAATCTCCTACCATTACCATCCTATTATTCTAACAGATAACTGAGATCTCCTTACAAGTTTGCTTCTCTATTTCCCACTGACTTTTGGGAGTCCACAGTAAAATCCTAATAAGGTATTCCTGTGAGTACATCCAGGGAAATTATTCCCTCCCTACCGGCATTGTGGGTCAACCCACAGCAAGTGGATTGCAGTGATTCAAGAAGGCAGCTCACCACCACCTTCTCAAGGACAAATAGAGATGGGCTATCAGTGCTGGCCAGCCAGAAACACCTATGTCCCATAAATGAATAAAAAAGAAGCAATTTGGGTGGAACCGAGAAATAAGAAAAGGATAATCACCTTAAGTACAGCTGTAATATTATCCCTCATCAAATTAAAACGCCTCTCCCTCTCCTCTCTTGTCCCCTTTCAATCCTTCCTCTCGCATATATTTCCCTGGAACATTAAGCTGCCAGTCCTGTCCATCCCTGAGCCACATCTCTGGAATTGCAATGATATTCTAGTCCCATGTTCCTAACGATGCCCTGATTTGTAATGCCTTACCTGTTAGGCCACTTGCATTGAAATAAATGCAGTTTAATTTCTCAGTCCTACCTTCTTCTCTGTTGTGTTCCTGCCTGCCCTGGTGTAACTGACAAGCTCGTCTTCCCAACTATACCAGCCTCAGACTGATCTCTTTCCCCACTATCTCCCTGGGTATCAATTCCAAACCCCTCCGCCTCCAACCAGTATATCAGTCCTCTTGCAATTCAGGTGCAACTGTCCCTTCTTATACAGGTCTCTTCCACCCCAGAAGAGATTCTAATGATTCAAAAATGTGAATCCTTTTCCCCAATACCAGCTCCTCAGCCGCGCATTCATCTGCTCTACCCTCCTATTCCGACTCCCACTGAGACACGGCACTGGGAGTAATCCAGATATTACTGCTGTAGGAGTGACCGCTGTCTCTGAGGCAAGAAGACTCTGAAGGTCTGGGTAATTCAGCAGGAACAGCAGTTTATTCCAGCGGGAATCGATTACAGCCAGGAGAGGAACTCAAGACCGTCACACAGGACAATCCAGCTCTCTCTGTCAGACACCCGTACAATACCATTCTTACACTTTCTGACATCAAAGTTATGTCAGGCTACAAACTAACTGTTATTGTTCAGATCAAGTCCACAAGTCAACTAACTGGGTGATGATTCCATCAGGTCTGTAAATTAATTACATCAAATTAATAATTCAATTAACTAGGCATTTTGATCACATCAGGACACTGTGTATTACATACCTACCAGTCAGATTCAAACACACGGTGCCTGTTCGCTGATGTGGTCACTTGTTTATCTTGTAACCTTTGTCCCTGAATATCCTGTGATCTGCTGAGGTTCTGCCCTGCTCACCCATATCAGTTCATCACTACCAATGTCTCTGTGGGCTAGCTGGCGTGTCTTTACTGATGCAGAGAGACAATCACCTTCAAACATCTTATTCTATGGTTTTGTGAGATATTGTGCTGTAAGTTTCTTTATTTTTATATTAAGGTGCTTTATTTGCCAACCCACTCACAATCGCTCGGTATTTACTCCTTCCGCATTTCATTCAGTCATTCGTCAAACTGTGGTCTCCCCACTCCCCAGCGCACTATCTCACCCGAAACTATGAAAAGATGAGAATACTAATCCCCCTCAGAACCATCTACCGGGACTTGGACAGTTTGCAGGACATCAAACAAGTTGTCTCCATCAGCACGGACCTGTTAGATACAGATTGAATGGGGTGGGGTCTCTGTCCCCTTTAAGAAAGTTACTGTCAAATCGCGTTTCCGTGAAATGGAATGAATGAGGGAGGAAACCGGCAACAGGGAGTGAAATCTCAAAACCCAGCCGCGGGAATCCGTTTACTGAGCCCTCTGCTTTTATTAAGTACATCTGTAATTTCTGATTTGGTTAAATCATATCAGCCTGATAATCTTTCTCGTACTCTCTACCCTAAAAGGTCTCACACCCTCATCCCCCTCCTACAACTACCCTCGGGGATCGACTTTTTAAGTTCCTGCCTAAATTCCTATTTTCTCTCCTCAGAACCTGGTCCTTTTCCCATCCTGTATCATGGGTTCCAATGTGTACAGCAACATCCTGCTGGTCCCTCTCCCCTTTGGGAATATTCTGCACCCTCTCTGAGATAGTTCGGAATTGTCTGGAGTGAGGGGATATTTGAATAACTGCCTGGACCCAATTTGGAAGTTCTCTGGACAGATTTCAGATCCCATCATTGACTCACTCTTTATTGGAGGGACAGTGAGGTGCAGCAGCACTATATTTGAATTAAGGCTTTTCCGAAGCCGTTTTCAATGTATTTGGTCGGGCAGTGTGTTGGGAAGGTGACCCAGCTGGTTATTACAGTTACTGAATTGAGTTGTGTACTCTGATTATTGAAGTGAAAAATAGTTAAATTGTCTTCAACTGAAAAAGATAGTTTGGTCCGACTTGATTTTAAAATTGAAAGAAATAAAGAGGTGTTAACTCTTTCTTGTAATTCACTTAACACTGCCCTGCAGGATATTCCTCACAGACTAATCCAGCAACAATCGAACATAGTCACACTCACAGAATCCCACTTTACAGACAATGTCCCAGACAACACAATGACCATCTCAGGGCAGGTCCTGTCCCACTGGCAGGACAGAGCCAGCAGAGGAAACAGCTCGTGGGATACAGTCAAGAGGGCTGTGCTCTGGAAGTGCTCAGCATTGATGCCAGACCCCATGAAGCCTCATGACATCAGGTTAAACACGGGACATGGAAACAATCTGCGTGTCTTAAAAAGTATGAAGGCAAATAAGTCCCTGGGTCCTGATGGCATCGATCCCAGAATATTGAAGGAGACAAGAGAACAAATTGCTGCAGCATTGACAGACATCTTTGTATTCTCTCTGGCCACAGGTGAGGTCCCAGAAGACTGGAGAATAGCTGATGTTGTCCCATTGTTTAAGAAGGGTAGCAGGGATAATTCTGGGAATTACAGACCTGTGAGCCTTATGTCAGTGTTAGGGAAATGATTGGAAAATATTCACCCAGACAAGATCTATCTGCATTTTGAAGAAAATGGATTTATTAGTGACAGACAGCATGGTTTTGTGCGGGAGAGGTCTTGCCTTACTAACTTGACAAAGTTTTTTAAGGAGATGATGAAGATGATTAATGCGGGAAAACCAGTTGATGTTGTCTACATGGACTTCAGTAAAACCTTTGACAAGGTCCCTCATGGCAGACTGGTACAGAAGGTGAAGTCACATGGTATCGGGGGTGAGCTGGCAAGATGGATTTTCCTATTTCAAACTGACTCAATCATAGGAGACAGAGGGGAGTGGTGGTGGATGCTTTTCAGAATGGAGGGCTGTGACTAGTGGGTTCACAGGGATCAGAGCTGGGACCTCTACTGTTCATGGCCTTTATAAATAATTTGAAGGAAAATGTGACAAGTCTAATTAGTACATTTGTGGATGATACCAAGATTGGGACGATACAACGATTGGTGGAGTTGCGGATATTGAGAAGGATTGTCCGAGGATACAACAGAACATAGATCAGTTGGAGGCATGGGCAGAAAAATGGCAGATGGAGTTTAATCTCAACAAATGTGAGGTGATGTATTTTGAAAGGTCAAATATATAGTGAATGGCAGAACGCTTTGGAGCATTAAGATCTGGGTGTGCACATCCACAGGTCACTAAATGTGGCACTGTCACAGTGTCACAGAGTCACAGAGATATGCAACATGGAAATAGACCCTTCCAGCCGACTCATCCATGCCATCCCAACACAATCTAGTCCCACCTGCCAGCACCTGGCCCATGTCCCTCCAAACCCTTCCTATTCACATACCCAGTCAGAAGCCTTTTCAATGTTGCAATTCTACTAGCCACCTCCACTTCCTCTGGCAGCTCATTCCATTTACGTAAAACCCTCTGAATGAAAAGGTTGCCCCCTAGGTCTCTTTTATATCTTTCCCCTCTCACCCTAAACCTATGCCGTCTAGTTCTGTACTCCCACACCCCAGGGAAAAGACTTTGTTTTTTTATCCTATCCATGCCCCTGATGATTTTATAAACCTCCATAAGATCACCCCTCAGCCTCCGATGCTCCAGGGAAAGAAGTCCCAGCCTATCAACCTTTCCCTGTAGCTCAAATTCTCCAACCCTGGCAACATCCTGCAAATCTTTACTTAACCCTTTCAAGTTTCACAACATCTTTCCAATAGGAAGGAGACTGGAATTGCACGCAATATTCCAGCAGTGCCTTAACCAATGTCCTGTACTGCCACAACATGACCTCCCAACTCCTATACTCAACACTCTGACCAATAAAGGAAAGCACAACAAATGCCTTCTTCACTAACCTATCTACTTGAGATTACGCTTTCATAGAACTCTGAACCTGCACTCCAAGGTCTCTTTGTTCAGCAACACTCCCTAGGATCTTACCATGAATGTGTATGTCCTGCTACGATTTGTTTTCCCAAAATGCAGCACCTCACATTTACCTAAATTAAACTCCATCTGCCACTCCCCGGGCCATTAGCCTATCTGATCAAAATCCCATTGTAATCTTTTCTGTCCACTACACCTCCAATTTTGGTGTCTTCAGCAAACTTACTAACTATACCTCTTATGTTCACATCCAAATCATTTATATAAATGTTAAAAGTAGTGGACCCAGCACCGATCCTTGTGGCACTCCACTGGTCACAGGCCTCCAGTCTGTAAAACAACCCTCCATCACCATCCTCTGTCTTCTACCTTTGAGCCAGTTCTATATCCAAATGGCTAGTTCTCCCTGCATTCCATGAGATGTAACCTTGCTCACCAATCTCCCATGGGGAACCTTGTCGAATGCCTTACTGAAGTCCATATAGATCACATCTACTGCTCTGCCCACATCAATCCTTTGTTACTTCTTCAAAAATGTCAATCAAGTTTGTAAGACATGATTACCCATGCACAAAGCCATATTGACTATCCTTAATCAGTCCTTGCCTTTCCAAATACATGTACATCCTGTCCGTCAGGATTCCCTCCAACAACATGCCCACCACCGAAATCAGGCTCACTGGTCTGAAGTTCACTGGTTTGTCCTTACTACCCTTCTTAAACAGTGGCACCATATTAGCCAACCTCCAGTCTTCCGGCACCTCACCTGTGACTATCGCTGATACAAATATCTCAGTAAGAGGCCCAGCAATCACTTCCCACAGATTTCTCGGGTACACCTGATCAGGTCCCGGGGATTTATCCACTTTTATGCATTTCAAGACATCCAACACTTCCTCCTCTGTAATTTTTCAAGATGTCACCATTTATTTCCCTACATTCTATATCTTCCATGTCCTTTTCCATAGTAAATACCGATACAAAATATTCGTTTAGTATCTGCCCCATCTCCTGCAGCTCCACACAAAGGCCACCTTGCTGATCTTTGAGGGGCCCTATTCTCTGTCCAGTTACCCTTTTGTCCTTAATGTAATTGTAAAAATCCTTTGGATTCTCCTTAACTCTATTTGCCAAAGCTATCTCATGTCCCCTTTTTGCCTTCCTGATTCCTCTCTAAGGGTTCACTCGATCTATGCTGTCTATACCTGACATGTGCACTCGATCTATCCTGTCTATACGTGACATGTGCACTCAATCTATCCTGTCTATACCTGACATGTGCACTTGATCTATCCTGTCTATACCTGACATGTGCACTCGATCTGTCCTGTCTAGACCTGACATGTGCTTCCTTTCTTGCTGGTGGATAAGGGAGTAAAAAGGCCGATGGCATGCTTGCCTTCATTGGAATGGGCATTGAGTGTAACAGTAGTCCAAAGATGTGTGGGTTAAGTGAATTTGCCAAGCTAGATTGCCCATAACATTCAGGGATGTGTAAGGTAGGCACATTATTCAGGGGAAATGTGGAATAATAGGGAAGGGGAATGGGTTTGCATGGGATATCTTCAGAGGGTCGGTCTGGACTTGTTGGGCCAAATGGCCTGTTTCCACACTGTAGGGATTCTATGATTTCTATGATAGGCAAGTTATGCTTCAGCTTTGTAGAACTTTAGTTAGACTGCACTTGGAATATTGTGTCTAGTTCTGATCACCACACTACTAGAAGGATGTTGATGCTTTAGACAGGGTACAGAAAAGGTTTGCCAGGGTGTTGCCTTAGTCTGAGTGGTTTTAGCTATGAAGAAAGTTTGGATAGACTGGATTTGTTTACATTGGAATGTAGAAGTTTATAAGATTGTGAATGGCACTGGATGAAGTAGAAATATGAGGCTTTTTCACAGGTTGTTGGGGGGGGGGGGGGGGTTCAATTACGAGGGACACAGGTTCAAACCACAAGGAGGGAAGTTTAAAAGAGATGTTCAAGGCCCGTTTTTCACACAAAGGGTGGTGAGTGCTTGCAATGTACTGCCAGAGGACATGATGGAAGCAGACACATGAGCAGCATTCAAGGGAATACCTGGACAAATACACAAATAGGAAGGGAATAGAGGGATATGGATCCTGGAAATGAAGATGGTTTTAGTATGGAAGGGTAACGTGTCAGCGCAGGCTTGGAGGGCCGAAGGGCCTGTTCCTGTGCTGCAATGTTCTTTATTCTTCTCTGTTCAGTGAGCTCTTCCTGCATTTAAAACACTGCAACAGGGATGCTATGAAACAACTCCAGGTCACTGAGATACAGACCCATCTTGGAGGATACAGTCCCAGATGTAGCTTTCCCAGACTAGGAACATGGAAGTTTGAATATTGAGTTTTACATTTAAAAAGACCCCTCCGCAGGATAGTATTGAGACAAAAATATCAGTGCAATCACATTTTCAGAATTCCAGTGGCTTTCCATTCAGATCACTTCTTCAAATCCCTTGATTAGATTCCAGTCTGTAACTCACTCCGGGGTATTGATTATTTTAGATATAAACTCTGAACTGCTTCCAATGCAAATATATCATTTTCATAAAGGAAACCAAAACTGAACGCAATACTCGATGTGTGGTCTAAACAGTGACCGTTCAGTTGTAACAAGACCTCCCTCCTTTCATACATTACTCCCTAACGTTAAAGGTCAATATTCCATCTAACTACTTACTTCTTTGATGTACCTGTATGTTACTCTTTTGTGATTCCTCTCCAAGAAAAGGCAGATCCTCCTCCTCCAGAATTCTGTCATCGCTCTCCTTTTAAATAATGTTCTGCTCTCTGTTATTCCTGTCAATCAAACAACCTCATGCCACAGCCAGATTATACTCCAGGCTCCTTTTCCTTCCCATTTACTCAACCGAACCCAGTAGTTTAATGTGATTATAATAGTTGAGGTCACAGCATTGATTCCTGTGACACTCCATTAGTGACCAGTTTGAAACTGAAGCCATTATTCTGACTCTGTGTTTCCTGACATTCAGCCTTTCATCTTCTACCCTGCTTCTCTATCATCGCTGGCAAAATTTATAAAATCATGAGGGGGGCACAGACAAGATGAACAGCCAAGGCCTTTTCCCCAGGACAGGGGAGTCCAAAACCAGATGGCACAGGTTTAAGGTGAGAGGGGAAAGATTTAAAAGGGACCTGAGGGGTAACATTTTCATGCAGAGGGGGGTGTGTGTACGGAATGGGCTGCCAGAGAAAGTGGTCCAGGCAGGTACAATTACAACATTTCAGAGACATTTGGACAGGGACATGAATAGGAAAGATTTAAAGGGATAAATAAATATTGTACTGTTTCCAGAACACTGAAAGTAAATGTAATCTTGAACAACTCTATTACAATCCTTGTCCAGAATTGCATGTGAGACAATCTATTTTACTGAATTTGCTGGTGCCAAGGATGTGTTTATGGGATGTTACTCTATTGGAGCAGTTGCTGTTTATGAGTTAAATAACCCATTATCCTGCTAAGTTTTCCAATATCTATTCCATCTCGTCTTTCTTTTGTCTGTAATTTGATTTTGATTTTATTGTCATGTGTACTCAGTACAAAGGTCCAGGAATACAGTGAGAAGTGTATAATGACACCACACAATGCACTATCTTAGGGACAAATACCGAGGCACAGAATCTTAAGAAGAAGGAATGAAGAAAGAACAATATTAAAGATTCAACACTTCTTATTTTTAAAGTAAATATAGTATAACATAAAACACACGATGTAAGGTTAAAAGTTACACGTTGCAGACATTCCTACTTTTAATTGGAAAATAAAGGAATAAAGATGCAGGTTCAAACATTACAGTCTTTCTTAAGTGCTTAATCTCAGTTGGACCGCACTTCAAAGAATCACCTTGAGATCAGAGGTCCGTGCTAAGGCGACAGCCAGCCAAGAGACTGCACATGGTGGGCCGAGAGATCACCACACCAGGCCGAGAGATCATCATGCTTGGCCGAGAGATCATCAGACTGGTCTGAGAGATCATCACGCTGGGCCAAGAGATCACCACACCAGACTGGGAGGTCACCACACCGGGCTGAGAGATCATCATGCTGGGCTAAGAGATCACCACACTGGGCTGGGAGATCACGACACTAGGCCGAGAGATCATCATGCTGAGCCGAGAGATCACCACACTGAGCTGAGAGATCCCCACGCCAGGCTGAGAGATCCCCACACCAGGCTGAGAGATCATCACACTGATGATCATCACCATCCCCCAGCTGAGAGTTGACACTGCCGGGCTGAGAGATCTCCAAACTGGTCTGAGAAATCATCATGCTGGGCTGAGAGATTACCATGGTGGAGTGCGAGATCCCCCATACCCGGCTGAGAGATCACCACAGCCAGCCGAGAGATCACCACACTGGGCTGAGAGATCCCCATGCCAGGCTGAGAGATAATCACACCAGGCTGAGAGATCGCCACACCAGGCTGAGAGATCACCATGCCAGACCAAGAGATCACCATACCAGGCTGAGAGATCACCATGCCAGGCTGAAAGATCACCATCCCCCCAGCTGAGAGTTGACAATGCCAGGCTGAGAGATCTCCAAACTGGTCTGAGAAATCATCATGCTGGGCTGAGAGATTACCATGGTGGACTGCGAGATCCCCCACACCCGGCCGAGAGATCACCACAGCCAGCCGAGAGATCACCACAGCCAGCCGAGAGATCACCACATCAGGCAGAGAGAACAACACACCTGGCCAAGAGACTGCACATGCTCAGCCATTGAGAGAGCGGCACCGTGGGCCACTGAGAGATTGCTCAGCTGGGCCGAGAGACTGTCAGGCTGGGTTTGTACACAGTCTGTGGCCAGGAGTCCCATGGCTAGGAGAAGAAAGAAGAGAGGAGAAAGAACAAAAACGGAAAAGCGAAGGAGGAAAAGAGAAAAATGAAAAGGAAAGGGATGTATGTATCGACTGGGCTGTCGGGGGAGGTGGTGGAGGCTGGTACAATTGCAACATTTCAGGGGCATCTGGAGGGGCATTTGAGTGGGAGAAGTTTGAAGGGGTGTGGGCCAGATGCTGGCAAATGGAACTTGATTGATTTCATCTAATACAATTTTTCTCTCATTTAGTTTGAAAATCCCCTTTTCAAATGAAGGAATACTCACAGAGCTCCCATCTGCAGCATATGAGACAATGCTGAAGCAAACCAATATTCTGTTCCTCCTTCATTGAGCGTGAATAGTATGTACTACTTCGATATTCAAGTAATTCTCCTCTTTTGAACAAGGCTGAACTAATCCCACTAATTATCCCTCTCATCTGCAAGGGCACATGGCAATGCTGCAGTTGGGAATTTGCCACACAGGGATTGACATTCTTAAGAGACCATATAGTGCATTAGGCCTGTATTCTATAGACCAAGAACTCACGGGCAAGCTACGTAAAAATAAATTTTCAGGGAGGTTGTGCAAAAGTTTATGAACTGTAAAGTAGTGATGGTAGGAGCCATTTTGGGAAAGCAAATATTAGCAGGAATTATATACTTAATGGTAAGTTCCTAGGGAGTGTTGCTGAACAAAGAGACCTTGTAGTGCAGGTTCTTGCACCTTGAATGTAGAGTTGCAGGTAGGATGTGATAGTGAGGAAGGTGTTTGGTATGCTTTCCTTTATTCGTCACAGTATTAATACAGGAGTTAGTTGCAGCTGTACAGGACATTGGTTAAGCCACTTTTTGAATATTGTGTGCAATTCTGGTCTCCTTCCTTTTAAAAGGATGTTGTGAGACTTGAAAGGGTTCAGAAAAGATTCACAAGAATGTTGCCAGGTTTGGAAGATTTGAGCTGTAGGGAGAGGTTGAACAGGCTGGGGCTGTTTTCTCTGGAACTTCGTAGGCTGAGGGGTGGCTGTATAGAGGCTTATAAAGTCATGAGGGGCATGGATAGGATAAATAGACAAATGGGGTGGGGGAGTCCAGAATTAGAGGGCATAGGTTTAGGCTAATAGGGGAAAGATATAAAAGAGACCTAAGTGGCAATTGTTTCACACAGAGGGTGGTACATGTATGGAATGAGCTGCCACAGGGTGTGGTGGAGGCCGATACAATTGCAACATTGAAAAGGCATCTGAATGGGTATATGAATAGTAAGGGTTTGGAGGAAGATGGGCCGGGTGCTGGCAGATGGGGCTAGATTGGGTTGGGATATCTGGATGAGTTAGACCGAAGGGTCTGTTTCTGTGCTGTACATTTCTCTGATCCAATGACTCCAAATGGGCGGAGTGGACAAGCTCAATCTCAGGTGTCCTACTCCACCTCCATCTTGGAATTGTCGCTATTTTAAAATCACTATTATAACTGCAGTGTAAGAATAAAGTGCGTTTGCTTGAAGCCTATCAATTTGTCCAATTGAATCGCCTCTGGAACACAATGACTTATACTTGCCTTTAGAAAATAAGAAATAACTAGTTATTTCTTACTTCTTTTTACTTAAAGAACCTCTTTGGATGCATCCTAACCTTCTCAGCCAAGGGCAACCTTTTTGCTTTCCTGATTTCTTCTTCAGTAAAGCGCTGCATTCCTGTATACATCCAGGGATTCCCTTGGACCCAGCTGCCGGTTCCTCAGCCATACCTCATTCGTTTTCTGGTCAAAGCCTCAAAATCTCTTGTCATTCAGGGTTCCCTATTCCTGTCAACCTTGCCTTTCAACTTCATAGGAACATATAGACCTTGAACTCCAGTGATCTCACTTTTAAAGGCCTCCTATTTGCTGGAGGTCCCTTTGCTGCAAACAAATTATTCCAAACAAACCCTGCAAGCTCCTGACTAATTCCATCAAAATTCACCTTTCTCCAATTTAGAACTTGAACCTGTGGACCAGTTCCTCTCCATAACTACTTTAAAATTAATAGGACTGGTCCCAAAGTGCTCCCTCACTATCACTTCCATCACCTGTCCTGCCCTATTCCCCATGAGTAGATCAAGTTTTGTCCCTTCCTGAGTAGGATCCTCTATATACTGCTTGAGGAAATTTTCATGAATGCATCTAACAAATTCATTTGCTCGCTTGAACCTATTCCACTCTTTCATAAGTTTATGGCTGATAAGTCTATGTTTTGAGTTCCCATCTACCCAGTGTAACCTTAGATTCTTGTTATGCAAGGGAATAAATCTACCTGTGACTTAAAAATATCCAGTGTCCTCACCTCTCCCACTTTCTGGGACAGATAATTCCAAAATTACACACCAGAAAAATTAATTCTCTTCATCTCTGTCCAAAAAGTGTGATCCCTCACTAATTGTATAAACATGGTCCCTAATTCTGAACTCACTCACAAGAAGAAACATCCATTCCACATTCACTGTGTCAAGATCATTAAGAGCCTTTATACAGTTTGATCAGATCACTCTTAACCCGTCTAAACTCCATTAGCAACAAACCCAGTCTGAGCACCTATCCTGATTGCACAAGCCACTCATTCAAAGTCTTCATCGAGTAAACCTCCTCTGAACTGTCTATAATGTATTTACATCTTCTTTCAAAATAAGGGACTGTCGAAATGAATTATACGGTCAGGGTTAAATAGACATTATTATACCATAGTAATAGAAAAGCAGCAGGTTTCAATTAATGAACCTTGTACCAAGTCAACCTTATGCATCCCCGAGGTTAGTGTCAGCAGGAGTCTACAAACAGCATCAAGTCATTCCAGATAGGCCTTGGGGCCAGAAGAGGTTTAGAGGCAGGAAGGTGATGGTCACTGACAAGTGATGGGGCAAAACGTTGACAGACTAAATGATCTCTGACTGAGTGAAGTCTAATGAATCTTGGGAAATTCAAAGAATTTGCATTAATTCATCGACAACCAAATTGACAACCTCTTTTAAGTCTGTGGGATGGAGACAGAAGGTGATGGGACCTATTATCAGTTTGCTGAGTCCAGCCTCCTTAGTGACTGTAATTACATTGTGTTCATCCCTCCCTCCTACTTCCTGACTTACAATTGGATTGACACTGAGGAGCACATACAGTATTCTCTAGGGAGATGCTTACTCATGCATGGGTGAATGCAATTGGTTGAAGTGTTTCAATCATGCATCTTCTTTCCATGTCTGCTCAGTTTCACTGGATGTTGAGATTTGGAGGGATAGAGTGGGGGTGGGAGAGAAAGTCTGAGTGTGAGAGAGAGATTGTGACCTGGAGAGGAGAGAGATTGATGTCCAGTCTGATGGTGGTTGGGGCTGGTGGAGGTGGTGCGGAGAATGGTGGTGATGTTCAGATTCAGAGAGGAGGGGAGAGGGTGAGGGAGATTGGGATGATGATGCAGACAATCTGGAACTGTGCATGTGCTCAGTTCTGAGTCAGCATGCAGACACAGTTGGCCTGAAGTTTCAATGTCAGCAAAACAGTGTCTTACCACTATTACTGAAATGCTTTTTGTATCTTCTATAGTGAAGATAGAAGCAAAGTACTTATTCATTTAATTCACCATTTCCCTAACATCTATGGATGAAGGGTTAATGTCTGAAACATCGATTCTCCAGCTCCTTGGATACTGTCTGACCTGATGTGCTTTTCCAGTTCTGCACTTTTATATTGTTGAAAATAGTGACTGTCCATTTGATTATCTCCTGTTTGCAATATCTAACTTATCCAGACTGCATCATAATCCAAACTTTTAGCACCAAATGCCAATGAACATTCAATAAGAATTCAATACTGTCTCACATGCCACCTGACTTACTGTCTGTCTGGCCTGTTGCATTCGCCCTTGAGTAAGTCAGTTAAGCAGCACAGGGACAAAGAGAGTCAGTATTTCACAAGTTTACAGGTGGACAACAGACTTATTAACTGTTAGTCTCTGTCTCGTAGTGATTGGCTATTTAAACATTTTATATTGGACAAGTGCTGAGCATTCAGGTCCTTGATAATCAAATAAAATGGAAGGAACTGCAGATACTGCAAATCAGAAACAAAAATAGAAATTGCTGGAAAAGCTCAGCAGGTCTGGCAGCATCTGTGAAGAGAATTCGGAGTTAACGTTTCGAATCCAGTGACCAGAAACCAAACTTTGGTCTCAAGAATTCTAGTTGGAAATCCATCAAATGTGACAATTCTGTCCCCGACCCAGAGTTCTGATCTCTGAAACTCTCCACAGCAAATTAATGGAATGTGACTGTGACAGATTCATCGCACTTAATCATGGAACTCTGTCGCTAAGCTGATACAGAGCTGCAATCTTCACAGAAGATTTTTGTCAAATCTATGTGTTTCCTGAGTGTCAGCCTTCCTTCACATTTCAGAGGATGGCTTTGAAATGGTTAAATAAACAGAGATTGGATCATGCAGATTGCTGAGCTGGTACAAGGATGAGCTGGTTATTCTGTCTTGAGAGTATCCGGATCGTTGGGAAAAGGGGCTGTATATTCAGGCCTGACTCTAATGCATTTCAATGGGGATAATTGTGTCTGTTTGGGGTCAAAAGCTGAGGTCCAGTTGGTGGGAGGAATTAGAATGTGTGGGTGATGGTGTTTTCTGGTCAGTTCTGGTTTGGAAGATGGTTCTAACAATCAAGGTGTTTGACAGGTCAGATGAGGGGAGGGTAGGGGGTGGGGCTGAAATCGGATGATCCATGATGTATGTTTATAATTTCAACTGACAGGGTTCAGAGGGTCTGGATGTTTGTGGGGCTGGATCTGGAGGTTAGCTCATTCACTCGGTCACTGGGTATTCAGAAGGTAATGTGTGGGTTTGGATAGTAATCACATGGACAAAGGAATAGAATGATAGATGGGAAAGGGGACTCAGTATGTGTGATGGTGCTATCAGGAGTTTAGTTACCCAAGAGGTGGTTAAAGCCAAGATTGAGCAAACAGCTACCAGGAAACTAATGAGGACTTTGCAATGTCTGTGTCTGTGACTGAAACTCACTGCAGAAGGCAGAGGATTGCTTTGAAATGTCTAAATAAACCAAGGTAGGATATCACAGGCAGGGGAGCTGGGTGTGAAGCTTTGGGTGTTCTGGATGGTCAGGGAGAAGGGTCGACAGGGGCTCATGGGAATTTGAAACGTGCAAGTGTTATCATCAGGATTTCCGTTTTTATCTTACTTATATATCTAATCTTTAGTGATCCAGGGACCATGATAGCTCCAAAATATCCCATATCACTTCCATCTGTGTTTCAAATGTCAGCACAGAGAAAATATTCACTGTCCTGTGTCCTCAGCAAGATTTTATTGCTCACTGTACAAAGTATTTATTGTGGAAATAAAACAAATCCTAGAAACAGGTGCATTGTTCATTGCAGTTTTATTATGTTCAGAGGGAAGGGCAGACTAAACTCAATGATGAAATGTTCTTGCAATCAATTTATTTTGTTTGTTTGCCTTGTTCTAAGCCAATGGAAATGCATTATTTTCAATTGTAGTTTGATTTGGCTTGGTAGCTGGGCTTTAATTGCAAAACCCTCCTATTAATTCCCAAAATTTACTCAGGCTTTAACTGCTTAAACTGTAGCCATTTGAGTAGGATCTGGCTCTTGTACAAAACTTGAACATGAACATCAGTCCTGAGTAACCAGAACAGAGCTAGTGGGAGGTTCTGTCATTCAGAGGAGACCGTAAATTGTCACGAGAACTGAACATTGAACTCAAAATGTTAACTCTGTCTGTCTGTCTGTCTCTCTTTCCACAGACGCTGCAAACTTGCTGCATTCCCTCAGCACTTACTCTTTTTCCTTGTTTTAAATTCTCTCCCACCTGCACACTCAAATGTCTTTATTGATTAATGTATCAGCCATGGATTACTTGCAAACAGTGTCCCCAAAGACACAGATATGAATGGCTTTATCTTCAGATCTGACGAAAGGCAAAAACTGTGGATGCTGGAAATCAAAACAAACCTCAAAAATGCTGAAGAAACTCAGCAGGTCTGACAGCATTCATGGAAAGAGAAACAGAGTTCTGTGGAACACTCAAACCAGTCTCAGTGTTAACTCTGTTTCTCTGTCACAGATGTTACCAGAGCCTCTGAATTTCTCAGGCATGCTTTGAATTTGGTTCTTTCAGATCTCCAGTTCCATCTGCAGTTTTACTTTCTACTGGCAATATATTATAAAATATTTCAAAACACAAAATAAAGTCCCATTTCCTATTCAAAAACTGCAGTCATTCCAAAAATAAAAAAAACTCAGCAGGTCTGGCAGCATCTGTGGAGAGAAATCAGGAGTTAATGTTTTGGGTCCAGTGATCCTTGCTCAGAACAAAATCTGTCAATGATTTTTCTTACAAACAAGCACAATATAACAAATAACCATTAATATTCCAGGAGGCACATTCCACCTTTAATTCATGGTTCCAGAAAGACATACCTAGATAATTATTAAGTGCTTTCAAATAATTAGGACAAAACATATTTGTCATTAGTTCGATGTCCCATACAGTTTACACACACATATATTTTACATCGGGTCTTTTGTAGTATCTCCCAGTTGAGGCGACCTGCAAATGCATCCAAGCTGTCACTGATGCCTCTTTCTCCAGATTACACTTGTTTTACATCATTCACCTATAACAAGGAGAGCCAAGCAACCTGGGCAGTAGGATTCTCTGCCATCACTTCCTTCCCCCAGCTGTAGGATGCCATAGCCTGTACCCATATTGCTTTTAGACTGCCCTATCACAAACCTGCAGAGCTGGAGAGTGGAAAGGTTTTGTCACTTCCACAATGTTTAACTTATCGATGTTTAACCATCAATGCCAGAGTTTGGAGGATTGTTTCAGACCGTCTTGGAGCTGCCATGATGTTGATGTAGAAGACAAGTCCCAAGATCCTGCCTCCTTTCAAAGACCTTGGGCCACAGAAGAAGAGCTGCAGGGAATTAAGTGAAAAATCCTCTACATTAGGTTCATAACATGTTTTTCTTTTCTTGTTATTCTTTCCTGGGATGTGGCTTTTTTGGTAAGGCTGCCATTTGTTTTCCATCCATTATTACCTTTGAACTGAGTGTCTTACTTGACTATTTCAGATGTCAGTTCAGAGCCAACGTAATTGCCATGGATCTGGAGTTTCACTCATAAACCTGTAATCTGAGAATCAACAATGGTTATATGGTCATCATAGGCTAGTTTTTAAATTCAGATTTTACTGAATTCATATTTCACCATCAGCTGTGGTAGCATTCGACACCATGATTTCCAGAACAGTAGGTTAGTGCTCAGAATGCCATAAGAAACAGAAACAGGAGTAGGCCCTTAAGCTCTTGATCCTGCTCCACCATTCAATAGGATCGTGACTGATCCAACATTCCTCACTTTCACCTTCCTGTGCTTTCCTTGGAAGCCTTGATTCCCTGACTGATCAAGAATCTATCTATCTCAGCCTTAAATATACACACAAGGACAAGGCTTGTCACATGAGGAGCGGTTGAGGACTCTGTGTCTGGATGCAATGGAGTTCAGAAGAGTGAGGGAGATCTGATTGAAACTTACAGAATACTAAAACCCCATGGTAGACTGGAAATGGAAAGGTGTTTCCACAAGTATGACTTAGGATGTGTGGATTGGAAAAACAGGCTTCAAGAGAAGAACACTAATGAGATGTGGGGATTGTTCAAGGAGCAGCTACTACGTGTCCTCGATAAGTATGTACCAGTCAGGCATGGTGCAAAGGGCCTTGTGAGGCAGCCGTGGTTTAGTAAGGAATTGGAATCCCTTGTGAAAGGGAAGAAGGCGGCATATGTAAAGATGAGGCGTGAAGGTTCAGTTGGGGCGATAGAGAGTTATAAGGTAGCCAGGAAGGATCTAAAGAGAGAGCTAAGAGAAGCGAGAAGGGGACATGAAAAGTCTTTAGCTGGTAAGATTAGGGAAAACCCAAAGGCTTTCTATAGGTATGTCAGGAATAAAAGGATGACTAGGGTAGGTATCGGTCCAGTCAAGGATAGTAGTGGGAAGTTGTGTGTGGAGGCGGAGGAGATTGGAGAGACACTAAATCAATACTTTTCATCAGTATTCACTCAGGAACAGGACACTGTTGCTGATGTGAATATGGAGTCACAAATGATTAGAATGGATGGCCTGGAAATATGCAGGGAAGAGGTTCTGGGAATATTGGAGAGGATGAAAATAGATAAGTCTCCTGGGCCTGATGGCATTTACCCTAGGATTCTATGGGAAGCTAGGGAGGAGATAGCAGAGCCATTGGCCTGGATTTTTATGTCGTCATTGTCAACGGGAATAGTACCAGAGGACTGGAGGATAGAGAATGTGGTCCCCTTGTTCAAGAAAGGGAGTAGGGATAGCCCTAGTAACTATAGGCCAGTGAGTCTGACTTCTGTGGTGGGCAAAGTCTTAGAGAGAATGGTAAGGGATAAGATTTATGAACATCTGGATAGGAATAACGTGATCAAGGATAGCCAGCATGGTTTTGTGAAGGGCAGGTCGTGCCTCACAAACCTTATTGAGTTCTTTGAGAAGGTGACTAAGGAAGTGGACGAGGGTAAAGCAGTAGATGTTGTGTATAT
Organism: Hemiscyllium ocellatum; assembly: GCF_020745735.1. Lineage (NCBI taxonomy): Eukaryota > Metazoa > Chordata > Chondrichthyes > Orectolobiformes > Hemiscylliidae > Hemiscyllium > Hemiscyllium ocellatum. The sequence continues at coordinate 24,152,431 of NC_083447.1, read as the reverse complement.
GGATTTTAGTAAGGCGTTCGATAAGGTTCCCCATGGTAGACTAATGCTAAAACTACGGAGGTATGGCATTGAGGATACATTAGAGGTTTGGATTAGGAATTGGCTGGCTGGAAGGAGACAGAGGGTAGTAGTTGATGGACTATGTTCATCTTGGAGTGCAGTTACTAGCGGTGTACCACAAGGATCTGTTTTGGGACCATTGCTTTTTGTTATCTTTATAAATGATCTAGAGGAAGGGCTTGAAAGCTGGGTAAGCAAGTTTGCGGATGACACAAAAGTCGGTGGAGTTGTGGATAGTGAGGAAGGAAGTGGTAGGTTACAGCGGGATATAGAAAAGTTGCAGAGCTGGGCAGAAATGTGGCAAATGGAATTCAATGTAGCTAAGTGTGAAGTCATTCACTTTGGTAGGAGTAACAAGAAGATGGATTACTGGGCTAATGGTAGGCTACTTGGTAGTGTGGATGAGCAGAGGGATCTTGGTGTCCATGTACACAGATCTCTGAAAGTTGCCACCCAGGTAAATAGTGCTGTGAGGAAGGCATATGGTGTACTGGGCTTTATTGGTAGAGGAATTGAGTTCCGGAGTCCTGAGGTCATGTTGCAACTGTATAAGACTCTGGTGTGGCCTCATCTGGAGTATTGTGTGCAGTTTTGGTCGCCATACTATAGGAAGGATGTGGAGGCATTGGAACGAGTGCAGAGGAGGTTTACCAGGATGTTGCCTGGAATGGTAGGAAAATCTTATGAGGAAAGGCTGAGGCACTTGGGGCTGTTCTCATTGGAGAAGAGAAGGTTTAGGGGAGATTTGATAGAGGTGTATAAGATGATTAGGGGTTTAGATAGGGTCGACACTGAGAACCTTTTACCGCTAATGGAGTCAGGTGTTACTAGGGGACACAGCTTTAAATTAAGGGGTTGTAGGTATAGGACAGATGTTAGGGGTAGATTCTTTACACAGCGGGTTGTGAATTCATGGAATGCCCTGCCAGTAGCAGTGGTGAACTCTCCTTCTTTATGGTCATTTAAGCGGGCATTGGATAGGCATTTGGAAGTTATTGGGCTAGTGTAGGTTAGGTAGGATTCGGTCGGCGCAACATCGAGGGCCGAAGGGCCTGTACTGCGCTGTATCTTTCTATGTTCTATGTTCTATGTAAGTAGGAGGGACGAGAACCAGAGGACATAGCCTCAAAATGAAAAGGTGATGCTTTAAAGCTGAGACCGGTCAGCCTGACATTGGTGGCGGGAAAGTTGTTAGAGGGAATACTGACAGACAGGATTTATATGTATTTGGAAAGGCAAGGACAGATTAGGAAAAGTCAACATGGCTTTGTGTGTGGGAAATCATGTCTCACTAACTTGACTGAGTTTGTTCAGAGAAATAACAAAGAGGATTGATGAGGGCAGAGGGGTAGACGCAATCTATGTGGACTTCAGTAAGGCGTTCGACAAGGATCCCCATGGTTGACTGGTTAGCAAGGTTAGATCTCATGGAGTACAAGCAGAACTAGCCATTTGGATACAGAACTGACTTTGAAGGTAAAAGACAGAGGGCAGTGGCGGAGAGTTGCTTTTCAGACTCGAGGCCTGTGACAGTGGTGTGCCACAAGGATCGGTGCTGGGTGCACTGCTTTTCATAATTTATATAATGATTTGGATGTGAACATAGGGGATACAGTTAGTAAGTTTGCAGATGACACCAAAACTAGAGGTGCAGTGGATGGCAAAGAAGGTTATCTCAGAGTACAACAGGATCTTGATGAGATGGGCCAATGGGCTGAGGAGTGTTGCGTGTATGGAATGGGCTGCCAGAGGAAGTGGTGGAGGCTGGTACAATTACAGCATTTAAAGGGCATCCTGATTGGTATATGATGAGGAAAGGTGCAGAGGGATTTGGGCCAAGTGCGGGCAATTGAGTCAAGATTCGGTTTGGAGAACTGGTCGGCATGGATGAGTTGGATTGATGGGACTGCTTCTGCATTGTACATCTCTATAAGCTCCTCCACCCAGTACACTCCTCCCTATCTCTGTAACTTCATCCAGCCCTGACACCTTCCCTATTTCCAGAACCTCCTCCACCCCCTCCACCCCACCCTATCTTTGAAACCACCTCCCAGCTCAATAACCCTCTCTTAGCTGTAACATCAATGCTCATTATCACTCCATGATGTCAGCCCTCCTGCGATCCCAGCCTCTTGACCATCCCCTGATTCCATCACTCCACCGGCCTTCAGCTGCTTGGGCCCTCCATGTTATCATCTCATAAGACTTTGAGCAATTTTCATTTCCCTTCTCTGATGAATCCTGTCCATTTTTTCCTGGAAACAATGTTATACCTGTTGTGGATTTACTAGAGTAATTCAGGAAGGGTCCCTCAACAGCACCTTGTAAACCCAATATCAATATCACCTTGAAGACAAGGCCAGCAATATGACGCAACACTGCTCCTTCTGCAGTTACTCTCCACTTCACCCTTAATCCCAACTTTGAAAGTAATCATCCTTCCTTCAGTTTTTCTGGGACAGAATCCTGGAACTCTCTACCATATGACTTTGCATTTGTGGTCAGGGTTCTTAAAACACAAGGACAGTGGGGTTAAAGAGGAGAGTTCCTTATCATTTATGCCGGAGAGATTAGGGAGATGGATAACAAGGCTGTCCCAGTCAGTGATGCTCACTTCATGTGAATCCACAAACAAGTCTGTCATTGTGATGTTGCCATGGGAATGCACGTTACATTCCTGTTCTGAGGGATACACAGGAACAGTAAGAAATGAGACTTGGTCGAATCAGTCAAAGAGTCAAGATGTTTCCCATCAGTGTCCCAGCGAGATGTGGACAGTTACAAGGGGAGTCAGGGTGAAACAATACCTGCTGGAGTGTGATAACCGTCATTGTTCAGCTCTCTGAATATTGGAGTTGGGATGGCGTGCTGAGGTTGGACAGGAAGTTGGTACGGCCAGTTCGGGAATACTGTGTCCTGTTCTGCTCACGCTGCTGTAGGAAGGATATTATTAAACTGGAGACGGTTCAGAAAAGATTTACCAGGATGTTGGCAGGAGTGCAGGGTTTAAGATATAAAAATAGACTGGAGAGGCTGGGGTCATTTTACTAAGAACATTACAGCACAGGAACAGGCTCTTCAACCCTCCAAGCCTGCACTGACACATTTTGCCTTCCATATTAAAACTGTCTTCACTTACAGGATCCGTATTCCCCTGTTCCCTTCCTATTCATGCCTGCTGCTGTATGATTCTTGAAAACTACAATTGTATCTGCTTCCATTGTCTGTTCTGGCAGTGTGTTCCATGAACTCACCACCCTTTCCATGATAAACATGCCTTACATATCTCTTTTAAACACCCCCCTGACCCCTGCACCTTGAACTTGTGACCCCGAGTAACTGACTCTTCCATCCTGAGAAAAGGCCTCTTACTTTCCACCCTATCCATGCCATTCACAATCTTATCAACTTCAATAAGGTCACCCCTCAACCTCCTGCATTCTAGTGAAAACAAACCCAGTCGATCCAATCTTCCTTCACAGGTAAAATCCCCCATTCCAGGCAACATCCTGGTAAACCTTTTCTGTCCCCTCTCTAAAGGATCCACATCAGAACTGTACGTGTTTTCCACTACAGAATAGGAAATTGAGGGGTGACCTTGTTGAGGTTTATAAAATCATGACAGTGATTGATAAGGTGAATGACAAGGGTCTTTTCCCTAGTGTGGGGGAGTTCAGACTCAGGGCCATATTTGTAAGGTCAGAGGAAAAAGATTTGAAGATTGAGGAGCAACTCTTTTTTCCCCAGAGTGGTTTGTGATGGAATGAACTTCCAGATGAAGTAATGTATGTGAGCACAGTTACAATGTTTAAAAGATGCCAGCTCTTGATGCCAGTCATTTTTTTTCTTGATTCTGTGCTACTGAATGCCCAAATTTCTGTGACATGCATTTCCGGAGGACGAACAGGGCAAGGGAGTACATGTTAAATAGGAGGACCCTGGCAAGCACAGAAGATTAGACGGATCCTCGTTTGTATGTCCAGCCATCCGTGAAGGCAGTAGGATAGGCAGGTAAGGGAATTAAGAAGGGTCAAAGCCACTGAATACATAAGCAGGGAGGTGTCATGTTGGAGCTTTACAGGATTTTGGAGAGACCACAGCTGGAGTACTGTGTGCAGTTCTGGTCACCGCATTATAGGAAGGATGTGATTGTACTGGGGATGGAGGGGTGCGCAAAGGAGATCCACCAGGATGTTGCATTACATTGAGCATTGCCTAAACCTGCAGGAGTGTTCTGCTGTGTGTGTGTGTGTGTGTGTGTGTGTGTGTGTGTGTGTGTGTGTGTGTGTGTGTGTGGCTATAGTAACCCACTCAGCCTGCACATCCCTGGATATTATGGGCAATTCAGCATGGCCAATCCACCTAACTTGAACATCTTTGAAATCAGAGCACCCGAAGGGAACCCAAGCAGACAACATGTAAAACTCCACACAGCCACACACAGAATTAAACTCTGGTCCCTGGCACTGTGCTCCTGCAATGTTAACCTCTGAGCCACTCTCGGCCAGGGGAATTTTTTTTTGGATTAATATCAACTTACTGTGCTCAGATTCCCAGCTTTATTATGAAGGGTCAAATCACCATAATTCCAATTTTGCATCAGAGAGAGAGGACAGGTGGTGAAGTTTGATTTTATTTGATTTCCTCTTGTCACTTTTTTTCAAATAAATTCATGGGATGGGGGCATCATTGGCCAGGCCAGTGTTTATTGGCCATCCCAAATAGCCCAGAGGGCAGTTAAGAGTCACGATACAAACAGGTAACCACCTTCCCGTCTCCTGGCCCTCTCTTCATCCAAGGGTTACTCCTCCCACATTGTTGTGGGCTCGATGGCAGGTTCCTTCCTGAAAGAGCAGCCCAGGCTGGGGTGTGGTTTATTGGTTTTGGCTGGCTCTGTGTTCTCTCTGGTCATAATTTCTCCGATCCAGACTGCACACCATCGCGATCCTCTTGTTTACTTCACCCAGGCAACACAGGTCCTGGAACGGCCGGAGAGAAGCAGAGACTGGGCAAGGAAACACCTGTAGCCAGGCAGGAAGACAGGAGCGAGAGGAGCCCGGACTCCGAGAGAGAAACAACGGAACATTGGCAGGGTTTCATCCAAAGGAGGGCAGGAGGAGTTACTGAGAGAGACAGAGAGAGAGAGTTACCGAGAGAGGGAGGAGAGGAGTTACCGAGACAGGGAGGAGAGGAGTTACTGAGGGAGAGGGATGAGTTAGTGGAGGAGAGGGATTACAAAGGGAGAGGGGTTATTGAGGGAGCGGGGTTACAAAGGGGTATCGGAGAGAGGGAGAGGTGTTAAAGTGGGAGAGGAATTCCAGAGGGAGAGCAGTTCCGGGGGGAGAGGGAGTGAAAGTCGGAGTCATTCGTTGAATCTTGGGGAAAAGGGAAGACAAGAGTCTAACAAGGAGAGGGGACTGGCTGGGGCGACCTCTCCAGCAAATTGCAGTCACTCCTTCCCCAAGGCCTGGTGGAGGCAGTGCTGCCCAGCACAGAGAGCATCCATTCAGCATTTGCCTATCGCCTATAGGCTGGGGACACTGCCCTCTGGAAAGTGCCATGCCCAAGCTGAGCCAGCGTTGTGCCCACTGGTCGTGCCTCAGATCAGCGCTGTGTGTACTCAGTGTGGTCTTGTTGTGCCAATGGCTGCTGGTCCAGAGAAGAGGGGGCCGGCTGACCCTCAGGCTGGTGAAACCAGGCGCCAGTCCAATGCAGGAACACCTGCTGGTCGAGGAGAACTCCACCTGCTGGCAGATCATCCAGGGGGACAGGCAGGAGGTGGAAAGGGCCCTCCTCAACTCTATTACTGTCTCCCTCAAGCACCAAGCCATCACTGAGGGAGATTATCTGAACATGACCCAAAATTGCAGATTGTTTGTGAGGGCCCGTAAGTATATCACTGTCCCCCTGAGCCCTGAGGAGGAACACTTCCCCTTGGCTTACTCCATGGTCATCCACCAGAGCATTGAGATGTTCGAGAGGCTCCTACGGAGCATTTATGCCCCACAGAATGTCTACTGTATCCACGTGGACCGCAAATCCCCGAGTCAATTTCATGCGGCCGTTCGGGCCATCGCTTCGTGTTTCCACAATGTCTTTGTCGCAGCCAAGCTGGAGTGGGTCACCTATGCTGGCTGGAGCAGAGTTCAGGCGGATCTCAACTGCATGAAGGAGCTGCTGGAGAGCCCTGTCCCCGGAGGTACTTCATCAATGTGAGTGGCCAAGACTTCCCCCTGAAGACCAACCGGGAGATAGTCCGCAGCCTCAGAGCTCTGAACGGCTCCAACGTGATTGAGTCGGATCCTGCGCCAGGGTTCAAAAAGGTAACCGCCTTCCTGTCTGCTGGGCCTCTCTTCATCCAAGTGTTTTCCATCCTCCCTCCCTCCATCATCTCTGTCTCTTTCTCCCTCCAGTCCTCCACTCCTGTCTGTACAAAGAGAGACAGGGTTGTTAAAACTGTTCAGTTGCAAGGAGGGAGGTTCAGAATGTACAAAGGAATATAGAGGAGTTGGAGAGTTGAGCTGCAAGCAGAGTAGAAGGGCAATTGACGTTTCAGGTCGGAAACTTTCATCAGAACCCGGGGAGAGGAAGGGGCTGCAGAATAAATGGGGGTGTGGGGCTGGGGAAAGGTGGGTGGGATGACAATTGGTGGATGCAGGGAGGAGATGGCTGTGATTGGGCAGTGGGTGGGGTGGAGCAGATGGGTGGAAAGGAAGATGGTCAGGTGAAAGGGATGGGGTGGAAAGCAAGGGCTGGGCTTGGGATAAGGAGGGAGATAGACTGATTACACAAATATACAGGAATGTAGGTTGGTTAAGAGTGTAGGAGAAAGTGAGGACTACAGATGCTGGAGATCAGAGTCAAGAATGTGGCACTGGAAAAGCACAGCGGGTCAGGCAGCATCTGAAGAGCAGAAGAATCAATGTTTTGGACATAAGCCCTTCATCAGGAATGAGGCTTGTGGACTTGGGTGCTGAGAGATAAGTGGGATGGGTGTGGAAGGTAGCTGGGAAATTGATAGATAGATGAAGGTATGGGGGGGGCAGGCGGGGGTGCGGAAGGTCGAGTGGACAGGTAAGCAAGAAGATGGACCGGTCAGGAGGGTGGTGCTGAGTTGGAGGCTTGAGACTGCGATTACTTGGGGTGGGGAAATGAGGAAACTCGTGAAATCGACATTGATCCATCTGGTTGCAGGGTTCCAAGATGGAATATCCAGGCATCAGCTGGTAAGGGTTTGGTGATGGAGGAGGCCCAGGACATGCATGCCCTTGGTGGGAGGGGGAGTTAAAGTGTTCAGCCACGGGGCAGTGGGGTTAGTTGTTGTGGGTATTCCAGAGATGTTCTCTGAAACCATCCACAAGTAAGAGTTCTGTCTCCCCAATGTAGAGGAGACCACATCGGGTGCAATGGATGCAGTAGATGACATTGGTGGAGGTACAAGTATATTTCTGTCAGATGTGGAAGGATCCTTTGAAACCTTGGACGGAGGTGAGGGGGGAGATGTGGGTGCAGGTTTTGCACTTTTCAGAGGCCAGGAAAGGTGCCAGGAGGGGAGGGTGGGTTGGTGGGGGGTGTGGATCTGACAAGGGAGTTGCAGAGGGAATGGTCTCATCGAATGCAGATGGAGTGCAGAGGGAAGTATGTCCCTAATGGTGCGGTCTGTTTGTAAGTGGCAGAAGTGGTGGAGAATAATGCAATGTATCCGGATGTTGGTGGGGGAGAAGGTGAGGACCGAGGGGTTCTGTCCCTGTTGCGTTGGGAGGGGTGTGGTTCAAGGGTGAAGGTACAGGAAATGGAGCAGATGCACTGGAGGGCATTGTCAACCACGTGGGAGAGGAAATTGTAGTTTTTGAGGTAGGACGTCATCTGGGATGTTCTGTGGTGGAATTGGTCCTCCTGGGAACAGATGCAGCAGAAGCAGAGACATTGGGAATAAGGGATAGTGGTTTTACAGGGGCAGGGTGGGAGGAGGTGTATTCCAGGTAGCTGTGGGAGTTGGTGGGTTTGTAGTAGATGTCTGCGGTTAGTCGGTTGCCAGAGATGGAGATGGAGAGGTCCAGGAAGAGGAAGGAGGTGTCCGAGATTGTCCGGGTGAATTTGAGGTCAGGTTGGAAGGTGTTGGTAGAATTAATGAACTTTTCAACAACTCATGCAAATACGAGGTAGTGCCAATCCAGTCATCAATGTAGTGGCAGAAAAGGTGGGGAATGGTGCCGATGGATGAAAAGGCAGGCATAGTTGGGGTCCATGTGGGTGCTCATAGCTACCCCTTAAGAGTTAAGAGTGAACAAAAGAATGTAAGTTTGGTTCAGAGCATGTAAAGGATTGTTCTTAGGTTGATAGTGAAAGATTCTCACAAACTTGATTGAGTTTTTTGAAGAAGTAACAAAGAGGATTGATGAGGGCAGAGCGGTAGATGTGATCTATATGGACTTCAGTAAGGTATTCAACAAGCTTCCCCATGGGAGACTGATTAGCAAGGTTAGATCTCATGGAATACAGGGAGAACTAGCCATTTGGATACAGAAATGGCTCAAAAGGTAGAAGACAGAGAGTGGTGGTGGAGGGTTGTTTTTCAGACTGGAGGCCTGTGACCAGTGGAGTGCCACAAGGATCGGTGCTGGGCCCTCTACTTTTTGTCATTTTCATAAATGATTTGGATGCGAACATAAGAGGTACAGTTAGTAAGCTTGCAGATGACGCCAAAATTGAAGGTGTAGTGGATAGCGAAGAGGGTTAGCTCAGATTACAACAGGATCTGGACCAGATGGGGCAATGGGCTGAGAAGTGGCAGATGGAGTTGAATTTAGGTAAATGCGAGGTGCTGCATTTTGGGAAAGCAAATCTTAGCAGGACTTAATGGTAAGGTCCTCGGAAGTGTTGCTGAACAAAGAGACCTTGGAGTGCAGGTTCATAGCTCCTTGAAAGCAGAGTCGCAGGTAGATAGGACAGTGAAGGCAGCGTTTGGGTATATGCTCCTTTATTGATCAGAGTATGGAGTACAGGAGTTGGGAGGTCGTGTTGCGGCTGTACAGGACATTGGTTAGGCCACTGTTGTAATATTCCGTGCAATTCTGGTCTCCTCCCTATTGGAAAATGTTGTGAAACTTGAAAGGATTCCAAAATGATTTACAAGGATGTTGCCAGGGTTGGAGGATTTGAGCTATAGCAAGAGGCTGAACAGGCTGAGGCTGTTTTCCCTGGAGCTTCGGAGGCTGAGGGGTGACCTTATAGAGGTTTACAAAATTATGAGGGGCATGGATAGGATAAATAGACAAAGTCTTTTCCCTGGAGTCGGGGAGTCCACAACCAAAGGGCATAGTTTTCAGATGAGAGGGAAAAGATATAAAAGAGACCTGAGGGGCAACATTTTCATGGAGAGTGTGGTACGCATATGGAATGACCTGCCAGAGGAAGTGGTGGAGGCTGGTACAATTACAACATTTAAGAGGCATTTGGATGGGTATATGAATAGGAATGGTTTGGAGGGATATGGGCCGGGTGCTGGCAGGTGGAACTAGATTGGGTTGGAATATCTGGTCAGCATGGACAGGTTGGACCGAAGGATCTGTTTCCATGCTGTACATCTCTATGACTGTAATTGGGCACTGCAGATGCTGGAGATTACAGTCAAGATTAGTGTTGGAAACGCACAGCAGGTCAGGCAGCATCCAAGGAGCAGGAAACCCCAACATCAGGAATAACTTCACAGAGGCCATTATCCAGTCACCAATCACCTTTTTGTTTACACATGGAGGGTCCTTGACATGGATTCAGCTTCCTCAGAGCCAGCTGAGAGTGAACAGAACATCTGATCGTCCTTTTTTTTTTGGAAGCAGCCTCAGGAGTAGCAGTCAAAGTTTTCCCCAGGGTTTAGGTAGGCCCAGGCAGCAGCAGCAGGGGTGCAGGCAAAGTCCAGGCTTCAGTAGCAGGAGCAGGCCCAAACTGTAGCAGCAGTGGTGGTAGTAGCTGCCTGAACAGCTGAGCACAGCTTCAAATGAACAGAAATAAGCAGAAAGAAACCCCAGAATACAATCAGAACAAACAATGAAAAAAAAATTAAAAATAAACTCCTACTCAGTAGGAAGGCGCCAACAGCAGCACATAAGACACACTGAGGCTGTTTCAAAGTCCGTCTCCTCTCCTCAAGATGATTGAAGAGTCCTTCATATGATGATCCAGCTCCCCTAGAGCCAGCTCTCAGAGTGAGCAGATCCCTTGACATGCCTGTTTATTTTTCTTCCACTACCACCCAACAGCAGTCATGCTTATTTTTCCCTTATACCCATGTCATGTGTGCAGGTGTCAGATGCAGTAAAAAACAACAAGTGTGTAAATCTTAATTTATGTGGGAAATAGAACCCACTGACTTTAATAATTTCAGTCCAAGACAAGATCTGAAGCAGCAATATCATCTGATATACTCTTGCAAGAGTGGTGTCTACAAGATAGGCACTCCGAGTACAAAACCTGATACAAATCATTTCTCTTTCCCTCCTCCCACTACTCTAAACCCAGCATCCATTCCTATTGTTTATCTCTAGCCTTATCAGGCCTTGTGCGTAACAGTACAGGTTTTGCTTGGCCATTTCCACATCCCTCTGTGGTCTATTGTTAGCGTATGTCCTCCTTCACTGCCATCTGCTTCCTTGCATGCTAAAGCAACATTTCCTCTCATTCTTCGTCCACACTGAGCCTTATGACCTTGGTTGTGGTTTTTGTTTTTGCAGAAGTGGGAAACAGATGTTTATAACTGTTTGTACAAGCATATCTAGCTTAACCTACACTCCTCCTCCTCTTTCATGATTCAGCTTTGTGATTTTTGCAGACAACATTTATAATTGCTCCTCACAATTTATATTCCATCACCAGGAAGAAAGGAAACAGACAGTCCTGTTTATTTATATTTTATTAAACAATGCACAGTTTATACAAACAATTACATTTACAGCTGTATACAGAGAAACAGCAATTTTAAAGGGAGGGGAATGACAAAGCCAAGCCCCAAATCCTGACATTCAACCGGTTTTCAGGGAAATGAGGACAAACCTCAAATCCCAGTTTCAATCGTTACAAACAGTAACAATGACATTCATACATATAAGACTTGTGTAAGAAACAGCGCATATGATACAGACCCTCAAAAAAAAAACAGCAAGCCTCTCCCCCCCCCCCACCCCAATCCCTCCCACCTTCTGGCCGCTCTAAGACAGCCCGCCCCTACGCACCTTCCGGCTCTTGGTCCACCCTGACACACCTTTCAACCACCTCTAGGACAATCCACCCCGTTACCCGTCCAGGGCGACAGTGCTGAGGATGGCCTCTGGCTCTCTGTCTGCCCCTACTTATCATTGGGCTCTCATCACCCCAATACACCGTCTGGCCAGTGGACTACCTGACACACCTTCTGGCACCTCTAGGACAGCCCGTCCCCTTCCCAGGGACGACAGCATGCAGGGTAGCCCACAAGCCTTCCGGATCTCAGCCTGCCCCTATGCACCTTCTGAGACACCTTCCGACCAGCTCTAGGACAGCCCATCCAGATTACTCCTTCTGAAAGCGCTCAGAATGGCCTACCCACCTACTGGCTCTAGGGGCAACTGGCATCAGGGTGGCCTACCCACCCTCTGGTTCTTGGGGTGACAGCTTTCAGGACAACCCATGAACGTCCCAACTCACAGTAAGGCCTGCCAGACCCAGGGACACACATGACAAACAAGACAGTCTACTCACCATCTAGCTCTCGGGGAGACTGTCATCAGGGTGGCCTACCCACTCTCCGGCTTTCGGGACAGCCTACCAATCTTTAGGTTCACAGGATGGCCTACCCACCCTCCGGCTCTCGGGGTGACAGCTTTCAGGAGGACCCATGAGCCTCCCAGCTCACAGTAAGACCTGCCAGACCCAGAGACATGCAAGATAGCGCAGGTGATAAGCCCAACAAACCATATGACAGTTAATTACCAACAAACAGAGTTCTTTCTAGTCCAGAGTCCATTGGCACAGACATTTTTCTTCAAAATGTAGAGTCCATTTCCAGGCCTGAGGGGTGGAGAGAGTGCCATACAAGGCCTTGATGAGACCACATCAGAATTAGTCTGTACATTTTTCTCTCATTTAAAACATAAAATAATTACATTGACAGCAAGTTTCACCTGCCTTTTTCCTGGGATGAAGGGCTTACCTTATGAAGGAAGGTTGAACAAGTTGGCTTTTACATATTTAAGTTTGGAAATCTGAGAGATGTTTTTGAAATGTATAAATTTCTCTGAGGGAACATGATAAGGTGGTTGATGGGACATTGTAAGTTTGACAAGATGTTCTGTAGAATAAGATATCGTCAGAGTCCTACAGCACCGAAACATACCCTTTCATCCAACTCATCCATGCCAACCAGGTATCCTAATTGGAACTAGTCCCATTATCCTGTGTTTGGTCCATATCCCTCTAAACTTGTCCTATTTATGTCGTCTGTTAAATCTTGTAATTGTACCCACTACAACAATTCTTTTCGTCAATTTGCTCCATATTTGCACCACCCTCAGGTCTCACCTTAAACCTATGCCCTCTGGGTTTGGACTCCCCCATCCTGTGGCTATTCACTTTTATTGATTTCCTGCACAATTTTATAAACCTCTATATGGTCAACCTTCACCCTCCAATACTCCAGTGAGAAAAGTCCTAACCTCTCCTTATAACTAAAACCCTCCAGTCCTGGCAACATCTTTGGAAATTTATTCTGCATCCTTTGCAGCTTAACAACACCCTTCCAATAGCAGGGCGATCACAAATTTACCCAGTACTCCAAAAGTAACCTCACCAATGCCTTGCAGAATTATTTTCCCCTGAGAGGGCTGTGGCACTCTGTACGAAGTTGTGAAGGCTGAGTTGATGAAGTTATGAAAGAGTGAGCAAGGTGACCTTTTTTTAAAAAAAGATAAGGACCCCGGGGCAACCGATAGAAATGTGGAATTGAAATTGCAACCAGAAGTGCAGTGACCTTCTTGAATGGTGGAGCAGACTTGAAGGGACGAATGGCTGATTTTTGCTATGATACTGGTGGAGTCAGGTTATGCCTTAGTTCAAGTAAAGAGTAGGGAGTTTTCTGACCACTCAGCTGAGGAAAGGGCTTTGGTGTCCCTCCTGATAACATGAACCTTGAAGGAAATCTTCCTCTGTGCCAGTCACAGAATTAAAGAATTCTTGCGGAAGGATGCCATTCAGCCCATCGTGTCTGTAATTTTCCACATCTAGTACCAATCTCCTGCATTTCCACACTCAACTCTGGCAACATCCTTGTAAATCTTTTCTGAACCTTTTCTAGTTTCGCAACATCCTTCCTATAGCAGAGAGACCAGAATTGTATGCTGTATTCCAGAAATTGCCAAACCAATGTCCTGTTCACCCACAGCATGACCTCCCAATTCCTCCACACAATGCACTGACCAATAATGGCAAGTGTAGCAAACACCTTCTTCACTACCCTGTCTATCTGCGAACTCCATATTCAAGAAGCTATGAATCTGCAATCCAAGATCTCTTGTTTCATCATCACTCCCCAGACTTTACCATGAAGTGTATTATTCCTGCCCTGATTTGCCTTTCCAAAATGGAGCACCTCACATTTATCGACATTAAACTCCATCTGGCACTCCTTGGCCTATTAGCCCATCTGATCAAGACCCCGTTGTACTCTGAGGTTGACTTGAAACAATCCTCTGGATGTAGGTTTGCTCGTTGAGCTGGAAGGTTCATTTTCAGATGTTTCGTCACCATACTAGGCAACATCTTCAGTGAACCTTCCAACTCAGCGAGCAAACCTACATCGAGAACCTCAACCTGAACTACAAACCTTCTCAAACCTTGCTGATATTTTACTGTCATGTATATCGAGTTACAGTAAACAATGTTGTCTTATGTGCTTTACAGACAGATATCGATACGTTAAGCTGGCAAAAAATGTTGGCAAATGGAATGCAATGTGGGAAAATATGAAGTTGTTCAGTTGGAAGGGAAATCAAAAGAATAGAATATTATTTAAATGGAGAAAGCTTCAGAAAGCTGCAACACAAAGGGACTTGAGGGAACTAGTGAATGAAACATGGAAAGCTTGCACACGGGGGCAGCAGGTAATTGGGAAGACAATTGGAATATTGGATGAAATCAGAAATTTCTGGAGAGACTCAGCAGGTCGGGTAGGATTCGTGGAGAGAAAACAGAGTCAATGATTTGAGTCTGGTGACCTTTCTTCAGAACTGAAGTGGAATGTTTGCCCTTATTTGAAGGGGGTTGGAGTATAAAAGTCAGGAAGTCTTACTGCAACTGTGCAAGGTGCTTGTGAGAGCATTTACGGAGTACTGTGAGCACTTCTGGTCACCTTATTTAAGAAAACATGTTATTTCATTGGAGGAAATTAAAAGAATGTTCAGTGGTATGGCCCCCATGATGGAGGGATTGTCTTAAAAACAAAAGGCTAAACAGGATTCTACTCACTGGAGTTTAGAAGAATGAGAGGTGACCTCATTGAAATGGACAGGATTAAGGGGCTTGACAGGGTAAATGCTGAAAGGATGTTTCTCCTCATGGAAGAGTCCAGGACCAGGTCGGGTATTGTCTCAGAATAAAGGGGCACCAGTTTATGACTGAGATGAGGTGGAATTTCCTCTCTTAGAAGGTTGTGAATCTTTGGAATTCCTTGTATATATTTAAGGCTCAGATGCATAGATTCTTGGTCAGTGAGGAATTAAGGGTTACGGGGATAGGGCAAGAACATGGATGTGAGGAATGTTGAATCAGCCATGATCCTAGTGGAGCTGGCTTAAGGGACTAAATGGCCGACTCTTGTCCCGACTTGTTAATGGTCTTACATTTACTGATGAACCTGTTCAAAGATGTTATCACACAACTCTGGAGCAGAGGCGACTTAAACCTGGGTCTTCGAGGCTCACATCGCATGGATCCTAGTTTACTTTATATCATGCACTTGACATTGATGCTGGTAGTTATGACTGCAATTCGCACCAACCTGCCTTAGATCAAATTAATGAAGCGAAGCCACTGCAGGTTTTCAAAAGGTAAGTCTCCAACCTCGCATCATGCATTGATGAAGCAGCTGAGAATTTGAATGCAGAGAATGTTGTCTGAACTGGATTCAATGAAGTGTTTCACTAGGCACTAGATCAAAATGGCTGGACAACAAAATTGACAACACAAGGCCTGATTCATGGATCTTGTTTTGGACGAGAGGTTGGTCGGTTGGTAGGTGGGAATGATCCACACAGCTGGGACATATAAACATCAAGACCCGGAGCAGGAGAAGATGATTTGGCCCTTCCTGAGGCCCACCATACTATATGATCATGGCTAATCCTCTATCTCACAGCCATACTCCCACTTTCTCCCCATGCCTTTGATGCTTTTGAAACCTAAATATTTGTTAGTCACATTCTTGGATATATTCAATGACTCAAACTCCACAGCTTTCTGTGGTACAGAATTCCATAACTTCACTATCCTGTAAGTTAAGAAATGTTTCCGCATCTCAGCCCTAAATAGACGACTGCTTTTATTCAATATGTCAGTGATATCAATTTGGAGTATGTGGCAAAATGCCCATATTCGGGGCAATGATAAACCTGGAGAATTGGCAAATGGTGAGGATGATGTGAATTGTCCAGAGTCACCACAATGAACAGACAGCATCCAGTCAGAGGTGAATACAGAAGAGTGTAAGGTGATATGTTTTGGGAGAAGGATGTGGAGTGGTAATAGAAATGTAATGGCACAATCATATAGAGTGCGCAGGGTTAGAGGGATCTGGCGATAAACATTCATCAACATTAGAAGATGGAGAAGGCCATAAGAGGGTAGAAAAGCAGAAGGTTTCATAAATAGAGACATTGATGCCAATAAATGGCTGAGTTATACTGCATGTCAAATTGGTTTAGCCCCAGTTGGATTGTTGTGGTCATTTCCGGTGACTATAAAACGATGTGAGGGCCCTCAGGACAGGGAGAAGAGGAGATTTTGCAGAATGGTGCCAGGGTTTAAGTTGGATGGCTCAGTTGGAAAGGTCAACGATGCTCCCACTGGAACAAAGGAAAGTGGGGTGAGGTTTATTCAATGGGTACAGGGTGAGCACTCGGTAATGAAGTCAAGGAAATATACTTCACTGTTCACCCATTGTACAAGTGCAATGGAATGCAGATGTAAGATTTTGGGTTAGAGGCATGGTGAGGATAACTGAGGAATTGAAACGTTAATGAAGCCTAAACTACATTTGTATGAGATGATGGCGAGTTCCGATGTAAGTTGGATAAAAAAAAATCTCTTCCCATACATACAAGGAACAAGAGTAGGCCATTGGCCCTTTTGATCCTGTTCCACCATCCACATTCCTGCACACCATCAATAATCTATCCTCCCCTTGGTAACCAAGGATCCATATCTCCCATGCATGATGCCACAAGGACCGAGGATAAAAGATACCTTTTGACACAATGTGAATAAAGTGTCTTGTGACTTGCGGAAGGGGTGGCATGGTGTCTCAGTGGTTAGCACTGTTGCCTCACAGCGCCAAAGACCTGGGTTCGATTCCAGCCTTGGGCGACTGTCTGTGTGGAGTTTGCACATTCTCCCCATGTCTGCATGGGTTTCCTCCGGGTGCTCTGATTTCTTGCCACAATCCACAAAGATGTGCAGGCTAAATTTTTGTCGTGCTAAATTGCCCATAGTATTCGGGTGCATTAGTCAGGGGTAAATATCGGATAGGGTAATGAGTGTGGATGGGTAGCTCTTCAGAGGATTGGTGTGGACTTGTTGAGCCAAATGGCCTGTTTCCATACTGTAGAGAATCTAATGTGTGGTGTCCTTCACTCTGAGGGAGGAGCTTTGGATTCAAGTCCTACTTCAGGAGCTGATGGCCATAGGAAGGTGACTTCATTGCTATTGTGAGACACTCAAGGGTATGGGCCAAGTGCTGCAAAATGGGATGAGAATAGCTTTTTGACCAGTGCAGACACGATAGGCTGAAGGGCAACTTATTATTTTGGTGCTCTAAACCTCAATAACCAGAGAGCACAGAGTCATAGCATCATACAGTATGGAACAGACTGTTCAGTTCAACCTATCTGCGCTGACCAGTCATCCCAATCTGAACTCGTCCCATTTGCCAGCCTTTGGCACATATCTCTCTAACCTATTCCTATTCATGTCCACATCTAGATGCCTTTTAAATATTGTCATTATACCAGCCGCCTGCACAACCTCTTGGTAGCTCATTCCAGGCACACATCATCCACTGCGTGAAAAACTAATCCCTCAGGTCTTTCCCCTCTCACCTTAAACCTATGCTTCTAGTTTTGGACTCCCCCACCCTTGGGAAATGACCTCTGGTTATACAACCGACGTGGAAGGAATCAAAATGCGGCAAGATCAGAAAAGGAGGTCAGGGATATAGTTCTTTGCTGCAACAGAAAAGTGCAGCCAAGCACGTATGTAAGCTAGCGAGCTTACTGAAACTGGCTCCAGTTAAGCGAGAAGACAGGAAGATCGGAACAACACTCAACAGGTGTTGTAGAAGTTTAAGGTCAATGATCTAATGCTAAGCCTCATGTACCTAGATCAGGATCTGATTGATTAGTTGTGTTGCTAAGGCTTGAAATCAAAATGTAATTTGTGAAAAGGGAACATTGATTTGTGTGTAAAAGTGGGATTGCAACTGCCTGTTTCAGACTCTCCAGGCAAGGGTGGGCTTTGACCCGGCTGGTTGAGTCTTCTTGCATGTATGTGATAAAGGAAGCTGTGTGAAGTGTACTATCATCCAGCTGATCATTTCAACATCTATCCATGCCCCTCCTGATTTATGAACTTCTGTAAGGATACCCCTCAGTATCCGACACTCCAGGAAAAATAGCCCCAGCCTATTCAACCTCTTCCTGTCACTCAAACTCTCCAATCTCGGCAACATCCTGGTAAATCTTTTCTGCACCCTCTCAAGTTTAACAACGTTCTTTCTTTCGAAGGGTGACCAGAATTGTATACAGTATTTTAAAAGTGGCCTCACCAATGTCCTCTACAGACAATAGATCACACTTGGTAATGGCAAAGGCATATCAGAGATAGTCAAAGATACTCCTACTTATAGACAATAGGTGCCCTTCGAGCCAGCACCACCATTCATTATAACCATGGCTGATCATCCACAATCAGTATCCTGTTCCTGCCTTCTCCCAATAACCCTTGATTCCACTATCTTTCAGAGCTCTATCCATCTCTGTTACAGCTGCAACATTACATCCCAACTCCTATACTCAATGAAGGTAAAGGTATCAAACACATACTTCACCACCCTGTCTATCTGCAATGCACTTTCAAAGAACTATATCCCTGCACACCATGTCCTTCTCTCTAAGGCAAAAGCTCTGTGTTCAAGTCCCACTCCAGGAGTTGATGACCACAGGAAAGTGTCTCCATTGCACTGGTGAGGCATGAAAGGCGACATTCCCAGTGCTGGAAAATGAGACTGGATTAGAAGGAGCCTGTTTTGCCAGTGCAGACACGATGGGCTGAAGGATCTATTTTTCTGGTGCTCTCAACCTTTATGACCAGAGGGCACAGCTTGAAGTGTACTTTTGGAGCCAGATCCACTGGGAGGGTTTGAGGATGAGTTTTATGTTTGCTCAGCAAATGAGCATTGGGAGATGGTTTGGGAGGCATGGATATGGGGAAATAGGCAAGTGACTGGCACTAGGCAATAGGAGTGAGAAAGGCCTGAGGGCCTGAATGGCCTTGTTCTCCACTGTAAAGTGAGTAACTGAGAGAAGGAGTGTGCATGGATCTTGCTGGAGCTGGGGGCAAGGAGAGTGCAGAGGAGTTGGGGAGGGGAAAAGCCATAGGCGAATTTGAAAAGCTATCATTACTACTTTCTCGTCTCTCTCACTCTCTCTTGCGCTTGCCTTTTAGAAACGTTGGCAATACCACCACGATACGCTCGACCAAGTCGTCTTGACGGCGCAACTGAAAGACCAGCCGAACATCAGCACCTCCATCTTCGTGGGCAGTGCCTACTTCACGGCCACCAGAGAGTTTGTCAGCCATGTGTTTGCCAGTGCTGAGATCCAGGCCTTCCTCAAGTGGTCGGAGGACACCTACAGGCCAGACGAGCATGTGTGGGCTACCCTGCACAGAATGCCCAATGTACCCGGCTCCATCCCGTACACCCAAGGGGCCACCAGGACACTTGGCCGGGCAGTAAAGTGGTCCTTTGAGGCTGGTGACGTTGCGAGGGGTGCCCTATACCCTCCCTGCACGGGAAGGTATCGCCACTTGGTTTGTGTGTATGGGGCAGGAGATCTACAGTGGGTGGTCCGTCAGAGATGTTACTTTGCAAATAAGTTTGACCCCAACATGGACAACACGGCAGTACAGTGCATGGAGGAATATCTCCGAAACAGAACACTTGGTAAAACCGGGGCTGGGTAGGAGGTTGGGACAGAGTAAACCTCGGTGATGGTGGTAGCGGTGGTGGGTGAGACATTGGAAACACTGAGAGACTGGGCATTGTGAAACTGGGCACTGTGAGACTGTATACTATAACACTGGCTGTTGCGGAGGCCAGGCACTGTGAAACTGCATGCTGTAACATGACCACTGTAGCAGTAGGCAGTGTGAGGTTGGGCACTATAATGTTGGGCACTGTGGAGATTGGATACCTTAATACTATCCACTGTAACACTGGGCACTGTGAGACTTAGCACTGTAACATTAGTTACTGTGAGAGTCAAAATGTGTGGTGCTGGAAAAGCATGGCAGCATCCAAGGAACGGGAGAATCAATGTTTCAGGTATAAGCCCTTCATCAGAAATGTGGGGGAATAAGGGCGTTGAGAGATAAATAGAGTGAGGGTGGGGCTTTTGGGGAAGGTAGCTGGGAAGGTGCTCGGTAAGTCCAGTTGGTTAGGTGATCGTGATTGGTCGGTGGGGAAGGTCGAACATATAGTTAGGAAGGAAGATGGACAGGTCAAGAGGGGAGAGCCGACTTGGAGGGTTGGATCTGGGATGAGGTGGGGGCAGAGGAGAGATTTGGAAACTAGTGACGTCAATGTTGATGCCAAGTGGTTGAGGGTCCCAAGGCAGAAGATGAGGTGTTCTTCCTCCAGTCGTCAGATAGCTTGGATTTGGTGAGGCAGGAAATGTCATTGTGGAGTGGGAAAGGGAGTTGAAGTGGTTGGCCACAGGTCAATGGGGTTATTTGTGCCCAGTCTCACAGGGACACATCCACCAATAATACTCAACACTGCACAAGTGGGCACTGCATTACTGGAACACTGCACGAGTGGACACTGCATTACTGGAACACTGCACTAGTGGGCACTGCATTACTGGAACATTGCACTACTGGAACACTGCACAAGTGGGCACTGCATTACTGGAACACTGCACAAGTGGGCACTGCATTACTGGAACACTGCACTAGTGGGCACTGCATTACTGGAACACTGCACTACTGGAACACTGCACTAGTGGGCACTGCATTACTGGAACACTGCACAAGTGGGCACTGCATTACTGGAATACTGCACGAGTGGGCACTGTACAGCTGGACACTGCAAGACCGATATTGTGACCATCACTATTTTTTTATTTTTCTCATTTTGGTTTGGAACTGAGTCCAAATTGAGAATTGAACTTTGAACAGTGGCTAGTTCTTCTTTTAAAAAAACTGGAGAGACAAAAGACTGATGTTTGCTGTTAGAATCAGGCCAGGAAAGATAATGCAGATGAATTACTGCTCTCTGAACACAGCAGACATTTCAGCACTGAGATGTAGTTCTGCTCAGGGACTGACAGCTGGATGGATATTGAATGGATCAGTCAGTAAGAGGAATGCTGCCAGGCAGGTAACCACAGAGAATGGTGAGAAAGAACGCAAAAAGCATGAGTGACCTCGCTCTGACTGGATTTTGGGCTTGGAGGAAGTGCTTCTTTGGAAGTTGTTGGACTGGTCTGGTCTTCCTTTTTGGTTTGACTTTGTCTAGTTATTTCCCCAGTTGTTAACTTGTTAAAAGGTCTGAGATGAGAATGTGAGTCTTCAGGAATGAGTATTAGTCTCCACAGGTCTTCAGAATTTGTTCGCTTTGACTGGTGACTTTAAGTTCAAACACAGTGTACAGTTCTTGTGCCGGTAATACAACCCAGCATCAAAGGATTTCATGATGGCTTACAATTTATCATTGAAACTGTTATCAACTGGCAAATTAAAATTTTAAACAAGTTTATCTCTTAACTGTCTGCTGGTGTGCGAATTGGGGGGCGGGTGCATGGGTTTATGATCATCTATGTTCTGCTAATATGACATAAACAGAAATTAACAATTTATTAAGTTATAAACTTAATATCCAAGATCCGTTATTTGTAAATTCTGGTTAGGAACAATTGAACGATTTTGAGGGCCATTGAATAGTTGAATGTCACTGTGTTGCAAATCCAGTGATCGGGAGGCTGGTTTTGGTTGAGCTTCATTTTCCTGTGTCACTCCGGACACCGTACCTCCAGGCACAATAACTCTGGATATTGTCACTCCCTGTATGACACTGTCAGTCTGGACACCGTATCTCCAGGCACAATAACTCTGGACACTGTCACTCCCTGTATGACACTGCCAGTCTGGACACTCCAACGCTTGACACTGTCACTCCGGTTACAACACTGTCCCTCTGGACACTATCACTAGATACTGTGAGATCAGACTGTGACGCTGGACAGTGTAATGCTGGACATTGCGATGTCAGATGTTTTAACTATAGACACTAACACCGGAAATAGTGACACTGGATATCATTTGGATGCAGATAGAAATGAAAACAGTCAAAAAGAAAACAAATGAGATAGTTCCCATTTCTACAAGTAGATTCTAAATGGGACTGAGTGAGAATGATTATGGCTGTTTAATGAACAGAAATCAGAACACTGCAATGATGTCCACATCTAATTGAGGGTCTCAGGTGGTTTGTATCAAGAATACCAGATATGCGGGAGTGACTTTCAGACTGGAATCTAATCAAGGGATTCAGGGTGGTTTCTGTACAAATGATGGAAGCTGACCTATGTGTGTGAATGGCCCGTGTTAGTCTAACATCCAGGGATTGTATAATGGAGCTTGCTTCATACTTCAAGGACTCAGACATCTCCATTTTATCCGTCTCCCACCAAAATTGACAGGGCAATGACAGCAGAAGGTGTACAAAGAGAAATGTTGCCTCTGTAATGCCACATGTAATGCCATCTGTATACATCCAGGGCAGGAACAATCCTGGGATTGATAAGAGTAAATCTCCCTCCACTCCATCCTCATCAAACACTCCCAGGACAGGGAGAGAATGGTGTTAGGTACAGAGGAAGAACTCACCTCGACATTGTTCCCATCATTGTTCCTTTGGCCATGGGTTTGAAATGCCATCTCCACACTGTCATTGACTATAGATCTGTCTCTGAATTTTGTTTCATCATTTAGGAATGTATTCAGCCCAGTGAGCCCTCACAGCTCTCTCTCCCTCATAGGCATAGACAATGTGTCTGTCTCTCCACTTCTGTCTCCCTATTTCTCTCCCTGTGTGTGTCTCTCTCTCTTTCTCTCTCTCTCTTTGCATCTCACTTCTCTGCCTCCCTCCCTCATCTCTGCTTTCTGTGGGTTTTCTGTGGGTTTTCTGTGGGTTCATGACACCATTGCGATGTTAAGAGAGAGTGTACCATGAATGTCACGGTGTATGCTGTGCCCTGGCGGTTGGAAGACTAGCTGGTGGGCAGTAAACAATGCCATCTCCAGCTTGGTGAGCTAGTAACACCCCAGCCTCAAATTTACCTGGACCATCTCAGACTCCTCCCTCCCCTTCCTCGACCTCTCCATTTCTATCTCAGGCGACCGACTCAACACAGCTACCTAGATTACACCTCCTCCCACCCTGCCTCCTGTAAAAACGCCATCCCATATTCCCAATTCCTTTGCCTCTGCTGCATCGGATCCCAGGAGAACTAATTCCACTATCGAACAGCCCAAATAGCCTCCTTCTTCAAAGACCGCAATTTCCCCTCCAATGTGGTCGACGATGCTCTCCACCACATCTCCTCCATTTATCGCACTTCCGCCTTTGAACCCTGCCTCTCCAATTGCCACCAGGACACCACCCCACTGGTCCTCACCTTCCACCCTACCAACCTCCGGATACATCGTACTATCCTCCGTTATTTCCGCCACCACCAAACAGACCCCACCACCAGGGATATATCAGCGTTCCACAGAGACCACTCCTTCCGCGACTCCCTTGTCAGGTCCACACCCCCCACCAGCCCAACTTCCACTCCCGGACCTTCCCCTGCAACCATAAGAAGTGCAAAACTTGCGCCCACTCCTCCCCCCTCACTTCCCTCCAAGGCCCCAATTGATCCTTCCATATACATTGCAAATTCATCTCCATCTCCACACACATCATTTACTGCATCCGCTGCACCCGATGTGGTCTTCTCTACATTGGGGAGACAGGCCGCCTACTTGCGGAACGTTTCATGGAACACCTCTGGGACACCCGCACCAACCAACCCAACCACCCCGTGACTGAACACTTTAACTTCCCCTCCCACTCCGCGAAGGACATGCAGGTCCTTGGCCTCCTTCATCGCCAGACCTTGGCCACACGACGCCTGGAGGAAGAGCACCTCATTTTCCGCCTAGGAACCCTCCAACCACACGGAATGAATGTAGATTTCTCCAGCTTCATTTCTCTCCCCGCACTTATCTCAGTCCAAACCCCCGGATTCAGCACCGTCCTCTTGACCTGCAATCTTCTTCCTGACCTCTCCGCTCCTACCCCCTCTCCGGCCTATCACCCTCACCCTCACCTCTTTCCACCTATCGTATTCCCAGCGCCCTCCCCCAAATTCGCCACCACCTTTTATCTCAGCCCACTTGGCACACCAGCCTCATTCCTGAACAAGGGCCTATGCCCAAAACTTCGATTCTTCTGCTCCTGAGATGCTTCCTGGCCTGCTGCGCTTTTCCAGCGCCACACTTTTCTACACTGGTCTCCAGCATCTGCAGTCCTCACCTTCTCCGAGTTAGTACCAAGTGGGGCTGCCTGAAGGGTCACTGCTAAAGACACAGGCACTTACAATTGATAGCAATGAGTAGCTGAAGGGAACAAATGTAATGTTTCCAAGTTCACTGAAAAGTGGGTGGGAGAGAAAGCTGTGGGGATGACCGAAGATATGGGCAACTTCACTGAGTGAGAAAGGAATTAGCAGATGGAATATAATGTGCAGCAGATATTGCCAAGCTAACTTAGTGACTGATTAAAATTCCCATTCCTTGCCCAGTCTATCCTTCTACTCCAAAGGTGATTTGTCCCTGTGGGACAGCAGTGTAGGTCAAACTGCGGGATATGAAGTTTTCCCAGTCTGAGCTACAACATGAGGAGCACAAGGAGTGAGATGATTATTCTGTTGTGGAAGTTGAATGAGTTTTGGAAACAGAGTCCCTGTGATTGACAACACTATAAACCTGGCAGCATCCAGAACCCAAGTAAGGCGTCAGAGAAATCACAGATGGAAGTGGGAAGGGACTGGGCAAGGGCAGAAAAAAATCGAGTCAATGTTCTGGGGACATGAGTTTGAATCCTACCGTGGCAGATGGTGGGAATTGAATTCAATTTCAGGGAAAAGGAAGGAGTCTTCCCCATTAAAACATTGTTGTGAAAACCCGTCTGATACACTAATGAGCTTTAGGTAAGGAAATTTGCCATTTGACATGGTCTGGCTTACTTGTGACTCCAGACCCACAGCATATGCTTGACCTTTAACTACCCTCTAGGCAGTTGGGGATGGAAAATAATGCCGGCCCAACCAATGATGTTCCCATTTGTGAACAAATTTAAATAAAGTTCTCCAGCTCTGGTACCCTCCTGGTAATCTTCCTGTGCCAACTCTCCAAGATTGATGAATTCTTTGGCAATGCAGTTCAGTTCAGTTCCCAGTTCAACTTTTAGCTCAATTGACAGGGTTTGTGTAGCTCTAATTTTTAATGTTTGCTTTAATGATTAATAGCATTAGGTACTTATCTGTGATCATCATCTCAACTTGTCAAAGATCATAGAATCCCTACACTGCAGAAAGAGACCGTTTGGCCCATTGAGTTTGCATCGACCCTCCACAACCCAGGGCCTGGTCATGACATGGGCTGCTTCAGGCACAGCCAACTCCATTTTCACTTGTAGCTCCATGATCCGCTTGTCTTTCTCCCTGCCTCACAATTATTCATCCCTTTGTCTGCCAGACTGCTCTTCTCTCTCTCTTTCTGGGCTCCATCTATTGGAGGAGTGGGACACAAGTAAGTTGTTCTCTCTCACTGGTTCCCTTCATGCGAGTTTCAGGTCTAGTCTGGTTGACCATCTCCTCATGAATTGATGAATTTGGTCCCTCGTGTTGCTACTGCGAATCTGATGCTCCCCAGTCAGAATCTGTTCTCAGTCCTTGCCATTTGAAGCACGTCTTTGAGGTGGTGTTTAAAGGGCAATCAACATTTAGGAGTGAAGTGACGTAATAATCAGCAAAAACAACCTAGACCATGTCTGTCTTGGTACCAGTTGTTCGAATGAAGTACTTTACTGTATTCATTGTGTGTGTTGCCAATTTCAATGTCGAAGCTGAAACATACATCTTTAACCATGCATTATATAACAGTCAGAACTATTTCATGTCTTCTGAAAACACTTCTGGGCCAGACCAGATAAGATCCCCAGATTCCCTTTGGTGAAGGACATGAGTGAAGCAGATGTGTATTTACAGAAATTGGTGTTAGTTTCATAGTTCCATTGCAGAACCTAGCTTTCAATTCCAGATGGATTAATTATTTGAGATTAAATTCTGCCAATTGCTGGTATTTGTATCCTGAGTCACTGCATTACAAGTCCAGTGAGGTTCCCCCAGTCCAACTACATCACAATTTACATTATTCCCCAACTATAAACACCTTAGTTTCCTACAGCACTGTCTGTGTGTGCAGCAGCTCATTTGATTCTCTCTTCCCCACCACTTACACCCATTTGTTACTGTGTAGCTGCTACAGTTCGATTTCAAAACGTGTGCATTTCAGTTGGAAAACTACAAATGATTCTGTAATTTTAACTTTATTAATTGGTTGGTTATTAATCATTTATTTCACTCTTAGATTATGGAGTAATCGTTCATTTCAGATGGAAAGAGGTAGCTCTGATCACTGACAGAATGCAGGGCTGGTGTCTGAATATTTGTGTGATCAAAGGATCAAGAAATTGCCAACTATTTGGACTTGATATTACAGTGTGGTGTATTTCTCTCACCTCTATAAAGGATAAAGCAAAACATACAAGACATTACATTGACGCAAGAAAAGCAATTCCTGGAATTCTGAAATAAAATGGGAGTGATGTGGAGTCTTCCTTGTTTCAACAAGATTCAGTGGAAAATTTCAGGAGCAGCTGGTGAGCATTGGGGTGTGGGTGATAGTCACTGTCAAGCAGAGGGAGATGGAGCTGTGATTGTGAAGGTTTTACAGAGTCCTAGAGGTCTACAGCATGGAAACAGGCTTTTAGGCCCAATTTGACGATGCCACTCAGTTTTCACTGTTAAATAGTCCCATTTGCCTGTGTTTGGCCCATATACACACCGCCTCGCCTCTCCCCCACCCCAGTGGTCCCTCACTCCCACAGATTATGGATAAAGGGGACTCAGTAATAGCAGTGCCACTGAGTTTCATGTTAAAATGGTGAAACTTAACAATAAGTCTCTAAACAGCGGTAATGAGGTGAGGTAAGGAGATGTAATGCACATGGGCAGGACAAACAAGACAAGGAAATACACGATGAACAACAGGACCCTGGGAAGCATTGACAACTGATTTGGGGTGAATGTACACCCAGTCTCTGAAGGTAGATAAAGAATGGAGATAATATACTTGCTTTTATTAGCCTGACATCTTGTTTCTATCCTTGGGATTTTCACTTGCCATCTCTGGAGCATGTTGGCCTCTAAATTTTCGAATTTACATTCTCACCTGTTTACCTGTATTCAAAATGTTCCATGTTCATCATTAATTTATTTGCTTTCTTGGACAGGTGTGAATCACATTTTGTAAAATATCTATGACCGATTTCATTGAATTAAGTGAAATGAAATGCAGATATGAATGCCAGAAACAACAGTAAGTTTGACAATTGGGAACAATCCTGTGTCACTGCACTGTCTAAACCTCTGGATTCCTTCTCAAAGTCCTTCTGATTATCCAACTCCGTCTCCTAAACCTATACTCTCTAGTTTTGCACTCCTCTCCCCTTGGAAAAAGACCTTGACGATTCACCCTATCCATGCCCCTCATGATTTTATTAACCTCTATAAAAGGTCACCCCCTCAGCCTCCAATACTCCAGGAAAAATAGCCTCAGCCTATTCAAGTTCCCCCTACAGCTCATAACTTCCAATCCTGGCAATAACCTCGTAAATCTTTCCTGAAACCTTTTGAGTTTAACAACATCTTTCCTACAACAGGGAGACCAGAATTGCGCACAGCATTGCAAAAGGTCTAACCAAAGTCCTGTATAGCTGCAACATGACTTTCTAACTCTCATACTCAACACACTGAACAATAAAGGCAAGCACACCAAAAGCCTACTTCACTACCCTGTCTACCTGCGACTTCACTTTCAAGGAACAATGAACCTGCACACCAAGGTCTCTCTATTTGACAGCACTTCCCATTTAGTGTATTGGTCCTTTCCTGATTTGCTGTACTAAAATGCAACACCACATACTTATCTCTACTCAATCCTTGCCTCTCTAAAAGCATATAAAGCCTATCTTTCAGAATCATCGCCAACAACTTACCCACCACTAAAGTTAGACCCACAGGTCTATAGTTCCCAGGCTTCTCCTCACATCCTTTCTTAAACAATAGCACAATATTAGCCAAATTCCAGTTCTTTGGTTCTTCACCCATGCTCAGTGTTGAAGAAAACTCTCGAGACTTGGACCTTGCAAACTGATTAGTTTATTACATGATATATCATGGGAGTTCACCATCCTAACTGTGGCTCGGTGTTATTCCGAAGCACATCAGGATACTTCAGGATTATAAAGAGAAAGAAGCTCATCGTTAATTACATAGTTTGGCATACTTACAAGTTGGTACTAAATTAGAGGTTAGTCATTAAGTTCAAAACTAAAGCACTATTATGCATTTTACAAGTGGACAAATGAAATGGTATCACCACATGCTCCAGTTAACACTAAGCAGAGATACCCCTAATTGGCTGAATGACCATGAAGAGGCAATAACTAGAGAAGGAAGGGGGACGAATTGGAAAGTCTATGTCAACTTGACTGGTTTTACAGCCTGTGCTGATCATTCAGCAAAGGGAGGAGACACTATCTTGAGAAGGAAGACAAGGACAACCTTTCACATTACCTCATAGTAAGGAATGCATAGTCAGCAAAGTTCTGGCTGGGGACACAAATGCAACCCTCAGCCGAATCAGGAAAATGGCTTCTGGGCAAATAATGTTAACTCTTCCCCAACACATAGATAAACAAATATTTCTACTAGGTGCCTCACAATTTTCTACCCAACTTCCCACGACATCCTGGGACACATATAATCAGGTACTGGAGGGTGTTTGTGTTTTCTAAGACCTCCAGTTCTTCCTCTTCTGTAATGTGAACTGTTTTTAAAATATCAATATTTATTTCCCTGAGTTCTCTAGCCCTCGTTTCTTTTTCCAACAGTAAAAATTGATGTGAAATATTCAGTTACCATCTCTCCCACCTCCTGAGGTTCAACACAAAGTCAACTTTGTTGATCTTTAAAAGGGTATTTTTCTCTCTCTCGAAGTGTTTATAGAATCTTTTTTGGGTTATCTTAAATCTTACTTGCCAATGTTATCTAATTTTCCATTTTTGCCTTTCTGATTTCCTTTTTAAGCATGTTCCTACCCACTTTATACCCTTCAACCAACAGGACCATATGCTTCTGAACTCTCATTATCACACTTTTAAAGACTCCCAAATGTCAGTCATACTTTTAGCTGTAAATGGTCTGCTCTAATCAACTTTTGAAAGTTATTGCATCATTCCCTTAAATTTTACCTTATTCAAATTAAGAGCTTTAACTTTTTTGGAAGATTTATCCTTTTCCATAGCTTTTTAAAAATAACAGCATTACAATCACCAGTTCCAGTCACTTGCTCTGCCTTGTTTTGCAAAAGATATTCAAGTTTTGCTCATTCTCTACAGGAACATTTATTTATTGATAAAGAAAATTTTCTTGAACACATTTAACAAATTCTTCACCAACCAAAACTTTAACACTACGACAGTCCCTCAGAAATATCTATTCTAATTGCAGTAGTAATGTATTACTTAATTAAATATGCCATTCCCTCTCCTCTCTTACTATCCCTCCTATAACACCTAAAGCCTGAGCTGCCTCTCTTGTTAATTCCTCAGCCAAGCTTCTGTAGTAGCTTTGACATCCCAAACCTACATTCCCATATATGTGCTGAGCTTATCAGCCTTACCTGAGAGTTAAATCATTCTCGAACCACTCATGTCTGTCTTTTCGAACTAATTGCTCTTTTCTGATTCAGAACCATCCTCATATTTCTGTCTATGCACTGTTACTTAGAATTCCCTCCTCACTACTCTAAAAATGTTGACAGGATCCAAAACTAGAACTAGTAAATCTCCCCAGTCGGATATTGGTCCCTTTCCAGTTCAGGTAAAACCCATCCTTTTTGAACAGATCTTTTATGTCCCAGAAGAGATCCCAACGATCCAAGAAACTGAATCCCTGCACATTGCACCACCTTTTCAGCCATTGATTTATCAATCCTATCCTTCCCTCAAGCGAAACCCCAAAAACGCAGAAATGCTGTGCCGTCCACATTTCGGAAATAAGCCCTTCATCAGGAATGTGACTTGTTTTCAATAGATTCCAGTATCTGCAGTAATCTGCTCCTACATTTTCCCATGTATCAGCTTTTATTTCTCCCTGCCTCACAATTATCCATCCCCTTTATCTGCGTCTCTTCTCTCTCTTTCTGGGCTTCATCTCCACCTATTGCAGGAGTGAGAGCCACTAACTGCACTTTTTTCCGAGCTACTTTCAGTACTGATGAAGGGTCACTGAATCTGAAACGTTACCTTTGTTTTAACTCCACAGAAGCTGCCAAACCTGCCGAGTTTCTCCAGCGACTTCTCTTTTCATCCACATTCACTTCCAGATGACGTGCCCAACGCGGGACCGCACTTCTATTGGCTAATAGCCCGAGATTGACAGATTGACTAACCAATCAGAGCTGAATGAGAGTAAAGGCCCGCCTTGAGTTGTCACGCGGGGTCTCGAGACCGCGGCCGTTTAACCGACTCTGCGCGAGGTCGCGGTCTGGGGTCTCGTGGTGGAGAGAAATAAGAGTTTATTTTTAAGTCTTTCCAGTGAAGGTGAGAAAATAGCTATGATACTAATCAGTAAACTGTTAATGTGCGGATACCCTGAGGAGGAAACTTTTCCTATCCAATTACCTGTCCAAATGATGTTGGCACTCGGGGTTAACAGGACACCAGATCAGGATGAGATACATCCAAGGATTCTGATTGAAGTGAGAGGGGCACTGGCCATAACATTACAGTCTCCTCTGGACTGAGAGGAGGTGTCAGGAGACTGGAGGGTTATCAACATTATGACCTTATTCTGTGAAGATTTGCAAGTTAATCCTGGAACTCAGCCTTGTCAGTTTAACACTGGTGTTGGGAGAGCTCCTGGAAACAACTATTGTGATAAAACTGATAATCACATGGATAAAGGTGGGTTGGTTAAAAAATGTCAAGGGGAAATTGTGTAAAACTATCTGGCTGAAGTGTTCTGATGACTTAACAGAAAGGGTTGATGAGGGCAATGTTACTGATGTGATTAACATGGATTTCCAGAAGATAGCATACAACAAATTGTGCAGAAGATTATAAGTCATGGTACAAGAGGCACGGGCAACATGGATACAACATTAACTGAGTGATAGGAAAAAGAGTCAATGGTCAGTGGATATATTTCTGGCTGGAGGATGATTTGGAGTGGAGTTCCCAACGAGTCAGTATTGGGACTGGCATGTTCCAGTAAGGCATGTTCCAGTAAGGAGAAAGGATAAGGATAGCAAGGTAAGGGCACCTTGGATAAAGAGGGAGGTTGTGAATTTACTCAAAAAGGAAAAAACCAAATGGAAGGTTTAGGAAGCTAAAATTGGGCAAGGACTGTAAAGAATATAAAGAAAGCAGGAAAGAATTCAAGCAGGGAATTAGGAGAGCAAGAAGGGACCATGAAATTGAAAATAGGTTTAAAGAGAATTCCAAGGCATTCTAGGCATACATTTAAAAAATAAAAATAAGAGGATAAAGAGGGAGAAGGTAGGACCATTTGAGAATAAAGGAGGAATTTGTGTTTGGAGGCTTGTGAAATCCTGAATGAGTACTTTGTGTCAGTATTGACCCAGAAGAAGGATTTAGAGGATAGTGAGATTAGTGTGCAGCATGCTGATATGCAAGGACATTTTTGAGATAAAGAAGGAAGTGATATTGGGTTTTTTGAAGAGCACTAAGGTTGATAAGTCGCAAGGGCTTGATGCTATCTATGCCAGGTTTTTGAGTGAGGCAGGAGAGGAGATTACTGGGACTTTGACCACGACATTTGTATCTTCACTAGCCACTGGAGAGATACCGGGAGATTGGCAAGCAGCTAATGTTGTTCCTCTGTTCAAGACTGCAATAAGGGATAATCCAGGAAATTATAAACTGGTGAGTCCTTCATCAGTTGTTGGGAAGCTATTGACAGAATTCTCCAGGATCATATTTAACACATTTGGAAAAGCAGTGCCTAATTAGGGGCAGTGAGCGTAGCTTTGTGTAGGGCAGGTCATGTCATACTAACTTGCACGGTGGCACAGTGGTTAGCACTGCTGCCTCACAGCGCCAGGGACCTGGGTTCAATTCCCGCCTCAGGCAACTGACTCTGTGGAGTTTGCACATTCTCCCCGTGTCTGCGTGGGTTTCCTCCGGGTGCGCCGGTTTCCTCCCACAGTCCAAAAAAAATGTGCAGGTTAGGTGAATTGGCCATGCTAAATTGCCCGTAGTGTTAGGTGAAGGGGTAAATGTAGGGGAATGGGTCTGGGTGGGTGCGCTTCGGTGGGTCGTTGTGGACTTGTTGGGCCGAAGGGCCTGTTTCTACACTGTAAGTAATCTAATCTAATCTAATGGTTGAATTGGTTGTGGAGGTGATCGATGAGGGTAGAGCGGGTGGATATTGTCTCTATGGATTTTAGTAAGGCTTTTGACAAGGTCCCTCATGGTCGGCTCATCCAGAAGAGTATAATGCATGGGATCCATGGTAACCTTTCCGCATGGATTCTGAATTGGTTTGCCCATAGAAGGCAGAGAGTAGTTGTGAAAGGGTGTTCTACTGGCTGGAGAATGGTGACTAGTGGCGTTCTGCAGGGAATCATATTGGGACCTCTACTGTTTGTAACAGATATAAATGACTTGGATGAAGTTGTAGATGGGTGGGTTAGTAAGTTTGAAAATGATGCAAAGATCAGTAGAGTTGTGGATATTGTAGAAGGTTGTGAGAGGATGCAGCGGCATATAGATCAGTTGCAGATATGGGCGGAGAAATGGCAGATGGCGTTTAATCCGTCTAAGTGTGAGGTGCTACTCTTTAGGAGATCAATTGTTAAGGAAAAGTATACAGTTAAGGGCAGAACCCTGAACATATCGATGTACAGTGGGATATTAGGGTTCAAGTTTGTAGCTCCCTGAAAGTGGCCTCACATGTAGGTAGGGTGTTAAGAAGGTGTGTGTCATACTTCCAGTATTGGTCAGGACATTGAGTCCAAGAGTCAGGATGTCACGTTGCATTATATTGGTTAAGCCATACTTAGAATATTGCATTCGGTTCAAAGTTAAAAATCACACAACACCAGGTTATAGTCCAACAGGTTTATTCAGAAGCACTAGCCTTCGCAGCGTTTTCGATGGTCGTGGAATATAAGATCATAACACACAGAATTTATAGCAAAAGTTTACAGTGTGATGTAACTGAAATGATCTATTGAAAAAGACCGATGTCTTATAACCTTATACTCCACAACCACCTGATGAAGGAGCAGTGCTCTGAAAGCTAGTGCTTCCAAATAAACCTCTTCAAATATAACCTGGTGTTGTCTGATTTTTAACTTTCTCTTCCATCATTGTATAATTTGCTCTAGAAATAGACTTGCCTTATCTCTGAGATCGTATGCTTTCTTGCATGACTCACGAACTGCCTTATCTGGAGACTGTCTCTAATCAGCATTTGAATACAGAGTATTGACACACACCCTGAGAACAATGCACCATTAATACCCCACTCTTGGCAAGGTCTCAACTTGGCAAGGGCGGCACGGTGGCACAGTGGTGGGCGGCACAGTGGCACAGTGGTGGGCGGCACAGTGGCACAGTGGTTAGCACTGCTGCCTCACAGCGCCAGGGACCTGGGTTCAATTCCTGCCTCAGGCGACTGACTGTGTGGAGTTTGCACGTTCTCCCCGTGTCTGCGTGGGTTTCCTCCGGGTGCTCCGGTTTCCTCCCACAGTCCAAAGATGTGCGGGTCAGGTGAATTGGCCATGCTAAATTGCCCGTAGTGTTAGGTAAGGGGTATATGTAGGGGTATGGGTGGGGTGCGCTTCGGCGGGTCGGTGTGGACTTGTTGGGCCGAAGGGCCTGTTTCCACACTGTAAGTAATCTAAGTAATCTAAAAAAAACTCTGCTGCATGCAAGTGTAAGTCGGCCATCTAGTGGTGAATTTGTGGTACTGATCTAATTAAGCAAATTGTCATTGGGCCATTTATAAATCCCCACTGAATTGGAGCTTTTCGACGCAGTCGCGATCCATCTGTTTTATGGACTGGCTGCTACCCATGACATATTATGAGATGTAATAAGCTTGGTCAATTCCCAAGGTCTGCATCTGAGATTTTCTTCAACAATGTCCGATGAAGGAAAGCATGCCGTACGCCTTCTTGATCACTCGGTCGACCTGCATTGCCACCTTCAGGGCTTGAACACTCTGTACGTCAATTTTCCCAAGGGCATTTCCATTTACTGCGTAGTTCGCTCTCGAATTGGATCTTTCAAAATGCATCATCTCACATTTGCCTGGATTGAACTACATCTGCCATTTCTCTGCCCAACTCTCCAATCTATTTATATTCTGCTGCATTTTCTGACAGTCCCCTTCATCATCTGCTAACCCACCAATCTCAGTGTCATCTGCAAATCAGACCACCTACACATCGATCCAGCTCATTGATGTATATAACAAACAACAGTGGTCTCAACACAGATTCCTGTGGAACACCACTGGTCACTTCTCTCCATTTTGAGAAACTCCCTTCACTGCTACTCTCTGTCTCCTGTTCCCCAGCCAGATCTCCATCCATCTAGCTAATACACCCTGGAGCCCCAGCAACTTCACTTTCTCCATCAGCCTTCCATGGGGAACCTTATCAGATGCCTTACTGAAGTCCATGAGTATGACATCTACAGCCCTTCCCTCATCAATCAACTTTGTCACTTTTAGATTAGATTAGATTTCTCCAAGAATTGTCTTCAGTTTTTAAAACAAAAGCCAAGCATTAAAATCCTTGTTACTCTTTTTCTTTTGTTAAAGCTTCCAATGGATGTATTTCAAAATACAAACTATATTGCACCACTGTTACTTTAACTTGAAGTAGTTAAAACTCTCTTTGCTCAACGTTTTTTGAAAAGGAACGAGCATTTGGAAAGGCCTTGGACATAAAGATGCAGGTTAGATGGAGATCTAAATGAAGACAGTGAATTTCACTTCTGGTGAGAATCCAGAAGTCACTCAGGAAGGGCACTGTAAAACATCATTTTTTTTTCCCAATGTCTGCATAGTCAGTTGCTCAAAACAGAAGAGACCTTTGAGATGATATTGGAAAATCAGGCAGTCAGTGGAAACGCTGCTGATATTGTGACTGGAAAATTCTAAACTAAAAGCAGCAAAACCATTAATCAATTTAAAAAGTTTTTAGTATATGAATTTTAAATTGTCTAGGAGAAAGTGAGGACTGCAGATGCTGGAGATCAGAGCTGAAAATGTGTTGCTGGAAAAGCGCTGCAGGTCAGGCAGCATCCAAGGAGCAGGAGAATCGACGTTTCGGGCATGAGCCCTTCTTCAGAAATGAAGTAGGTCGCATGCCCGAAATGTCGATTTTCCTGCTCCTTGGATGCTGCCTGACCTGTTGCGCTTTTCCAGCAACACATTTTCAGCATTTTTACATCATCCTCAGCTGCAAAATGCAGTCCAATTACTGAGCATGGGGAGAAAGCAGAAAGGTTTCATATTTAGTATGATTTTTATTGCTTTCGTAGGATGTTTCAGACAAGCTGACCAACCAATTTAGTTTTAAAACCTGTTGTGTTCTGTGAAAAGTTGTTGGAGCTGTAAGATGTTTACCTGTTTTAAGGACGCTCTCAGAACCGCTCCAATTATCATGCTCTGCTACCAAGGCAAAAGGTTTACTTCCCTCTACAGGAACTAAATAGCACATCTACAGCCCGAGTTATAACATAGATTAGACAATCAATCCAAAAGGCGCCTGATAAATCCATAATTTGAAGGTCTCTTATGGTAAAGTCCGTGTGTCTTGTCAAGGAGGCCTGGGATCAAATCCCACCTGCTCCAGAGATGTATAATAACTTTGAACATAGAACATATCTACAAACAATGCACCTGAAATGGAGCTCCATTTGTGTTGAGAGGTTATGCATACATGATTTTCCAGCAATCTTGTTTTTAACTTACAGTTTAGCAACAGGACCAACACTAGCAAGGCTTGTCATTCACTTCCATTGAGACAGTGCTGGTGAGTTGCCGACTTGAACAACTGGTCTATCTGGTGAAAATGCATCTATACTGATGTTAGGCAGGGAATTCCATGACTTTGATTCAGTGACAATGCAGGAATACCAATCTAGTTCCAAATTAAGGTAGGACACGAATGTGAATGCACCTGTCAAGTTAGTCTTTTTCAATGATGGAGATTCCAGAATTGGAAGCAACAGCTTGACAAGTGGCTCTAGGATATAGTAAGGACAGGAGCTGCACATGGTGCTAACATTGCATGGTCATCAGCAAATATTCTCACCTCTGACATTATGAAGGAGCAAATAGATGCAAAGATAAAGCAAAAGATTTTCTCCCGATTTTTGCAAAATCATTGGTTAAGTCCCAGTTAGAGAACTCTGCTCAACAATGGGTAACATAATATAGGACGAATGGCAACGCACAAAAAGGGGATTCACTGAAATGGTATTGAGGATAAAGGATGATAGCAAGAATATTTGGAACCAAGAGAAGCTAGGAATATTCTTCTGACAGCAGAGTAGGTGAAGGGAAGATTTGATAGAAACTATTTATAGAAAAAGAAACAGGCTCCACTGACAGCAGGATGAGTGGCCAGTGGATGTATTTGATGGAGGAATGATAGTTGATAAAAGGTAGTTTGGTTCCACATGGGACTTCCCTTCAAGTGTCCCATTTACCTTTTCCCCAGGCAGAATTCAGCCCCATTCCCTATTCTCCCCCCATTCACCAATCCTTCCATTTCCGCTGCTTCCTACAGTTCCTTGACCTCCACATCTCCCCAGTCTCCCTCAAGCCCTCCAACATCTCCTTTGCTCCACTCTCAGTGAATGGAAGTTGGTTTGTCTTGCTCTGTGACTGCATGGATAGAGCGTGCAAAAGCAGGTAAGTTAAGAATACCATACAAGCAACAAGAGGAATTGCTTACCTATGCAGGGGCTATCACCAATCCGGCCGACCAAGGTGTTAGTTAGACCTACAGTGGAAGTGGCACAGGCCACATTCCCAAAACTGTTTAATGCAATAGCACATGGTCACTATGTTAGCCAAAAATGAAGCTTAAGAAATTGGAAATCATATATAAAGTATCAGTGTACAACCCTTCAGTATTAAACTATTTTAACCAATTAAGCACAGTAACTAACTAGGTTAAAATGATGTCTACTTAACCACTTGAACTGAAGCAAGTGTTAATGCTCCAATAATGACATAATGTTGTTCGCAGATAGTCAAACTTCGGGACATGAAGTTAGTGCATGGTGTACTGAAGTTATGCTCACGTTCCTGCACAGCCTTAGTCACAAAGATAAAATATTTTATGAGTGACGGCAGAAATTGAACTCCCCTCCCACTCTGACAAGGTCATGCAGGTCCTGGGCCGCCTCCACCGCCACTCCCTCATCCCCCGACGCCTGGAGGAAGAATGCCTCCTCTTCCGTCTCGGAACACTTCAATCCCAAGGCATCAATGTGGGCTTCACCATTTCCTCATTTCCCCTCCCCCCACCTTACCCCAGTTCCAACCTTCCAGCTCAGCACCTTCTTCATGACCTGTCCCACCTGCCAATCTTCCTTCCCGCCTATCCACTCCACCCTAAACTCTGACCTATTGCACACTTGGCTACCTTCCCCTCATCTCCACACCCCTCCCATTTATCTCTCCAGCCCGGAGGCTCCCAGCCTCATTCCTGATGAAGGGCTCCTACCTGAAACAATGATTTTCCTGCTCCTCAGATGCTGCATGACCTGCTGTGCTTTTCCAGCACCACTCTAATCTTGACTCTGATCTCCAGCATCTGCAGTCCTCATTTTCACCTAAAACTTTAACATAGCAGAAGGAAACTGCTGGTTACTGCAAGTATAAGTGATTAACTCTGATATCACATGCCCGGTGACTGTGCTCTGAGGATCTGTGTACAATGTGATAAACACTATTGCGCATGTGACTATTTTAGGCAAATAGAGGGTGAATGAATAACATCCAAGTGTAGACGGTGCTCTGGCCATAACCCTGGCTCGTGCTTCTTTTTACATTTTGGCTCAGATTCTGCAGATATGGGAATTCAGAAAATCCTGCTCAACTCCAGCTGCACGTCTAACACTACAGTAAAACATGGAAGGTAACAGGCAACTTGATTCAAACAAGTTCCATATTGTAAGAAATGCTAATTATATCAAATGAGCCCACACTAAAACCCCATAACCATAATGATACTGAGGTCAATAAAAATCATTGTACAGGATTCTGTAAGAGGTATAGTTTAATGAACAAAATAAGATAGAATTAAATACGCTTCCATTTGCAAATCTACTGGGGTGGAAGCTGCTTGGAGGTTTCGCTGCCATCGATTTCCCCTAAACGTTCTGTAATCAAAGCCTCCATTGGGACTTCGGGAAACCTCAGTGTTTCAGCAAATCGCGATGCCCCTCGGTCACTCAGCATCACATGATTGGTCTGGAACAGCAGCAGCTTCCAATCAGCATTTAATTAAATAAATCACAACATATCACCAACAAAAACAGAATTTGCTGGAAGACTTTAGCAAGTCTGGGCGGCACGGTGGCACAGTGGTTAGCACTGTTGCCTCACAGTGCCAGAGACCCAGGTTCAATTCCCGCCTCAGGTGACTGTCAATGGAGTTTGCACATTCTCCCCGTGTCAGCGTAGGTTTCCTCCAGGTGCTCCGGTTTCCTCGCACAGTCCAAAATGAGCAGGTTAGGTGAATTGGCCATGCTAAATTGCCTGTAGTGTTAGGTGAAGCGGGGGAATGGGTCCAGGTGGGTTGTGGGTTGGTGTGGACTTGTTCGGCCAAAGTGCCTGTTTCCACACTAAGTAATATAGTCTAATATCACCAACAAAAACAGAATTTGCTGGAAGACTTTAACAAGTCTGGCAGTGGCTGTGGAGAGAAATCAAGTGGAGTGACTCTTCCACAGAGCTGCTAGTCACTAGGAAAGTGTTTTTTTTAATGCAGAAGATAGAGTGGGTCGGGGGTGAGGGAGGGAAGGAGTAAAGTGGAGATGAAGCCCAGAGAGAGAGAGATAAACAGTTGGGCAGACGGAGAAGTGGAGCAGCCTGGGAAATCAAATAGCTAATAGGGGGATAAATTACTGGCTAATAATGGGTTGTATGTAATAGCAGACCACGTAAGGACAAGGCTTGGGGTTGGGGTAAGGAATGGAAGAAGGTGTTTCAAGTTCTAAAATTGTTGAACTCCGACTCTAGAAGGCTCTAGAGCTCTTAAATAGAAAATGAGGCACTGTTCTGGAACAATGCAGCAAGCCTGACACAGTGATGTAGGCCAGAGAGCAAGATGGGATGCTGAAGTTTCAAGCAACTGGAAGCTCAGGGACATTTTTTTGCACACAGAACATGGATGTTCTGCAAAGCAGTCACCCAGTCTATGCTTTGTTTCCCCAGTGTAGTCGAGACCACATTTTGAGCAGGGATTGCAGTAAACTAAATCGAGTGAAGTATAGATTAAGCATGATTTCATCTAGAAGGTGTGTTTAGCCGCTGAGATATTGATGATGGAGGAAGTAAATGGACAGATATTCTACCTTCTGGGGTTGCAGAATGAAGGAAGAGTGCACTAGAGTCTCCCAGAGGGAATGGTCCTTGAAGAAGGCTGACACGGGAGGAGAGGAGATGGGAGGACATATTTGTTGATGACATTTGGAGGTTGCAGAAATGGGGCTTATGGAGTGTAGAGAGACCTAACTCAATTCTGCTTTTCTTCCCTTGTCCACATACCCCACAAAGAGACAACATAACTGGGCTCCGTGTGGGTATCCATGGCCACCTCTCTGACCTGAAGAAGGTGAGTGCCATTAAGAGAAGCTGTTCAGGTGAGGATAAGCTCAGCCAGGTGGAGGAGAGTGGTGGTGGGTAGGGCCCATCAGGCCATTTTTCCAGGAAGAAGCAGAGAGCCCTGAGACCACCCTAATGGGATGGATGGGGAGAAGATTGCTTGTCCACAGTAAAGGGGAGGTGGCTAGAGCCTGCAAACTGGAAACTCTGAAACTGACGTAAAGTATAGATATAAGTGGGAAGGGACTGGTCAATGGAAGAAAACCAGAATTGAGTTAGGTATCTCTACACTGCATAAGCCCCATTTCTGCCACCTCCAAATGCCATCCACAAACTGGTAACTTTGTGTGGAGTTTGCACGTTCTCCTTGTGTCTGTGTGGGTTTCTTCAGGATGCTCCAGTTTCCTCCCACATTCCAAAGATGAGCAGGTTCAGTGAACTGGCCAAACCTCCCATGAGAGGAAACATCGTCTCTGCATTTTCGCTGTCAAAGCCTATGTTTCAATGAGATCATGGCTCATTCTTCTGAATCCCAGTGAGTACGGTCCCAAACTGTTTAATGTTTGTTCGTAAGACAATCCATCCATTCTCGGGACCATCCAGAGAAGATAGATGATTGGCTTCATTATCTCCAAGTTTAATTCAGTCGGGTTGTTCGAGGCAGAGTAATGCAGTCAGAAAATGCACGGAATTATTCGCAATGTCAGCAAAATATATTACATGATCCTGGCTATCATTGGTATTCCGGGTAAGTGGGTTTGTACAGAAACTGTAAATATGCTGGTTTTACTGTGGGACTGATACTGCTGACCATCTTTCTGCAGATACCAGGTCACTTTTTATCATATATTTTCAAACTGGTCGGTTAGTCTCAATTAACTCTGGAGTTTTGATTTACTGCGTTGGATACAAGTGAGGTTCTGATTGTAGTTGGCATGACTGTTTAGTCCAATGATATCTAAACCAGCGATGCCTGCAAAAGAAAAATTGATATTATCGAATCAGAAACAGAAATTTCTGGAGAAACTCTGCAGGTCTGGCAGCATCTGTGGAGAGAAAGCAAAGTCAATGTTTTGAGCCTGGTGACCCTTCTACAGATATGATAGCCTGGACTCGGACAGTATGTTTGCTTCAATCTATTTTAGTCTATTTTCTTTTCTCTCCTGAACAATTAATTTAGTGGCACTTAATATTTTGTCTCTGGAAAGTGTGGCCTGTCTTCCTGCACCACTTGCTACCTGGTGGCCATGGCAGCATCTGATCTGATGGTTGTTATCACTGAGGTCATACTGAGGCAGATCAATGTTTATTATTTCCCTTTATCTTTCTTGGATAAAACTCCTGTGTGAAGCATAAACAATGTCCTGTCAATAACAGCCACTTTTTGCTCTGTTTGGTTCATTGTCACTTTCAGCTTTGATCGTTTTGTCACTATTTGCTTCCAGAAAATGGAA
The DNA here is from genome assembly GCF_020745735.1 of Hemiscyllium ocellatum. NCBI lineage: Eukaryota > Metazoa > Chordata > Chondrichthyes > Orectolobiformes > Hemiscylliidae > Hemiscyllium > Hemiscyllium ocellatum. The sequence goes on along the minus strand of NC_083447.1, from coordinate 24,111,120 downwards.
AACTAAATATTGCACAAAGAGAAATGCTGTTGTAATTCTAACAACAATCTACCATAGTTTTGTATTTCAAAGCCGAGCTATTAGAGTGAATCCCAGCTGAGTGGGATTTAAATGGTTCCTTACAGTTCTTAATCCATTGTTGCCATTTGATCTAATTCTGCTGCTCAACGCTCTGACAGTCAGACACATTATAGTAGCCAGTCGAGTCCATAAGGGACTGAGGGGTCAGAACAAAGAAGAGAATCACAGTGATCCAGAGATGGAGAGCAGAAGGAGGTCTACAATTTTACTCTCTACCATTTCTGGCAGCTTTGTTATTTTGTGTTCCACCCCAGATCCCCAAGAGAAAGGGGGAGGATTCCTGCGTAGAGGGCCCTCCACTGGGGATCCCCATCGCCCGGTAGCAAGTGGGCACGCCAGGGCGTGTCCGGACGGTGGATGAAGGAGAAGAGGTGGACAGTGTGCAGCAGCAGTCGATACAAGGCCTGCCTTTTCACCCCCTGAAAAGAAACAAAATTAAAATTCTGGAGGTGGCTCAGGTTGTGGGGCACAGGCTCCCACGGGAAGTACGGGACCTTGGGGCCAATGTGAAATTCCGTCCGGGCTGGGTAAGTGCGGACGGGATCCCACCGCACACCTCAGCGTCCTCCAACTGGTGCACTACGTTGGGTCCGAGCACTGCCGTTTTAAGGAGTCAGATGGCGGTGGCCACGTACCAGGCATCTACCGCTGCCCTGCTCGCTATGTCTTGCGGCAACGTCCAGCCCAGGCCCCCGGCACCCAGCACGTCCCCAACCCTGGTCGCCCTCGCCGCCATGACCCTCCCCTCCAACAACCACACGAACCCGTGAGCACGGAGGTGCGGATTCCTGAGCAACGGCTCCCTGATGACAGCCGCTACTCCTGCCGGAGGGTAGGCACGGCGCGATTCGACCATGTTCCAGACAGTGATCAGGTCCTGGTAAAAGACAGGCAGCACCTTGAGGGCGACCTCCAAATTGTCAAGGTCGACGAACAGGAGCTGCGTGTCGTAGTTGAGGTTACGCACCTGGTGGAAAAAATACGTCGCCAGGGCGCACCACCTGTGAGGAGACTCGACGTAAAGGTATCGCTGCAAGGTCTGAAGGCGGAAAGTCACGACCTGAGTGCGGATGCACACCAGCGACTGACCGTCCTCCTCAATAGGGAGACTCAGAACCCGCGCAGCGACCCAGTGCATCTTTTTGTCCCAGAAGAAGTCGACCAATGTTCTCTGGATGTCAGCGACAAAGCCAGGAGGAGGGACCAAAGAGGATTGATGTTTACCCTCAGAAACTCAATAAAAAAAAACTTGCTGACTTTACAGGTTTATGTCAGTCTCATTCATACCTTGTGTTAATCCCGTGGGAGTTGTGTGAAATAATTGCTGGAATAGGGAAGGGTCCAGCAATTCCTTTCCCTCCAGCTCAGTCTGAACCGAATCAAGAAGCTGTGACTCTGGGACTGGAACAGATCTGCAGCAATCTCGGCTGGTTCTAACAAGTCAGTCTGACAGAGAGACATTTGTGTGGGGATGGCAGGGGCTGGGTCCGGGTCACTGGATATACCACACTTAGTCCAGGTTCAACCCTCACTGTTCCACTAAGCTGCCATCACCTGACTGGTCGACTGGATACTACAAAGGTTGTGCATCCTGACAACATCAGTCTCTAAAAATTGTCACGTACCTAATAAAGGTGTGCCTGTACAGCTACAGTGCTGGCATGGAATACAATGTCTGCAGTGTGAGATAACTGATATATGGACAGTCCACAGTGTGCAACATAAGTACTGTCTACAGTAATACAATATCTACAGTAATGTAACATCTATAATATTTGATAACTAATAGATGGACACTGTAGTGTGCAAAGTGTGAACTTCCAACAGTGATATGCTGTCTACAATGTATGACAATGACATGTGGACAGTTAGCAGAATGCACATTTATATTGTCTGCAGTAATACATAGTCAATGGTGCGGGAGACTGATATTTGAACATTTAGCTGCGTGCAGCCTGAATTGAACACACAGGTGCATAATGAGATGCTGGGTCCTTTCCAGTCTTTACCATTGGACAATGCACCATTTGTTGAATGGAGCCTTGTGGAGATCTGTGTTAGAACCAAATATTTAACAGACAAATCGACAAAATTGCCGTTGGACACTGACATGTTGACCCGACCCTGCAACCCGACATGAGATAGGGACCAGAGATGGTCAAAGTGAAATCACAGTGAATGCAGTGGGAGCATCAAAAAATGGCCTTTTAGGGACTGGGAGGGAGATTACTTAATTAATCTTCCCTTACAAATGTGATTTCTTTCAGAGTTTTGTTAGCGGGATCTCTGCTAGTGTCGGGGTCTCCAGTGTATTTGATGACAGTGGTTCAGGCACACGTTGTGCAGGTGCTCACTGGTTCCAAACTACGACCTGATCCTGACTGATTTTACACACACTGATGCAGACCCTGTTATTCCCACAGGGGAACAGTTACAGCGCTGACCATTCTCTGACCCAGTATCAAACACAGACTGTCACTAAAGTCTAACGCTGGGAATAATTACACACTTGAACATATGTTTACTACACAAACAACCGTATGTTTATGATAAATTGAATATAGCTTTATGTACAACTGAAGACAGGGGATTAATTATTAAGAAATAATTAATAACAAACAGGTTTGTTGTACAATTGAACAAATTGCAGAGCATGGAGTACAGTAATTGGAATGCCTTGTTGCAGGTGTACAAGAGTTCTTTGTTACTTCTTCAAAGAGGATTGATGAGGATAGAGCAGTAGATGTGATCTATATGGACTTCAGTAAGGCTTTAACAAGGTTCCCCATGGGAGAATGATTAGCAAGGTTAGATCTCATGGAATACAGGAAAAACTAGCCATTTGGATACAGAACTGGCTCAAAGGTAGAAGACCGAGAGTGGTGGTGTTTTTCAGACTGGAGTACCACAAGGATCCTCTACTACTTGTCATTTACATAAATGACTTGGATGTGAGCATAAGAGATACAGTTAGTAAGCCTGCAAATGACACCAAAATTGGAGGTGTAGTGGACAGCAAAAAGGGTTACCTCAAATTACAACAGGATCTGGACCAGATGGGCTAATGGGCTGAAAAGTGGCAGATGGAATTTAATTTGGATAAATGCGAGGTGCTACATTTTGGGAAAGCAAATCTTAGCAGGACGTATATACTTAATGGTAAGGTCCCAGGGAGTGTTGCTGAACAGAGACCTTGGAGTGCAGGTTCATAGCTCCTTGAAAGTGGAGTCGTAGGTAGATGGGATAGTGAAGAAGGCATTTGGTATGTTGTCCTTTTATTGGTCAGAGTATTGAGTACAGGAGTTGGGAGGTCATGCTGCAGCTGTGCAGGACATTGATAAGGCCACTGTTGGAATATTGCATGCGATTCTAGTCTCCTTCCTATTGGAAAGATGTTGTGAAACATGAAAGGATTAAGAAAAGATTTACAAGGATGTTGCCTGGTTTGGAGGATTTGAGCTATAGGGAGAGACTGAACAGGCTGGGGCTGTTTTCCTTGGAGCGTTGGAGACTGAGGGGTGACCTTCATAGAGGTTTATGAGGGGCATGGATAAGGTAAATAGGCAAAGTCTTTTCTCTGGGGTCGGGGAGTCCAGAACTGGAGAGCATAGGTTTAGGATGAGAGGGGAAAGATATAAAAGAGAGCTAAGGGGCAACATTTTCACGCAGAGCGTACGTGGATGGAATGAGCTGCCAGAGAAAGTGGTGGAGGATAGTACAATTGCAACTTTCAAGAGGCATTTGGATAGGTATGTGAATAAGAAGGGTTTGGAGGGATATGGGCCAGGTGCTGGCTGGTGGGACTAGATTGGGTTGAGATATCTGGTCGGCATGGACGGGTTGGACTGAAGGGTCTGTTTCCATGCTGTACATCTCTACGACTCTATGATACGAGTGAGGTCACATTTGGAATACTGTATGCAGTTCTTGTCGCTCTACTATAGAAAGTAACTATTAAACTAGAAAGAGGGCAGAAAGGATTTACTAAGATGTTACCTGGACTGGAAGGTTTGAGCTACAAGAAGAGATGAGATAGGATGGGACATTTTTCCTTGGAGCGTAGGAGATTCAGGGATAACCTTATACAGAACTATAAAATCATGAGCGGCATAGATAAGGTAGGTAGCCAGAAGTTTTTCCCCATGGGAGTTTAAAACTCTGGGGCATATGTTTAAGGTGAGAGGGAAGAGATACAAAAGGGTATAGAGAGGCAGTTTTCTTCGCACTGAGGATGGTGAGTGTCTGGAATGGGCTGGCAGAGATGGTGGAAGTGAGTGCAATTTCATCATTTAAGAAACATTTAGACAGGTGTATGGACGGGTTCAATATGGGGGTACATGGACCAAACACAAGCAAAAGGGACTAGTTTAACGGTGAAAACTGGACAGCATGGGCACGTTGGCCGAAAAGCCATTTCTATGATGGCGATCTCTCGGACTCTTACAAAAGCTTCACAGTCACAGCTCCATCTCCCTGTGCTCGACGGTGAATATTACCCACATACCAACACTCACCAGCTGCTACTGAAAGTTTCTACTGAATACTCCACTTCATTCCCATTCTATTTCAGAATTGCAGGAATTGTTTTTCTTGAGCCAATGTAATATCTCATGTGTTTCACTTGATGGAGGTGAGAGAAATACACCTCTCAGTAATATCAGGTCCAAATAGTTGGCAATTTCTTGATCCTTTGATCACAAATACTCGGACACCAGTCCTGCATTCTCTCAGTGATCGGAGCTGCTTCTTTCCATCTGTACTGAACTGATTCCTCCATAATCTAAGAAAGAAATTAATGATTAATAACCAAGCAATTAATAAAATTAAAATGACAATCATTCATAATTTTCCAATTGAAACACACTTTGAAATCAAACTGTGAGCAGCTACACAGTAACAAATGGGTATAAGTAGTGGGTGAGAGAGAATCTAATGAGATGCTGCACACACAGACAGTGCTGTCAGAAACTAAGGTGTTGATATTTGGGGAATGATGTAAATTGAGGATGTAGTTGGACTGGAGGAAATCGCATTGGACTTGTAATGCAGTGACCTAGAGTATAAATACCAGCAACTGACTGAATTTTATCTCAAATAATTAATCCATCTGGAATTGAAAGTTAGGTTCTGCAATGGAACTATGAAACTAACACCAATTGCTGTAAACACACATCTGCTTCACTCATGTCCATCACCAAAGGGAATCTGGGAATCTTACCTGGTCTGGCCCAGAGGTATTTTCAGAAGACATTAAATAGTTCTGACTGATAAAGATGTGGTTAAAGATTAATGTTTCAGATATGAATATGGAATGAAAATGGGATGGATATCTGGTTTCAACTTTGGCACTAAAATTTACAACACACATAATTAACACAGTAATGACTCCTTCCTAACAACTGGTATCAAGATGGATATGGGCAAGGATTTTTATTCTGCTGATTTTTCATCACTTCACACTGAAATGTTGATTGCACTTTGAACACCACCTCAAAGACATGCTTCAAATGGCAAGGACGGAGAACAGATTCCAACTGGGGAGCATCAGATTCTCAGGAGCAACGCAAGGGACCTAATTCGTGAGGACGTAGCGCGAGTTTCAGGTCTAGTCTGGTTGACAAAGGGAACCAATAAGAGATAACAACTTGTTTCAACTTAATGAAATGGGAATCGCAGAGGCCATGGGGCTCAGCAGGAGAAAGAGCATCCACCAGAGGGTGGTAGTGAGAAGTGACTGAGGAAAATTCTGGGAGTTGAATCACTAGAACAGGGAAGGAGATTGCTGAGTATTCAGTGTCAAAGAACAGCTGGATTAACCCCTGGAAAGGGAGGGTGAACAGCAGTGTGTGTGATTCAGGTGGGAACTAACAATCAACAACTTTAAGGCAGAGCAAAGAGTGTCTTTCAGCAAGGTGACGGTCCTCCAGGAGCAGTTGATGTTTGTCTCGTGCGTCCCGGGAAACAGACTGTAGAGCACAGAGTCTTGTGTCATGGAGCTGCTCAGGACGAACCTTGACAAAGGCCACTGCATCTTTCTCCAGATTTCCTTTGCAAAGACAAATTCTAGAAGGAGATGTGTTACATTCTCTCTCTCTCTCCCCACAACCCCTTAGAGAGTAGCATGCTGAGGCTGAGAGAGACAGACAACAGACCGAGAGAGAGAGAGACAGAAAAAGAGAGGAGGATTCAACGACAGAAGCAGGGCTGAGTAGTTGCCTACATGCAATGCCTTGGTGAGACCACACCTGAAGTCATGTGTGCAGTTTTTGTCCCTTATCCAATGAAGGACATTCATGCATAGAAGGGATACAACAAAGGTTTCCCAGACTGACTCATGGGATAGCAGGACTGATGAATGAAGATAGACTGGATCAGTTAGGACTATTTTCACTGTAGGTTAGAATAATATTAGGCTTCTTTTAGAAACCTACAAAATTCAAATAGGAAATGTCAGGGTAAACACAGGAAGGATGTTCCCAATGTCCAGAACAAAGGGTCAATGTCTAAGGATCTGGGGTAGGCTATTTCGAGCTGAGATGAGGATAAATCTCTTCACTCAGGTTGAGGTGAGTCTGTGAAATTCCCTGTCAGAGCGAATGTTTGTTGGCTAAAACACTGAATTGTTGGAAAGAAAAAGCTAAATATTATTCTCAAAAAGAACAGAAATTTCTGGTGAAACTCAGCAGGTTTACAGAGAGAGAAACAGTCAGCTGTGAAGAAGAATCACTCGACTCAAAACATTAACTTTACTTTCTCGCCACAGATGCTGTCAGGACTGTTGAGTTTCTTCAGCAATTTTGGCTTTTGTTTCAGGTTTCTACTATCTGTATTTCTTTGCTTTAGTACGCCATGTTGTGGCTGTGCAGGCCATTGCTTTGGACACTTTTGAAATGCTGCATGCAGCTCTGGGCTTCTTTGCTATAGGAAGGATGTTGTGGAAGTTGAAATGGTTCAGAAAGGAGTTACAAGGATGTCGTTGGGGTTGGAGGGTTTGATCTAGAGGGAGAGGCTAAATAGGCTGGGGCTGTTACCCCTGAAGCATGGGAGGCTGAGGGGTGACTTTATATCAAGGTTTATAAAACCATGAGGGGCATGGGTAGGGCAAATAGACAAGATGTGGTCCTCAGGGTTGGGGGAGACCAAAACTAGGGGGCATAGGGTTAAGTTGAGGGGGCAAGATTTAAAAGGGACCTAAGGGGCAACGTTTTCACACAGAGGGATGATATGAGATTGGAGTGAGCTGCCAGAGGAAGTAGTGGAGGCTGGGACAATTACAGCATATAAAAGGCATCTGGATGGGTTTATGAATGCGAAGGGTTGAGGGAGATTAGGGCCAAATGCTGTCAAATAAAGTCTGTGATGATGCTGCTCCTTTAACAAGGTTCTGTTGTACGTGGTTTTCCTCCCCCCCCCCAGAGAGATCATAAAAGACACAGGTTCCAAAAGGTTTGGGTTTCGAAGGGTTTTCGGGCCAGTTTGATTATAGCTACAGATACTGCCTCCAGCAAAAAGTTTTATTTTTAAAAGACATTTGTGCAATGAAAGGGAAATGGTCACTCCCCCCAGCTCAGCTTTTCTCTGGTTTGATTTGGTTTTTGGAAGTCTGGCTGTTCACTGAAAGCAGACAGGTAGTGTTTTGAGGCTGCAGATCCCAGAAACAGTTACATGAAAGAAGCAGATTTGTGCTAATCCTCTCTGTCTGACATCTCTCTCCTGTAAGATCTTGTGTTTGATGTTACCTTTTGCGCCAAGACATGATTATGGGAATTGTTGCAAGCACTGGGAAGAACAGGTAAAGTCTGTTTGGTTTTTGGATAGGTGAGGTTATTCTGCATTCAGTTTCCTTTTGCTTCTATTTCATTGGGTAATCTTGTAAATAAATTTGGTTTTGTTTAAAATGAAGTGATTGGACCAGTGGCACACCTCCTGGATATCCACTTTACACTTTCTTAAAACAATGAGCAAAGTTAGGGTCTGGGCTACTTTCTTGAAATGTTTTGAGGGGATCTGGTCTGGTCCATAACAAATCAGAGACATGTACAGCACAGAAACCGATTCCTTAGGTCCAACTCGTCCATGCTGACCAGATATCCTAACCCAATCTAAAAATCATTCAACACCAGGTTATAGCCCAACAGGTTTAATGGAAGCACTAGCTTTTGGAGCACTGCTCCTTCATCAGGTGGTTGTCCGGAGCAGCGTTCCAAAAGCTAGTGCTTCCAATTAAACCTCTTGGACTATAACCTGGTATTGAGAGATTTTTAACTTTGTATACCCCAGTCCAACACTGGCAGCTCCACATCCTAACCTAATCTAGTCCATTTGCCAGCGCTTGTCCCATTTCCTTCCTATTCTTGTGCCCACCCAGATGCCTTTTAAATATCATAATTGTACCAGCCTCCACCATTTCTCTGGCAGCTCATTCCATACATGCACCACCCTCTGCATGAAGAGATTGCCCCTTAGGTCCCTATTTAATGTTTCCCCTCTCACTCTAAACCTACACCCTCTAGTTCTGGACTCCCCCATCCCAGAGAAAGACCTTGTCTATTTACCCTAACCACGGGATTCATTATTTTATAAACCTCTATAAGGTCATCCCTCAACCTCCAACGCTCCAGAGAAAACTGAGTTTATTCAGCCTCTCCGTACAGCTCAAAGCCTCCAACACTCCAAAAGAACAACTAAGTAATTCTTTTCTGAACCCTTCCAAGTTTCACAACATCCTCTCGGAGAGAGACCAGAATATTCCAAAAGTGGCTGAACCAATGTCCTGTACAGCTTCAACATGACCTCCCAACTCCTATACTCAGTCCTCTGACCAATATGGGAAAGCATACCAAATGCCTTCTTCACTATCCTATCTACCTGTGACTCCACTTACAAGCAGAGTCCCCAGGACCTTCCCATTAAGTGTACAAGTCATGCCCTGATTTGCCTTTCCAAAATGTAGCACCTCACATTTATCTAAATTAAACTCCATCTGAACTAGATTAATTTGGGGTATCTGTTCGGCATAGACAGTTAGACAAAGGGCCTGTTCCATGCTGAACATCTCTATGACGCCAGGCAGATAAAGTTCTTAAGGGTTAAAGGGGTCAAGGATATCGGGGAGAAAACAGGAACAGGGTTCAAAGGTGGATAATTATCCATGTTATATTTAATGATAGATCAGGATCTATGGGCCGAATGGCATGATGCTCTTCCGATTTTCTATGTTCCGATGAATTAATATGTTAAGCACCCCTGAAGAACATGCTGTGGACATGACTTAAGGAAATTATTGTTTACAATGTTTAATATTTTAACATATGCACTCACTGAATCAGCTCCAAATTCTTGTAGTTGATGATGAAGTCTCTCATTTTCGGAGTGCAATCATCTGTGAATTTGTTTTCATCCAGGTATTGCATTGACAATGAATCGCTCTGACTAAATGCCATCCTCAGGTCTTCAATGTAAGCAAATGTCAGATTGTTATCCTGCAAACTAAAGATTGATAATTACAAATCGGTTTTCGATATGTCTCGAAAAGATAACAGAAATTCCACTGATAAGGAAGGAAGAGAAATAATTGGAGCAGCATAACAAAGTGAGAAAGCTTTTGAACCATCAGCCTCCTTTTCATTTTATTTGACTCACTAATAACGAACTAATAATCAATTAACTTTAATGCTTTTAGTCTTTAACACTATTATTCTTTAATTGAAAGACATTACTCTTAATTTTGAAAAGAATATGCATTCCTACAGCCTCACAGAATCAAACATAGTACAGTGCAGGAGGAGATGATTCGAGGCTCCGAATGAGCAATTCACTTCCTGCCACTCTGTATCCCGTATCCCTGTGCACTGGGCCTTTCCATACCAAAGTTTAATTCCTTTTTGAACACTTCAGTTGAACCGGCCTCTGCCATGATGTCAGTCAGGCACAACATTCCAACCTTAACCAGTCACTGGCAGAAAAGATTATCTCACCTTGTTCTTGCTTCTTTTGGTAAGTGAACAGTTTATTGCTACTGACTCTTTCCACTGTCGTTATCATTTTTAATACTTCATTCAAATTACATCACAGCTTCCTTTTCTTAATGGAGACAGATCCAATGTTTGCAATCTATCTTCAGACCTTACGTTCATGATCCATGAAATCCTTTTCATGAGTCATTTCTTCCTCTCTCCAATGCCCTGTAACTCTCCTCAAGCACAGTAACAACATGGGATGTAAACACATCAGCTTAGGCCAAATTGTATTAATTGAACAAAAACATTAACTTAACTTTTTTACTTTCGTCTCTGAATCTTAATTCTTTTTGTTGAGAATCTGAAAATTGTGCTTCTCTAGTTGGAAGAAGTGTGGTTTGAACTGGCCCCTGAATGAATGGCTTAACTGTAACTTTAAAATAATGCTCTTTCCTCGATCTTTTAGCTAACGACCCTGTCCCATCATTCAGCATTTTCAACATCTCCATTGGTTACCATGTGACCATAATTTCCACAAAAAGATTCTGATTCAATTTCTCCCTAATACCTTCCTGTTGAAATTTGATTGCAGTCTAATATATACTTGTTGTGCAGAACAGAGCAGGATACTTAAGGTGCAGTCTAGCAAGATCGAAGAATGTGGTGCTGGAAAAGCACAGCCAGTCAGGCAGCATCTGAGGAGCAGGAAAATTGACATTTCGAACATAAACCCTTCATCAGGAGTCCTAATGAAGGGTTTATGTTCAAAACATCGATTCTCCTGCTCTTCGGATGCTGCCTCACTGGCTGTGCTTTTCCAGCACCACACTCTTGACTCTAATCTCCAGCATCTGCAGTCCTCACCTATATATGCCAAAGAAACAGCAAATTCCCGACTTGCCACAAATCATTGCACATAAAATTCGGGGTTAATCTTGGGAAGATTACCTACTCCAATCACTTTGTTTTGCATTCCGAATGCGCCAATGATGCAGACAAAATGTTGACTCCTGTATCTCCAATGTTATTGTCATTCAGCCTAACAGCCAAGAAAAAAAACAATCAAGGAGTGGGTAATCTCTCCGATTAACATAACATAAACTTCACCTTCTAGAAACTCCACCAATTGTTTCTCATTGGCACACTGAGGTATGGGCAGATAGAACAGTGTTGTGCAGTATTAGAAAACAGATGGAAATCTTGCATAACTATTCTCACTGAATTAGTTGGTGACCAGTGAACACATATTTCAAACAGTAGATTAATTGCTTGAATGGTGAAAAATGAGAGGTGTACAGTTCTTATCATATATTTTACTCAGTAAATTGCTGTTACTTGTTCACTGACTGAAAGGCTATTGACAGTACAACCCAGCACAACTCTGAAAAGAGGAATTTGATATATACCTGAAGAGAAAACAAGTGATAGCTTTGAGGGAAGAGATGGGGAATAGGATGAAGTGTGTAGGCCATTTAAGGAGCCAGTGCAGACATAATTGGCCAGATGGCCTTATTATGTACTACCCATTTTATGACCTGGAAATAGAATATATATTTTAACCCGAACTGGACACATGGGATTCAGGGAGAGCTTGCCAATTGGATACAAAATTGGCTTAACGGCAGGAGACAAAGTGGAGGGTTGTTTTTCAGACTTGGAGGCTTGTCACCACTGATGTTCCATGGGGATCTGTTCTGGCTTCTCTTTGTTTGTCACTTATAGAAACGATTTGGATGAAAGTACAGAAGGCATGGTTAGTAAGTTTGCAAATGATATCAAAATTGGTGGCATATTCAAGAAAAGGATTTTCTAAGGGATTTTGACAAAATGGGTCAATCGGTTGAGAAATGGCAGATGGAGTTCAATCTAGATAAATGCATTTTGATACAACAAACTTGGGGAGAGGTTAATCAGTTAATGGGAGGGCTTTGGGTAGTGTTGTACAACAGAGGGAGCTAAGGATTCAGGTACATAATTCTTTGAAGTTTGATTTGGTGAGGCCTCTTCTGGAATACTGTGTCCAGTTATAGTCACTTAGGTAAAAGAAGGTGGAGAAGGTTCAGTAAAGGTTTACCAGGAAGCTGTTGATATGGAAGGTTTGAGTTATAAGGAGAGGCTGGAGAGACTGGGAATTTTTCCCACTGGAGCATAAGAGGTTGAGAGGTGACCTCAGAGGGTTATAAAATCATTAGCGATATAAAAAGGCTTAATGGTAGGTGTCTTTTCCTGAGGATGGGGGATTTCAAGACTAGGGCACATTTTTAAGGTGAGAGGAGACAGTTAAAAAAGTCATAAGAAATTTTTTTAAACTCAGAGGGTAGTTCCCGAGGAAGTGGTGGATATGGGTGCAATTAGTGGCAGATGGAGTTTAATTCAGATAAATGCGTGTTGCTGCATTTTGGGAAAGCAAATCTTAGCAGGACTTATACACTTAATGGTAAGGAGTGTTGCTGAACAAAGAGACCTTGGAGTGCAGGTTCATAGCTCCTTGAAAACGGAGTCGCAGGTAGATAGGATAGTGACGAAGGCGTTTGGTATGCTTTCCTTTATTGGTCAGAGTACTGAGTACAGGAGTTGGGAGGTCATGTTGCGGCTGTACCGGACATTGGTTAGGCCACTGTTGGAATATTGCATGCAATTTTGGTCTCCTTCCTATCGGAAAGATGTTGTGAAATTTGAAAGGGTTCAGAAAAGATTTACAAAGATGTTGCCAGGGCTGGAGGATTTGAGCTATAGGGAGAGGATGAACAGGCTGGGGCTGTTTTCCCTGGAGCATCGGAGGCTGTGGGGTGACCTTATAGAGGTTTACAAAATTATGAGGGGCATGAATAGGCTAAATAGACAAAGTCTTTTCCCTGGGGTTGAGTAGTCCAGAACTAGAGGGCATAGGTTTAGGGTGAGAGGGGAAAGATATAGATTAGATTAGATTAGATTAGATTAGATTACTTAGTGTGGAAACAGGCCCTTGGGCCCAACAAGTCCACACCGACCCGCCGAAGCGCAACCCACCCATACCCCTACATTTGCCACTTACCTAACACTACTAGCAATTTAGCATGGCCAATTCACCTGACCCGCACATCATTGGACTGTGGGAGGAAACCAGAGCACCCGGAGGAAACCCACGCAGACGCGGGGCAAAAGAGACCTAAGGGGCAACTTTTTCACGCAGAGGGTGGTACGTGTATGGAATCAGCTGCCAGAGGATGTGGTGGAGGCTGGTACAGTTGCAACATTTAAGAGGTATTTGGATGGGTATATGAATAGGAAGGGTTTGGAGGGATTGGAGGGATATGGGCTGGGTGCTGGCAGGTGGGACTAGATTGGGATGGGATATCTGGTCGGCGTGGACAGGTTGGACCGAAAGGTCTGTTTCCCTGCTGTACATCTCTATGACCCTTTGACTCTAAAAGATATTTTGATAAATACATGAGAAGGAAAGGTTTGGGATATGGACCTGGAGAAGGCAGGTTGGACTAGTTTAGTTTGGGATTACATTCAGCATGGACTGGTTGGACCAAAGGATCTGTTTCCATGTTATTTGACTCTATGACACGTTGAACGCAAGACAGAAAATTGATTGTCTTATATCCAAATTTTTAAAACATTTGTGCAATTATATTCCATTGAACTCATCCATATGTGATCCAGCAAAGAGTAAAAACAATGGTTAATTGTGAGGCACTATTGCCCTGCTTGGATAACACAAAGAAAGAGACTTATAGACATCAATCAATCAATAAATTCCTGCTTCTCTGACATATTTAACAATACACAAGCCATGTTTTCAGTTCCAAGCAGAATGGATAATAGTTCATCCCAACAGTCATGTAAAATATGTGGCGATAAGCTGCCCAATCTCCCTGCTGCTGAGGTAAATGGTGAATTTTGTGTTACCACAAAGGGCAGATCATGCCTCGTGTAAATCACAGACTGTTGAACCACTATTTCAAACCCATCCTGACATTGACCTGTAACAGTTTCAGATACATGAATGGCAGATTTGCTGTGTTAGCGATGTATTCTGCATTGAACTAGGTACAGCATTCACTTTCTATTTATTTAGTGAATGGTTGGGTCAAATACAATATCAGATTAGCTTTAGTTTGTAAAAGTAAACTACAAAGGATGATATTCATCTCTGCAATGGCACACAATTGGTGACAGAGGTTGGTTCGCAGTTTGATTTGCCACCTGATCTCCATTGCTATTCTCTGTCAGTGAGCTGTGTTCAGTCACACACCAGGTCTGTTTATTTAATTGAGGACCTCTTAGGATTAGTGTTCAAACCTTTGCCAACTTTTCTTTTCGTTTAATTTATTATTTTATCAATTTTGATTTGTAGCTGTGACCTGCAATGAGCTGGAAATGATGTTTGGATTGTGAACAGCAACTTGTGTTTCAACAAAACAAACAAGCTGCTGTTTGTTCGCGAGGGAGGGCCTCACAGTTAATGGCAGGTTAGCTCTTGATCAATAGGATCCTGTAGATGTTTCAGCACAGTGGGAGAGCAGCACATTGAACCAGATAAGAGATGTTTGGGAATTGATCAGGCCAGTACCTGGGAACTGTTGTGAACAAATCTGGGATAGAACATAAAATCAAAAGAACTGTGGATACTGGACATTAGAAACAAAAACAAAAATTGAGGGAAAAGCGCAGCATATGTGGATAGATATATTTCGGTCCAATGAGCTTTCCTCAGAACAGCAATTTCCATTTGTTTCTGGGAGAGAACGAGATGGTCAAACATAGGCATAGATCATGGTTTAAATTGGTTTTTGGGACTGTGCTTTTGAGAGAATGAACTTGGCTATTGATGTTACAGCATGAAGATGTAAATGCTCCCTGCCTAACCTTCCACTTTATTTCAGAATTTCAGTCCTCTGAATTCAAAGGTGGCACAGATCGATATCTTCAGAAAATTAACAAAGAAACCATCAACATACATTGAGAATAAGATATGAAAACCACTTAATCTGGCCAGTTTTGTTACTTTATTTTAATTATCCCTTCACCGTGTTTATTTGTCTGTCTGTCTGTCTTTTGTGTGAATTGCCCTGAAAACAAGGTTATTGGTTTCAAACTTTGTTGTTTAATTTTGCTCTGCTAAAGTTCCTATATTGGTAATAAATTGCTTTTCTTTGTTGTTTCAGTTATTAACCTACTGTCTAGGTTTCATAATCAACAGAGCAGCAATTGGTTATAAAGTCTGGTTAAGAATTGTTAAGGTTAAAATCTTTGAAGGTTTTAACTTTACTCTGTTGTGAACACAGAGGTACGATGACTTGGCTCGGTTCTTCGTTTCCTTGTCATAGCACTCGTTAAAGACTCTGCCAGACTCCTTGTGGCTTTGAATGGCTCACAGTGTAAGACCAACTAAGTTAGCCTGGTGCTTTTTTTTGTTATAGTTAGAGCATTATCAAGGTCAATGCGGTAGTAGCGTTAAAAATAAATAAAAAGCATGGAAAACTCCTTGACTCTCAGATAACAAATGAATTGTAATTGTGATTCAGCTACTCTAGTGACAAGTGGCTCAACAGTTAGCACTGTTTCCTCACAGCACCAGGGATCTAGGTTTGATTCCACCCCTGGGTGACTGTCTGTATGGAGTTTGCACATTCGCCCAGTGTCTGCATGGGTTGCCTCTGGGTACTCCGGTTTCCTCCCACAGTCAACCATGTGCAGGTTAAATGGACT
This sequence comes from Hemiscyllium ocellatum, assembly GCF_020745735.1. Classification (NCBI taxonomy): domain Eukaryota; kingdom Metazoa; phylum Chordata; class Chondrichthyes; order Orectolobiformes; family Hemiscylliidae; genus Hemiscyllium; species Hemiscyllium ocellatum. Next base: position 24,095,380 of record NC_083447.1, on the reverse strand, counting down.
GATCGTGCTAAATTGCCCATAGTGTGCAGGGATGTGCAGACTAGATGGGTTATAGAGTCGGAGGGATGTACAACAAGGAAACGGACCCTTTGGTCCAACTCGTCCATGCTGACCAGATATCCTTAATTAATCTAATCAAATTTGCCAGCATTTGTCCCATATCCCTCTAAATGATTAGATTAGATTAGATTACTTACAGTGTGGAAACAGGCCCTTCGGCCCAACAAGTCCACAACGACCCGCCGAAGCGCAACCCACCCATACCCCTACATTTACCTCTTACCTAACACTACGGGCAATTTAGCATAGCCAATTCACCTGACCCGCACATCTTTGGACTGTGGGAGGAAACCGGAGCACCCGGAGGAAACCCACGCAGACACTGGGAGAACGTGCAAACTCCACACTGTCAGTTGCCTGAGTCGGGAATTGAACCCGGGTCTCAGGTGCTGTGAGGCAGCAGTGCTAACCATGATTCCTATTCATATACCCATCCAGATGCCTTTTTAAATGTTGTACTTGTACCAGCCTCCACCACTTCCTCTGGCAGCTCATTCCATACCCACACCATCCTTTGTGTGAAGAAGTTGCCCCTTAAGTCCCTTTTAAATCTTTCCCCTCTCACTCCCAGATCCCAAGGAAAAGATCTTGCCTATTTACCCTAAACATGTTCCTCATGACTTTATAAGCTCTATAAGGTCACCCTCAGCCTTCAATGCTCCAGGGAAAACAGTCCCAGTCCATTCAGCCTCTCCTTATAGGTCAAACGCTCCAAACCTGGCAACCTCCTTCTAAATCTTTTCTGTAGTCTTTCATGTCCCTTGGGAAATGCAGGGATTGGGGAGGGGTCTGGATGGGATGCACTTCAGAGGGTTCTTGATGGTCCAAATGACCGTTTTCTGCTCTGTAGAGATTCTGTGATCCTATGAAATTCATATCAGGTGGAATTTATAAGAGAAAATCAGTGGGTCATTGCCGACATGTAATCTAATTTCACCCAGATCAATACGTACCTTAGAACTTTGCACTTGTGGATTGCAGGTGCCAATCGTTTGATCCCCTCCTCCTGAATATAACATTTCTCCAAATTCAACTCCATCACTGATTCACAAAGTTGTACAACATGAGACGTTACAAAACAGTCCATTGGGTTCAATCTCAGTGCATTCTTTGGATTGGCGTCCCCAAAGTTCAAACGATCCACAGATCCAATCGTCTTCTGAACTAAAGCTCTATTCTGAGATTCCGACAAATAATGGAATATGTTCAGCAGTTTCCTCTTTCCAGTGACTCTGTCCATGTTTTTGATTTCTGCCTGAACATTGTCCTGCAGCCAGTCTATCACCTGACAGGTCGTGTGATGAGACAGCGGACCCAGGAATGGTTCCAGATTTCGGGATGAAGTGGGTGTTGAAAGACCAACTAAAAATCGAATAAAAATCTCAAACCGACCATCATCCTTCTTAAAAGCACAGTGAAGCATTTCCACCACGTCCTGATGCTTTGGACTCAAATACTGAGCCAGGGCGGCCAAGAATTCCTGGATGGTAAGGTGGAGAAATGTGTACACAATGTTTTTAGCTGTGTCATCCCTTTCCAAGATCTCCATCATGAATCCTGAAATGAATTTGCTGGACTCCAGCTGATGCTGAATGAAGTGATTCTCATTAAAAACAATTCTCCTTTTCGAAACTCCCTGATAAGCCAACTCCCCGAGTCGTTGTAAAACCATCCGCTGGTCCTCAACATCTCGCTTGTGGTTGTCCAAGAGATTGGAAGGGTAGATGGAGAAAGGTTGAGTGATGGTTTTGGGAAGAGGTTGCTTGCACTTCAGCTGTGTAAAGAGTGGGCCTAAGGTTGAGCAAATGATCCAGCAATATGAAGGGTTGTAGCACATGGTGTACAGGATCTCATTCTCCTCGACGTGTTTGAAGACATTGGTAGCGATTTGCTCACTGCCAAACAACTTTCTGAAAAACTCTCTTCTTTCATCAGCAAGAAAAGCCCAGGATCTCAGCCCAAAGGTTGACGTTGGCCTTTTCCAATGAGTCAAGGGCAGTCGGCCGGCTGGTAATCAGCACAGAACAACCTCTGAGCAGCTGTTGTTGTACCAGGGAGTGCACCATTTCAAAATCTTCACATCTGCAGTCAGGTGCAACACAGTGATTTGCAGAGACATCACCAGCCACGCGGCCAGTGAAATCAATCTGGTGTTTGTACTCATCTAATCCATCAAAAACCAAGAGAAGATATTCAGGTTTCATCCAGATATCTTCAATTATCTTTTCTAAGTAAGGGTACTGATCCAATACCATTTCGGTCAGAGAAACCGCTCAGTTGATGGCATTAAGATTGTAAAATGTGAAATGTAGAACAAATTGGAACTGAGGATTGATGTTTCCTGCTGCCCATTCATGGACCATCCTCGGTACCCTTGTTGAAAATGTGTTGCTGGTTAAAGCGCAGCAGGTCAGGCAGCATCCAAGGAACAGGAAATTCGACGTTTCGGGCAAAAGCCCTTCATCAGGAATCACCGAAACGTCGAATTTCCTGTTCCTTGGATGCTGCCTGACCTGCTGCGCTTTAACCAGCAACACATTTTCTGCTCTGATCTCCAGCATCTGCAGACCTCACTTTTTACTTGGTACCATTGTTGCCTTACCAACGCCAGCCACTCCGCTAACCACCATGGCCACTCCAGCCAGACAGGCTGGAGTGGCCAAAACTGCTCCTGAATAATTGATCAATCCAAATTTTTTCAAGTTCACTGGTGACGTACTTCCGCTGCCATTCTTCATGTTCCTTACCTCTGGAAAGGAGCTCATGTTCCACTACTCTCCGTTCACGCAGAGTGGAAATAATGATAAGCTCTGTATATCGATCAGTGAGGGAAATGGTCATTATTTTGCTGTCTCCCTTTGATGGTGTGTTTGACCACATGCTCGGTTTGGTGGAGGTGGTGTTGCTTGTGTTGACCTTGTATACCTTTCTCATGACAATGATCAAAATTATGTTGGCATTGTTCTTATTTGTTAATTAACTATATTAAAACAATTAATGAGAAGCAAGGAGGAGTTTGAGTTTGATAGCAATACAAAATATGTGAGTCGAATCCAACTTTTACTACGCCGTGCTAGAAATTAATCTTGCCTAATAAATACTAAATTAAATTAAATATAAATCAGGCAGAATCAGATGGATTATAGTAGATTTTACATTATAACAGACAAGCCCCTCCACTCTATTGTCATCTCCATCTCCATTTGAGGAGAATTTAACATTGGAACATCTGAGAAGCCAAATATTATCGCATTGTTCACTTATTGTTATTTACTGTATTCATATTTGTTTTGTCTGTTGTCCCCAATGCAGATAGTATCAGAGTGTTTATAAGATTGATGTCTGCTTCAATCTCAGACAATTTATACCTAATGTAAACATATGGCCCACTGGCTGAATAGGGACTATGCATAACACTCACTTTTTCAATGCTTAATGTTGGGAACAGGATGACAAACCAATGATACAATTAAATGTGCTATGTGAACCATGATTATAAAATAACACTGCCAATGTATAAGGATCACATTGGGATCTTCCACCAATTTTATCAACTCATTGTCCATTTCAGTGCAAAAGTTGAAGCCTCTCATTGTACAGTATTGTATGTGAATGGACTCCCTATCTATTCTGAATCTTCATGTAAATCTACCTATACCCAGCTTGACCCCATATTTGATTTCATGTTTTAACAAGTCCGAGACATAGATGAAGCAAATCTTATCTAGATATGAGCCTAAATATGTTTCCAAGTCAACTAATTGCCTGGCCAGACAATTGAGTATAGTCTTTGACACTACGTCGGTAAGATTTCCTCAAATATGGGCTCTTCACAAATCCAATATTTCAGCACTGTGTGTAGAAATGTGTTTCTGGGATGTAGTTATATGTTGAACTCTAGTACATATGCAGTCGGTAGAAATATGATACTTGGATGTTTAAAGATTCTGTTTCTATCCATATCCTCAACTTCTTTAGGTCAATGTATGTTTCAAGTCATTGCCCAGGGTAGAGCCGACATATGAATCAAAACCTTCTTCAACCAGTACATACATATCAGTTCAGTCTGTCCACACTATGGGACCACACTCTAACTTCTGTATTCAACAGATCTGACTTCACCAGTAACTAGTCCACAAACAATTCTGATCCTATAAATGACATCACCTTTACTCAGTCTGTCATGTATTTGATTCCAGCTTTAACTGGGTCTGGAGCTCTGTGGGACTCCAGCCCAATGCAGACATTGTAGACTCCGAGACTCTGGCGATATTAAGATTTACATTTGCATAAAGGCATCCTAAGGCCTAGTATTGACAGTAAAAGCAAGGCTTCTTTTCATTTCCTGATGTGAATGAAGGGAAAAGAAATAATAGCCTGAGAAAGTACCAGGGAAGACTTTGAAGCCAACTGACTTGCAATACTGAATGTGACTTTGTGGTTCAGCATCTAAAACTGGAAAGTTGGGCTCAGTCTGCTCCAGAGCAGCTGGGAAAATCAAAATGAGCATTCAACAATTTCCAACAAAGCTCAATATCACACATGTGGCATATAATTTGTGGCAGATGGAACACTGTCCATGCCCAAGTTCCAGTTCATTTGCTTCTAGTTGTAACTTTGATTGCATTTTATAGAAACAGTTCATGGTAACAATTTGGAGGATTTGTTTCTTTTCAGTGATGAAATGTGATACACAAATAAAATGTTAGAACTTAATTAATGCAGTACGTTTTTATGATTAACGATTACTTTTATTTTGACTTACCTTTGAGGTGATCTGATAGCTCTCCTTCACCTCTCCAATGTGTGCATTATAAAGCAAGTCAAAACCTGGGAAAGATGTTTCATTTCATTAGTAGTGTGCGGCAGCCTCACCCATTAAAGAGGCAACCATGTTTGATTGCTAGAAATACTTGGACTGCACAATACCTCTGCTCTGAATTTCTTTTCGAATGAGTTTCAGTTTTGGCTTTGATTCTTGCATTTTCACCAATATTTCCCAAAATATCCATTCTGTGGAACCATTGGTTTTGGTCACTGTGTTCAGAAGATGTTTTGTTGCTTCCTTTCTCTGTTGATGCTCTGACAGATTACGGATATTTTGAAATAAAAGAAAAGAACAGGCAAAATAGAAAGGGAAACGGGAAAAGGGAAACAATAGATGAAGGAACGGAATGGAAGAGTGAATTGATGGAGGAAATGAGGGAAAAAGAAAGATGGGAAAGAAACAAATAAAGGAAGGACAATGGAATAAACCAGAAAGAAACAAGAAAAAGAAGAAATAGAAAGGAAAACAATGAAAGAGAGAAAATGATAAACAGCAGTGTTGTAATTGTGAAAAGCTGTTACATTAATGATGTTCGATTGGTGAAGAATATTCATCTCAGCACACTGATGAGACCTTGCCTCCACTTGTGAAGAAGGACTATGAGGGAGACATTAGTAGCAGGCAAAAACAAGGGCTGCAGATGCTGGAAACCAGATTCTAGATTAGAGTGGTGCTGGAAAAGCACAGCAGTTCAGGTAGCATCCGAAAAGCAGGAAAATCGATGTTTTGGGCAGGCATAGAGGAATCTATTGGATATGACATGAAACTTGTTAACTGCAAGTCATGTGATAAACAAAACTGGACTCTTAAAATATTGGAAGTGGAAGTTTTGGGGTTTGGGTTTGAATCCGTAACACTTGAACTATGATGTGAACATGAGATCCATGTTGTCACTTTAATAGTTTGTTGTGCATTGCCTTTGATGCGAGAAGCACAACACCTTCAATGAATTCCTACATTAAAAGTGGACTGGTTTCACTGCTATATCCAAAGAAACAAAAAGGAAATCCAAAACAATAAATTAGAAATTTTGTAGGAAACATTGAAAAATTTGTAATTGCCAGGATTTTATTGCAGTAAGAATAGAAAAGATATCAACGGTCATTATGGTATTTGGGGGCAATTTGGGTAATTAGTTCTTATAACATCATGAAACTCCAATAATTGAAGTCATAAATATCCTTCAGCTCACCAACAGACACAACATTAACATCACTGCAACTTCATGAAGTGTTGCCTTTTTCAACGTGTGTGCTTACAAAGAACAAAGAGAATTTACAGACCAGGAACAGGCCCTTCGGCCCTGCAAGCCTAAGCCGATCCAAATGTACTGTCTAATCCTGTCGCCCAATTCCTAAGCATCTGTATCCCTCTGCTCCCCACCTACTCATGCATCTGTCCAGACACATCTTAAATAAATCTACTGTGCCTGCCTCTACCACCTCTGCCTGCAACGCCCTTCAGACATCCTCCACCCTCCGTGTGAAGTACTTGCCATGTGTATCCCCCTTAACCCTTCCACCTCTCACCTTGAAAGCGTGACCTCTTGTTATTGAATCCTTCACACTGGGTAAAAGCTTATCTCTATCCACCCTGTCTATATCCTTTATGATTCTGTAAACCTCAATCAGGTTCCCACCTCAATCTCCTTTTTTTAATGAAAATAAACCTACCTACTCAACCTCCATTCCTAGCTAGCACCTTCCAGATCAGACAACATCCTCGTAAACCTTCTCTGCACCCTCTCCAAAGCGTCCACATCCTTTTGGTAATGTGGCGACCAGAACTGTACACAGTATTCTAAATGTGGCCAAACCAATGTCTTGTACAATTTTAACATGTTCTTATATTCAATACCCCATCCAATGAAGGCAAACATACTGTATGTCTTCTTGACCAGTCTATCCACCTGTGTAGCAACCTTCAGGGTACAATGGACCTGCTCAAGGCCTTTTCCAAGGCTCTTCCATTCATTGTATAATTCACTCTTGAATTAGTCTCGCCTAAATGCATCACCTCACATTTTTTTTAGATTAGATTACTTAGTGTGGAAACAGATCCTTCGGCCCAACAAGTCCACACCGACCCGCCGAAGCGCAACCCACCCATACCCCTACACTCACCCCTTACCTAACACTACGGGCAATTTAGCATGGTCAATTCACCTGACCTGCACATCTTTTGGATTGTGGGAGGAAACCGGAGCACCCGGAGGAAACCCACGCAGACACTGGGAGAATGTGCAAACTCCACACAGTCTGAGTGGGAGTCCGCCTGAGTGGGAAATTGAACCCGGGTCTCAGGCGCTGTGAGACAGCAGTGCTAACCACTGTGCCCCGTGCCGCCCGCTTGTCTGGATTCAAAACCATCTGCTGCTTTTCCGCCCAACTCTCCAGTCTATCTATACCCTCCTGTATTGTTTGACAGCCCCTTATGCTTTCTGCTACTCCACCAATCTTTGTGTCATCTGCAAACCTGCTGATCATACCAATAGTGCCCTCTTCCAGATCACTTATGTATATCACAAACAACAGTGGCCCCAACACTGACCCCTGTGGACCACCACTGTCACCTTTCTCCATTTCGAGAAACTCCGTTCAACTACTACTACTCTCTGTCTCCTGTTTTTCAACCAGTTCTTTATCCACCTAGCTAGAACACCCTGCAGACCATATAACTTCACTTTCTCCATTAGTCTACAATGGGGAACCTTATCAAATGTTTTACTAAAGTCCATGTATATGACATCAACAGCCCTTCCTTCATCTATCAACTTGGTCACTTCCTCAAAGAACCCTAATAAGTTGGTAAGGCATGATCTCCCCCACACAAAACCATGTTGTCTATCACTGATAAGCCCATTATTTTCCAAATATAAATAGATCCTATCCCTCAGTACCTTCTCCAGCAACTTTCCCACCACCGACGCCAGGCTCATTGATATGTAGTTACCCGCAATATCCCTACCACCCTTCTTGTAAAGGGGGACAACATGAGCAACCTTCCAGTCCTCCGGCACCTCCCTGTATTTAAGGATGCCACAAAGATATCTGTCAGGCCCCAGCTATTTCCTCTCTCGCCTCCCTCAGCAACCTGGGTTAGATCCCATCTGGTCCTGGGGATTTGTCCACCTTAATAACCTCTAGCCTACCCAACACATCCTTCCTACTTGTATCAACGTGATCCATTCCGCCAAAGATATGCAAGTCCTGGGCCTCCTCCACCACCAAACCCTAACCACCTGACATCTGGAGGAAGAATGTCTCATCTTCTGCCTTGGGACCCTCCAACCACCCAGAATCAATATGGGTTTCACCATTTTCCTCATTTCCCCTTCCCCCACCTTCTCCTCGATCCAACCTTCCAACTCGGCACTGCCCTCTTGAACTGTCTTACCTGTCCATTTACTTCCCACCAATCTGCTCCATCCTCCTCTCCGACCTATCACCTTCACCTTTATTTACCTATTGCATTCCCAGCTACCTTTTCACCCCCCCCCCCAGCCCAACCCTATCTCTCAGTCCCCTTGGGCCACCCCCCCCCATTCAGATGCTGCCTGACCTGCTGTGCTTTTCCAGCGCCAGAGATTCTGATCTCCAGCATCTGCAGTCTCAATTTCTCATCCTTAAAACTAAATTGGGCGACTTTTCTTTTTCAATTTCTTTCTGGTTAGTGCAGACATGCTGCACTGAATTGCTTTATTCTGTATCTTTATATTCCTATCGTACCAAACCCACAACCCAGATATTCAATCTACAAACAATCTGGACTTGGAAATATTCTACCTTTCATTCACTGCAGCTGTTTAATGATCCTGGATCCCAATCCTATCGAGAATTCAGCGAGATCACATCAAATCGAGTGCAATGCTTCATGAAAGCATGTCATCCCCAACTTGGCAAGAACAATTAATGACACAATGCAAATGCTCACCGGGGAGGAAACTTCAAGAAATGATAAATTTGCATGTTATTATATTTCACTTTGATGTCATAATCATTATCTGACTTAGCTTGATGGTTCATGTTTCTAAGGAAGCCTTTCTTCCACCATGGAATAATTTGTTTTTGGAATCATGAAATATTTCCTTCACAGCTCTGGCCTTAATTTGTAAACATTTTTATTGTGGAATAGCTGGTATGATATACTTTTGTAAATGTATGTCATCTGTCCAAACATGAAAGGCTCTTCCCTTCAATATGAATTGATAAATTTTCAAGCTGTGGTCATTCTTGGTGATAGGGATATTCAGTATGGCAAAACTATTTACTGTATTCATTACATGTAACTTGTTTTTGTTTTGTTTAAAAATATTTTGTAGTTGTAAGAAACCATTTTGAATTAACTCTGTATGTTAATTTCAAGTCACATTTACCAGTTTGTTTTGTACGTTTTACAATGTGACACATGAGCACGTGGAAAATCTATATTATGATTTGACTAGAGACCAATTACCTTCATCTGAAAAGTAGACAGTGAGTTCAACGAACTTAGTCAGCGAAAAAAGCTGAATAATTCTCCAGCAACAAACAGCAACAGATTTTACTTAATACATTTATGAAAGTGGGCCAGAATTTATGCAGTTTATATTCAACATCTAGAATTAACAAGAGGCAAATATAGGAACAGACTTTGATAGAGCACACGAGGAGCACATTGATTAGTAAAAGTAATTAGAACAGTGTCCAGAGATTTCTCAGCTAAACCCAGCGGACATGAATAACATGGAACACTTACAAGAAAACTTCCTCAGTTTCAATGATCTGGACAGGACACTTCTTCAAGAGTCCCTCAACATTACCTGCCTCAATGACATGAGTGGCACCTTACTGGCACTTGAACCTGAACTTCATAAGGTGACCAGTTTAAAACTTGACAACATTTCTTTTTTTTTTCCCTAGTGAAGGAAACAGGCTCTTCGAAGAGGAACCTACTCAGACCCATTTCCCTCTGACTAACGTACCTAACCTATGGGCAGTTTAACATGGCCAACTCACCTGACCTGCACATCTTTGGACTGTGGGAGGAAACTGGAGCATCCGGAGGGAACCCATGCAGACACGGGGAGAAATGTGCAAACTCCACACAGACAGTTGCCCGAGGCTGGAATCGAACTTGGGACCCTGGTGCTGTGAAGCAGCAGTGCTAACCACCGTGCTGCCCCGTGACAATGTTTCACTTATTTCTAGGTCGAACCAAACTTAGCTCTCTCAGTTCTGAATGACACAATGACCATAGTGTCAGGACTTAGACCAAAAGCTGCATACAACATAAACTGAAGAATTCCATCATAATCAATTTGGAAACTGAACTCACTGGGTATTCCAGCATCTCCCTTAAAACCACTGACACCAATCCCTCCCCACCATGGTATTTTTATTTGTGCTCCCTGCTAGGATCTTGTTGCTTGCAGAGCACACACAAGCTATTCTTCCCAGTGAAATATTCATCATGGCATTTCTTCCATCTCGCTAAAATTGATCTGGTATCCTGACATTCTCTAACATGTGGTTTTCATCATCACATGATTTCATCCACTAACCACTAAGCCATGAGCCCACCTCACTAATTTCTATTTTGCTCTCAGTTCGTTATCAGTCCTTCAAGTAAACAACTTTTCCTTATTTTCTTTTCTTTGCAAAAAATATCGTTTCAGTACTCTGACACTATTTGCTGGTGCATTTTTATTTTTGTACCCTGACCCTTACTTTTATTGTTTTTCATATCATTAATGAGATGCACAACCTAGTTATTTTTCCTTAAATTTCCAAAAGGTTCCTTCAATTACATGCCCACTTCAATCATTTTACTGATTAATAATAGAATAATGGAAAAATTCTATAATATAACTTACAGCATAATTTCCATTGCTCAATGAATCAGTTGCTGTTAATGTCAGGGCAATGCTCTCCACCAAGTCTAATATTGCATCCTCCAATCTCTCACAGTAGAATCAGGTCATCAGGTTTAACTCCCTGTCGCTGGAACTATTCAGCAATTGACTAATTCCTTTTCCATCATTGTCTGTCAGAAGAAAGTGAACAAAACATGCAATTAAAAAATCTGATGTGAAAAGTTTAAAAAAATCACACCGTAAATCTTCGACTTTCAACCATTGATACAAAATATTAATTTGCAATAAATAATTGTGCAATTTTACTGGCAGACTCTTCCTGTCTCTATGTAGCAATTTCACAAGGATTAATGGTCTCTTTCTCTTCCCACATGACAGAGTCAAAAACCTAAATTGTTTCAGTTCTCATTAGTTATTACTAATCACTCTGCCCAGAGATAGCACACATTTAGGGTAGCAGGCTGAACTTGAACACACTGAAGAATTCTAACCCTGTACCATAGGAGCCCTTCATTGCTGTGTTTAATTAGTATATGTTTCTACCCAGAAGTGTTATCACACAAAAATGAGTTCTTTCCCACTGCAACTTCTTTTGTTGTTTTTTTTGTGTAACAAGCAGCCACCACCAGTAAAACCTCATGTGTATCCATCCAATTGATGATTTACAAGCACAGTCTTTTTTGGGTAATGCGATACAAATATAAATATGGCAGGGGACACAGTAGGAAGAGAGGGAAGGAATAAAATCAAAATGGAACACTGATCATAATTCTGCAAGTTATACATTACTTATGATGAGGATAAAAGTGGTTCCTGGCGAAATTGGGAGAAGCTAGCGATGGCGATATTAGTCACAAACTGGAGCATATAGATGAGAGTAGCTGTTGCAGATAATATGAGACTCTTTTAAAGGCTAGTGAGTTCCAGACCAGCGTTTCCTGTGAAAGTGAAGGATAATGATGGCTAGATTCAAGTGCTTTGGATGACAATTGATTAAGCTACTTTTGGAATACTGTGTGCAATTCTGGTCTCTCTCAAGATGTTGTGAAACTTCAAAGGGTGCAGTAAAGATTTACAAGGATGTTGTCAGGGTTGAAGGGTCAGTGAAGCTGAATAAACGGAAGCTATTTTCCCTGTAGCATTGGAGGTTGAGGGGTGACTTCATAGAGTTTTATGAAATCATGAGGTACATGTAAAGGGTGAATAGTCAAGGTCTTTTTCCCAGGATATGAGAGTCCAATGACAGAAGGCATAGGTTTAAGATGAGAGAAGAAAGGTATGAAAGGGACCTAAGGGGCAACGCTTTCATACACATAGGGTGGTGCATGTCTGGAAAGAACTACCATTGGAAGGGATGGAGGCTGGGACAATTACAACATTTAAAAGGCATCTGGATAGGTACATGAATAGGGAGGGTTTAGAGGGATATTGGCCAAAGCTGAAAAATGTGTTGCTGGAAAAGCGCAGCAAGTCAAGCAACATCCAAGGAGCAGGAGAATCGATGGGGCGGTTGGGTTGGTTGGTGCGGGTGAGGGAAAAGCCAGGTCCAGTTGAGGACAAAGAAGGAAATTTCTGCATGAAGCCAGAGGATGTGGGTGAGAACCTTAGTGAATAATTTGCATGGGCATTCAAAAGAAATGGACATGGTGAATGGTGAGTCTAGACAAGGGTACGTTGATAATTCTAGGGCATGTCTATATAAAAAAAAGGAGGAAGTGTTGGGCTTTTCAAAAAACCATGAGGTTACAAGTTACCAGGAGCTGATGGTAGCTATTCCAGGGAGGAAATTGCTGGGGCCTTGTACAAAATCTTTAAATCCTCTTTAGTTATAGGAGACGTCCAAAAGACTGGAGAATAGCCAATGTTGTTCCTTTGTTTTAGAAGGGAAACACGGATAATACGAGAAATCCAGTGAGCATTATGTCAGTGGTAATTTAACATACCTGGTCAGTATAGATGGATTGGACTGAAGGGCCTGTTTTCTTGCTGTACAACTCCATGACTCTATACCGCCAAGCCAAGAGATCTTGGAGAAGATTCTTAGGGCCAGGATTTACTCACATTTGGAAAATAAAATGACTAATTAGTGACAGGCAGCAAGGCTTTGTGTGGAGAAGGTCATGTCTCACAAACTTGATTGAGATTTTTGAGGAAGTGGCCAAGATGCCTGAAGAGAGCAGAGTGGCAGATATTGTCTCACTGGACTTTAGCAAGGCCTTTGTCAAGGTCTGTCATGGTAAGCAGATACTGTGGGTGAAGTCATATGGCCATATGACCAGTATTGTTCCACAGGGATCAGTATTGAGACCCCTCATTTGTTTATAAATAATTTGGAGGAGAATGTCCATCGTCTGATCAGTAAGTTTGCCGATAACACAAACATTGGGGGAGCCGCCACCTCCAAACTGACCCCACCACCATTTCCCTCCCCTCCCGTATCAGCATTCCAAAAAGACCACTCCCTCCGTGACTCCCTTGGCAGGTCCACCCCACCAACCCAACTTCCACTCCCGGCACCTTCCCCTGCAACTGCAAGAAATGCAAAACTTGCGCCCACATCTCCCCCCTTACTTCCCTCCAAGGCCCCAAGGGATCCTTCCATATTCACCACAAATTCACCTGCACCTCCACATACATCATTTACTGCATCAGCTGCACCCGATGTGGCCTCCTCTATATTGGGGAGACAGGCTGCCTACTTGCGGAACTGTTCAGAGAACACCTCTGGGACACCTGGACCAATCAACCCAACCACCCCGTGGCTCAACACTTCAACTCTCCCTCCCACTCCACCAAGGACATGCAGGTCCTTGGACTCCTCCATCACCAGACCATAGCAACATGACGGCTGGAGGAAGAGCGCCTTATCTTCCGCCTAGGAACCCTCCAACCACAGATTTCTCAGATTTCTCCAGTTTCCTCATTCCCCTCCCCCCACCTTGTCTCAGTCAAATCCCTCGAACTCAGCACTGCCTTCCTAACCTGCAATCTTCTTCCTGACCTCTCCACCCCCACCCCCACTTCGGCCTATCACCCTCACCTTGACCTCCTTCCACCTATCGCATTTCTAACGCCCCTTCCCAAGTCCCTCCTCCCTACCTTTTATCTTAGCCTGCTGGACACACTTTCCTCATTCCTGAAGAAGGGCTCATGCCCAAAATGTCGACTCTCCTGCTCCTTGGATGCTGCCTGACCTGCTGTGCTTTTCCAGCAACACATTTTCAGCTCTGATCTCCAGCATCTGCAGTCCTCACTTTCTTCTAGAACACAGTAGTTTTCAATCAATCACTCCGTGGGTCTGTGAAAAAAAAAATGGGATGGCAGATTTTCTTCCCAAATGTAAGTTGCTGAAAAAATAATCAGCTTTGATGAAAATAGCTGTTACATTCACTGTCACTGGTATTCCACGCTCATTCATAGATTTCAAATTCAATCAGCCAACACAGCAGAATTGGTACACGGTCTAGAGCTTTCATCCTATTAGTTCAAGAACTACAATACAACAATACTGCCTCTGTGCAAAATAAATGTTCTTTACTTCAGTTTGTTACAATAATGTGAAAGGATACTCATACAGTGTCATGTTTAGGGATGACACAAAATTAGGTATAGCAGCTTAGGAATTGGGTTTTGTTTGGCTTATCGACAAATAGAAGTGCCGTGGCAATGTATGCTCCAAGTGCAGTCATGTTTATAGTTGTTTGAAGTAGTCACTATCAAATAAAAATTGAAAGAACTAGGGATGCTGGAAATCAGAAACAAAAACAGAAATTGCTGGAAAATCTCAGCAGGCCTGGTCACATCTGTGGAGCGAAATCAGACTTAATGTTTGGGATTCAGTGACCTGTCCTCAGAACTATTCTCTACTTCTCTTTGTTCTAATAATTTCAAAAGGATCCCTTATACAGTGTAAAACAATCTGAGGGAGGATCACTAGACCTGAACCGTTAACTCTGATTTCTCTGCACATTTGTTGCCAGACCTGCTGAGCATTTCCAGCAATTTCTGTTTGTTCAGTCACTATTAAATATCCTTCCATTTAACACTGAGACTCTGGTAATAGGTGCAGATTCAACCACATCAATATCAGGCTTGGGAAATTAATATGATTACTTTTCCATCTTCTCTGCTGAGCTTTTTCTGACAACTTGCTTAGGAAGGAGGCTGCAAAGAGCAGAGGACAAGTCTGACCGTCTGTGAAAATGCCCGGAATGGATAACATTCACATTTATTCTTACTTAAAAACAAAGTGACGCAGTAATCAGACTGATGCCTCAGGCTGTTTTTTTTTACTCCAATCAGTGGGACAAGTCGAGTTTCACTGGAATCATGGTGTTTAGAGCAATGTTTGATTGATTGATTTTGTTCCTACCTCATAACGAGCACTGTGCAAAGTGAGACAATTGAATGTATACAGTATCATGTTAACCACACAGCCTAACCAAAGTCCACTGACTGAGAGTCTTCTTCCCGTCCTTACAGTCAATTTGTCCCACTCCCTGGTCAAAGTTGAGACTCCGATTACAATTACCAAGGGTGACTCAATCTGATAAGCATTAGTTTTTATTGATTGGTAATGATACTTGTTGATGGGAAGCCATCAGTTTATGATCTATCATTGCAAGTCCCGAACAAAGGTGACACAAACGGGCTTCAATCTTTCAACTTTGAGGGCAGGTTACATGCAAAGGGAAAAGAATAATGATTGATCAGGTCCATGTGAGAGGGTTGTGATGACAACTATTTTTCCTCAGTCAAGAATTATTTCTAGATACCTGTAACGGTTAGTGACAGTTAAAAACAAATGTTTCTGTGGCAGCAATCGAGACACCAAAGTGGGGTGTTGCCTTCCTGGTGCCAGGGTCAGGGACATTCCTGAGTGGTTCTTAAGGGGAGCGTGAGCAGTCATTGTACATATTGGTACCAACTGCATGGGTAGGAAAAGAGATTATGTCCTGAACAGTGATAGTAGGGAGTTAGACAGAAGGTTAAAATGTGGGACCTCAAGGGCAGTAATTTCTGGACTACTTCCGGTTCCATGTGGAAGCGAGAGTAGGAATAGGAGGATTTGGCTGATGAGTGCGTGGCTTGAGAGATGGGGCAGGTATTCAGGTACTTGGATCATTGGGATCTCTTCTGGTATAGAGATGATCAGAACTGGAGGTGGGGAGACCTGCTAGAGCCACAAGAGATGGATGAGATCATAAATGAATATGTCTTGTCAGTATTTACTGTTGAGAAAGGCATGGATGTGAGGGAATTTGGGGAAATAAATGGTGATGTCTTAAAGACAGTCCAAAGTACAGAAGAGTAGGTGCTTGAAGTCTTAACATGAATTAAGGTTCAATCCCTAGGACCTGATGAAATGTCTTCCTGGACTGTGAGAGGATAGGGAGGATACTGAGAGGCCCCCGGTGGAGATAGTTGTATCATCGACTGCCAGGGATGGAATGCTCGAAGATTGAAGAGTGACTAATGTTGTACCATTATTTAAGAAAGGCTGCAGGGAAATGCGTGGGAACTTTCTACCATTGAGCCTAATATCTGTGGTAGGTAAGTTGCTACAGGGGATTCTGAGAGACAGGATTGAAGGTATTTGGAAAGGCAATGATAGTCTGGGATAGTCAGCATAGCTTTTTGCATAGGAAATTGTGTCTCATGAATTTGATTGAGTTTTCGAAGAGGTGATTAAGAAAGTAGATAATGACAATGTAGGAGATGTTGTCTATATGGACTTTAGTGAGGCTTTTGACAAGGTACCACTTGGTAGATTGTTGAGTCAGGTTAAAGCTCATGCAATTCAGGGAGAGCTAGCCAACTGGATCCAAACTTGGTTTGACAGATGGTGGTGGAGGTTGTGTGTCCACTGTTATTCATCATTTACTTAAATGATTTGGATGTGAATTTAGTAGGAATGGTTAACCAATTTGTGAATCAGACCAATATCGATGGTATAGTGAATGGTAAAGAATGTTATCTGGGAATACAGCGAGATCTTGATGAACGGGTCCACTGGGCCGAGGAATGGCAGATGGAGTTTAATTTAGACAGGTGCAAGATGTTGGGCAAGAGGTAGGGCAAACCGGGGCAGGAGTTACACTCATAGGCCTCTGGGGAGCGTTATACAATAACGGGATCTGGGGATACAGGTTCACAGTTCCTTGAAAGTGGAGTCACAGGTAGACATGCTCGCTTTTATTGGTCAGAACATTGAATACAGGGATTGGGGCGTTTTGTTGCAGCTGTACAAGACATTGGTGAGGCCACATTTGGAGTACTCCATGCAGTTCTGGTCACCCTGCTATAGAAAGGATATTATTAAACTAGAAAGAGTGCAGAAAAGATTTACCAGGATGCGACCTGGACTGGAAAGTTTGAGTTATACAGAAAGACTAAATAAGCTCGAACTTTTCCTTGGGGCGTCAGAGAAGGAGGGGTCCCCTTATAGAGGTCTATAAAATGAGAGGCACAGATAAGGTAGATAGCCACCTGCTTTTCCTCATGGTTGGGGAGTCTAAACCTAGACAGCATAAGTATAAGGTGAGATGGGAGAGATACTAAAGGATCCAGCGAGGCAATTTTTTTTTCACACTGATGATGGTGTTAGGAAGGAGCTGTCAGAGGTCATGGTAGAAATGAGGGCAATTTCATTATTTGAGCAATATTTGGGCAGGTACGTGAATGGGATAGGTATGGAGTGATATGGACTAAACGATCTGTTTCTATGCTGTAAAACTCAGTGACTAGGAATGGCAGACGTGCACAATTTCCTCATGACTTTTCCAAACCATCCCATATTTTTCCCATATGACTTTATCCCAAATAATTGTTCCCCAGAGTTAAACTGACAAGGTTGGAATCACCAGGATTAGCCTTAGGTTTTCAACCCTTTTTAAAACAAAGTTGTAATGCTGGCAACCCTCCAGGCTCCTGATACTTCCTCCCAGTCCAGGGGAGACTGTAATGTTATAATGTTTATGGGTGGCACGGTGGCACAGTGGTTAGCACTGCTGTCTCACAGCGCCAGAGACCTGGGTTCAATTCCCACTTCAGGCGCCTGTCCGTGTGGAGCTTGCACGTTCTCCCTGTCTCTGCGCGGCCCATCGCTCTCTGGCTGAAGAAATGTCTCCTCATTTCCGTTCTAAATTGACCCTCTCTAATTTTAAGGTGGTGCCCATGAGTCCTAGTGTCCCTGCCTGACAGAAACAATTTCCCAGCATCCACACTTTCTCAGCCATGCAATATTTTGGAAGTTTCCGTTAGATCTCCTTTCAACCTTCTAAATGCTAATGAATAGAATCCCAGAATCCTCACCCATTCATCGTACGTTAGGTCGACCATTCCAGGGATTATCTGTTTGAATCTCCACTGGACACACTGCAGTGTCAGTATGTCCTTCCTGAGGAGTAATGCCCAAACCTGGACACAGTATTCTAAATCGGGCCTAACGAGAGCTTTATAAAGTCTCAGTAGCACATCACTGCTTTTACATTCCAACCCTCTTGAAATAAATGACAATATTACATACTTTCTTAACCATGGACTCAACCTGCAAGTCAACCTTTAGAGAATCCTGCACTAGCACTCTCAAATCCCTCTGTACTTTGACTTTATGAATTTTCTCACTGTTTAGAAAATGGTCCATGCCTGTGTTCTTTTTCCCAAAGTGCAAGACCTCACATTTGCTCAAATTGAATTCCATCAGCCATTTTTTGGACCATTCACCTAAACTGTCTAAATCTTTCTGTAGCCTCCCCACCTCCTCAGAACTACCTGCCTGTCCACCTAACTTCATATCGTCGGCAAACTTCACCAGAATGCCCCCAATCTCTTTGTCCTGATCATTTATGTAGAAAGTGAACAGCAACAGCCCCAACACTGAACCCTGCGGGACACCACTTGTCACCAGCTGCCATTCTGAAAAAGAACCTTTTATCCCAACTCTCTGCCTTCTGTCAGACAGTCAATCCTCAATCCATGCCAGGAGCTCACCTTGAACACCATGGGCCCTCACCTTACTTAGCAGCCTCCCATGAGGCACCTTATCTTTTGGAAGTCTAGGCAGATAACATCCACTGGGTTTCCCTGGTCTAACCTGCTTGTTACCTCCTCAAAGATTTCTAACAGGTCTGTCAGGCATGACCTCCCCTTACTAAATCCATGTTGACTTGTTCTCATCGACACTATACTTCCAAGAATTTAGAAATCTCATCCTTAACGATGGATTCTAGAATTTTACCTACAACCATGGTTAGGCTAATCATCTATACTTTTCCATCTTTTGTCTTGATCCTTTCTTGAACAAGGGGTTACAACAGCGATTTTCCATTCACCTGGGACTTTCTCTGACTCCAGTGATTTTTGAAAGATTATAACCAATGCCTCCATTATTGCTTCAGCCACCTCCCTCAGAACTCTAGGATGTAGCCCATCCGGGCCAGGAGATTTATCAGTTTTTAGACCTTTTAGCTTTTCAAGTATTTTCTGTTTTGTAATGGCTACCATACTCAACTCTGCCCCTTGACTATTGTTGGGATATTACTCATGTCTTCCACTGTGAAGACTGACACAAAGTATTTGTTACATTCTTCAGCTATTTCCTTATCTCCCAGCATTAGCTTTCCTGCATCAATTTGGAGCAGCCCGATATCTACTTTTGCCTCTCATCTTTTTCTTATGTATTGAAAGAAACTTTCATTCACATTTCTAATAATACTGGCTAGCTTACCTTCATATTTGATCCTCTCCTTCCTTATTTTTCTCTTTGTTATCCTGTTTGTTTTTGTAATCTTCCCAATCTTCTGATTTCCTCCGTGCTCTCGGCCACTTTATAGGCTCTCTCTTTTTCTGAGTTCCTTCATCAGCCATGGATGTCTAATGTTGGGGGCAGAGGTGCAGGACATGGCTGAGAGGCATTGGAGGGCATTTTCAACCACATGGGAGGGGACATTATGGTCTTTAAAGAAGGACACAATCTGGTGTGTTCTCTGGTGGAACTGGTTTCTATTTCCCCTCCCTCCACTTTACCCCCGTTCCAACCTTCCAGTCAGCACTGTCCCATGACCTGTCCTACCTGTCAATCTTCCTTCCCACCTACCCACTCCACCCTTTCTCTCTGACCTATCACCTTTATCCTCAGCTCCATCCACCTATTGCACTCTCAGCTTCCCACCCCTCTTCCATTTATCTCTCCACCCCTGAGGCTCCCAGCCTCATTCTGATGAAGGGCTCCTGCTCGAAAGTCGATTTTCCTGCTCCTCGGATGCTGCCTGAACTGCTGTGCTTTTCCAGCACCACTCTCATCTTGACACTGCGAGAGTTCTCAGGGTTTGGCCTTGGTTCACCATCCCTCTCTGATTGGTTAGAAAGTCTGTCCATCTCGAGCTTATAGCCAATAGGAAGTGTGGTCCCACCTTGGGAACATTGTCTGGATGTGAATGTGAATGAAAAGAGAAATCGCTTGAGAAACTCAGCAGGTTTGGCAGATTCTGTTGAGTTAAAGCAGAAATAACGTTTCAGATCCAGTAATCCTTTATCGTAACTGATAGGAGTGAGGTAAAGGTGCAGAAAGGGGGGGGGGGGGGGGGGGGGGGGGGAGGTGAGGCATCTCACTGCTGCAATAGGTGGAGATGGAGCCCAGAAAGAGACAGAAGAGCAGTCAGACAGATAAAGAGGGCCGATAATTGTGAGGCAGGGAGAAAGGAAAAGCTGATCACGGGGCGAGAGATGAAAATGGGGTTGGCTGTGCCTCCATTTTGACAGAGGGGTGAGGAGAGAAGGTGGATGAAGCGAGGGCTGCCGGGAAGGTAAGGGCTTACTTTATATTTGGGCAGTGGCTAAACCTGAGATACTACACGTGTAGTATCTCCCTCCTGCACACACCCCCACCCCGCACACCTCGAACTGGAAGAAAAAGATTCTGTAAGGTAAAGGTTTTATTTTTTCTTTATTTTTCTTTTTCATATATTTAAGTGCATTGTTTAGGTTTAGTTAGTTGATATAAAGCTAAGCCTACAATGACAGGGGACCTCAGACCCATGCTCTGTGCCTCTCGCTTGATGTGGGAGCTCAGGGACGTGGCTGACATTCCTGACCCTTACACTTACAAGAAGTATGTCCAGCTGCAGCTCTTGTTTGACGATATAACGGCTCTGGAGCAGTGGATGGACTCACTGTGGAGCATCCGCGATGCTGAGGAGGTCGTGGATAGCACGTTTAGTGAACTGGTCACACCGCAGGTTAGGGTTGCTGAGGGAGACACTGAATGGGTGACCAAAAGGCAGAGAAAGAGTAGGAAGGCAGTGCAGGTGTCCCCTGAGCTCATCTCCCTTCAAAACAGGTATACCATTTTGGATACTGTTGGGGGTGATGGCCTACCAGGGTAAGGCAGCAGTTGCCAGGATCACAGCACTGTGGTGGGCACTGCTGTTCACAATGGCGGGAAAAGGACACATAGGGCCATAGTCATAGGGGATTCTATTGTGAGGGGAGTAGATCGGCGATTCTATGGCCGAAAACGGGACTCCTGGATGGTATGTTGCCTCCCAGGTGCTCGGGTCAGGGATGTTACCAATCGGCTGCAGAGCATTCTAAAAAGGGAGTGTGAACAGCCAGTTGTCTTGGTGCATACAAGCACCAATGATATAAGTAAAAAATAAGATGAGGTCTTGAAAGAAGAATTCAGGGAGCTAGGCGAGATGTTAAAGAGAAGGACCTCAAAGGTAGTGATCTCAGGATTATTACCAGTGCCACGTGCTCGCCAGCGTAGAAATGAAAAAATAGGCAGGATGAACACGTGGCGAGAGGGATGGTGTAGGAGAGAGGGGTTCAGATTGGTTGGACATTGGGACCGGTTCTGGG
Source organism: Hemiscyllium ocellatum (assembly GCF_020745735.1). Taxonomy (NCBI): domain Eukaryota; kingdom Metazoa; phylum Chordata; class Chondrichthyes; order Orectolobiformes; family Hemiscylliidae; genus Hemiscyllium; species Hemiscyllium ocellatum. The sequence goes on along the minus strand of NC_083447.1, from coordinate 24,073,778 downwards.
GAAGGTGGGACTATTACAAAATGGACAGTCTACATCTGAACCAGACTGGAACCAATGTCCTTGGGAGAGGTTTTGCTCCTGCTGTTGGGGAGGTTTTAAACTAATGTGGCAGGGGACTGGGAACCAGAAGAGAAAACAAATAGGCAGTGAGATGGAGACTAGAGATGGTAAGAATAATGAAGACAGCACTAATAAAGGGAAGAGTAGGCAGAGACCAGATGAATGCAAAAGAACTGGTGGCCTGAAATGCATCTACTTTAAGGCAAGGAGTATAGTGTATAAGGCAGATGAACTTAAGGGCTTGGATTGGAGCCTGGGAGTATGACGTTATTGCAATCACAGAGACTTGGTTGAAGGAAGGACATGAAGGGCATGTTCCAGGATATAGATGCTTCAGGCAAGACAGTGAGGGAAGTCAAAGTGGGGGTGGGTTGGAGTTGCATTGTTGGTCAGGGATGATACCACGGCTGTGCTCAAGGAGAACACTATGGAGGGCTTAGGTAGTGAGGCATTATGGGTGGAGCTGAGAGATAAGAAGGGTGCAGTTACATTGTTGGGGCTGTATTACAGGCCTCCAAACAGTGAGCGTGAGGTAGAAAACAAATAGGTAAACAGATTATGGAAAGATGTAGAGACAATAGGGTAGTGGTGATGGGAGATTTTAATTTTCCCAACATTGACTGGGATACACTTAGCGTCAGAGGTCTGGATGGAGTAGACTTTGTTCAAAGCGTCCAGGAGAGTTTTCTAGAGCAGTATGTCAATAGTCCGACGATGGAAGGCGCCATATTGGACCTGGTGTTGGGGAACGAGCCAGGCCAGGTGGTAGAAGTTGCGGTGGGGGATTTCTTTGGAAACAGTGACCACAATTCTGTAAGCTTTTGAATACTCGTAGATAAAAATGAGAGTGGTCCAAAAGGGGTGAGTACTAAACTGGGCCAAGGCCAATTATATCAAAATTAGGCAGGAGCTGTGAAATGTGGATTGGACACAGCTATTCGAACAGAAGTCCACATTTGAGATGTGGGAGGCTTTCAAAGAGAGGTTAAAGATAGTGCAAGGTAGGCACATCCTGTTGAAGGCAAAGGATAGGATGGGCAAGATTGGTGAACTGTGGATGACAGGAGAAATTGTACAACTAGCCAAGAGGAAAAGGGAAGCATACATAAGGTCTAGGCAGCTAAGAACAGAACAGGCCCTGGAAGAATATCAGAAGAGTAAGACCTGTCTTAAACGAGGAATCAAGCAGGTTAAAAGGGATCATGAACTAGCTTTACTGAGCAGAATTAAGGAGAATCGCAAAGCATTTTATTCTTACATAAGAAGCAAGCAGGTAACGAGAGAAAGGATTGGTCCACTAAAGGAGAATGAAGGAAGGCTGTGTGTCGAACGTGAGAGAATGGGTTAGATTCTGAATGATTACTTTACATCAGTGTTCACTGAGGAGAGGGATATAATGAATGTTGAGATTAGAGATAGAAGTTTGATTAGTCTGGATCACGTTGACATAAGTAGGGAAGATGTGTTGGGTAGGCTGGAGTTAAGTAAGGTGGACAAATCCCCAGGACCAGATGGGATTTATCCCACGTTGCTGAGGGAGGTGAGACAGGAAATAGCTGGGGCCCTGACAGATATCTTTTTGGCATCCTTAAACACAGGTGAGGTGCCGGAGGACTGGAGGGTTGCTCACGTTATCCTCCTGTGCAAGAAGGGTAGAAGGGATATTCCAGGTAACTACAGACCAGTGAGTCTGATGTTAATGGTGGGAACATTGCTGGAGAAGGTGCCGAGGGATAGGACCTATTTATATTTAGAAAAGAATGGGCTTATCAGTGATAGGCAACATGGTTTGTGCGGGGGAGATTGTGGGGGGACCTGATTGAGGTTTACAAAATCATAAAGGATATAGACAGGGTGGATAGAGATAAGCTTTTACCCAGGGTGAAGAATTCAATAACAAGAGGTCAAGCTTTGAAGGTGAGAGGTGAAAAGTTTAAGGGGGATACACACGGCAAATGCCTCACACAAAGGGTGGTGGGTGACTGGAATGTGTTGCCAGCAGAGGTGGTAGAGACAGGCACGGTAGATTCATTTAAGATGCATCTGGACAAATGCATGAGTAGGTGGGGAGCAGAGGGATACAGATGCTTATCAATTGGGCGATAGGTTTAAACAGTAGATTTGTATCGGCTCAGGCTTGGAGGGCCGAAGGGCCAGTTCCTGGGTTGTAAACTTTTTTTGTTCTTTGACTTTGAAATGTATCTGCAAGAAGTTAAGAATCACACTACACCAGGTTATAGTCCAACAGAATTGTTTGGAAGCACTAGCTTTTGAAGTGCTGCTCCTTTATCACAACCACCTGATGAGGAACAGTGCTTCGAAAGCTAGTGCTTCCAAATAAACCTATTGGACTATAAACTGGTGTTATGCGATTCATGATTTTGTCCACCCCACCCCAGTCCAACACCGGCACCTCCAAACATGTCTGCAGGATGAGAAACAAGAGGGAGTGCAGATTTTCAAATCCTCGGCGACTTCCATCCAACTAAATAACAAATCTCAAGATTAAGATCAAACATCTTTTTTAAAGCTAATGAGGAGTATTGGGCACCATGGTCACATGCTGAGAATGGTTTGCATCTCTGCAAACTCTTGAGGTTGGCAGCCTTGGTAATGTTGGTGGAATTGAGGGCAATGATGATGTGAAGTAGGGCATCATCTCTCCACAATGCCCTCCCCTCTAATCCTCACCATCAGACTCCTCTCCCACCCTAATCTCTCACAGGGAGCTCCCCTTCAATCAATCTCTCTCCAACTCAATTTCTGACCCGTCTTCCTCCCAGTCACATGCATTGTCTCTGGACTCTCCTCAAACTGTTGGCACATCAGTTCTCTACTGAACAATTTTTACCACCCTTAATGCTTTTCAAAACGATGAACTTAGGGATTGGTCTAGATCCGAGGAGAAGGGTGTCATTCGGGACAGCTTCTGTCCCTCGTTAAGAATCAGTTCTGTGTATCTCGCCTGTTTCAATAAGCCCTAAACTTTCTCAAAATAAATCTACAGCATTATTCTGCAATTACTCCCAAATCTTCAATCAGTGCAAGGGGAAGAATTTTACACTAACCTTTTTTAGGGCAGCATGGTGACTCAGTGGTTAGCACTGCTGCCTCACAGCACCAGGTCCCAGGTTCAATTCCAGCCTCGGGCGACTGTCTGTGTGGAGCTTGCACATTCTCCCTGTGTCTGCGTGGGTTTCCTTCAGGTGCTCTGGTTTCCTCCCACAGTCCAAAGATGTGCGGGTCAGGTGAGTTGGCCATGCTAAATTGCCTGTAGTGTTAGATGCATTAGTCAGAGGGAAATGAGACTGGGTGGGTTACTCTCTGGAGGGTCGGTGTGGACTTGTTGGACCGAAGGGTTGTTTCCACACTGTAGGGAATCTAATCTAATATCTAAAAAAACTTTTCAAACCTCTCCATTTTCTGCCTGATCAGATTGCTGATGGTGTTTTCAAAGCTTTGTTTTCTCTTTGTAATGTCCAGCTGTTTTGATTATCTCTCTGATCACATTCACTCCCAGACAGATCGGCCAGAGACACGGTCAGTGCAGTGACCTAGCCTTCCCTGTGTTTACTGACACAGCCTCGTGTCTCAGTTGAAGCCAGTTTACAAACCAGTTGTGATGTCTGAACTCTCTGTGACGTACACGGTGAGGTCACACTTTGACCTGTCCAGTTCAAGTGGCCTCACTGCGATCAAACAGGGAGTAAGCCAGGGAGGACTGAAACCCTCACCTTCCTCAGATTACAATGTGTTCATATTCCAGAATATACAAAGCAGTTCCATACATAGACATTAGGGTGTACGGGTGATGCTCAATGACACAGAGTCAGAGACACACAGATACAGATTGAGACTGCCCAGGAGATGTCTCAGAGCTGACTCTGAGACACACACGATCTGTACAGCAGCAGCTGGGGGTGAATCATTCTTTGTTCCCTGCAGTGTACTGGGCATGCTCAGTGAAGAAACCCAAAACAGCTGACTGATGATGGAGCAGTTTGAAGGGAGATGGAGGGGGGAGGCCAGGGAGGGTATGGGTCTGGGACTAATATATAGAGAGGTGTGGGTTTCACTCCTTGTGTGTCATATTCTCTTGCTTCACTGTCTACATCTGTCTGCAGCCTTGTCCACTGTGGCATTTCAAAATATCATTCATATTGTTATTTAATTCTACCCATCAACTGTTCCAATACAGCCACATCCTATGAACAGACCCCTAGTAAAGGCAAATTCAGCAAAACAGATTTCCCTCACTTACTATCTCCTCCAATCCAAAAGATGGGAACACCAAAACAAACAATCTCACAGCAGAGGGAGAGTTCAAGCTTTTTTCCTACAGCAGAGAGAAATGACAGCTGTGACTAATAGCTTCAACATCAAATAATGCAACTTCAGTAACTGAAAGCAGCGCTGAGCCCCTGGATCAGTGAGAGCCGGACTCCACTTCCTCATGCTGCTTTGGTCATAATTTAAGAAAATCCAAAATTATTTACTCTGCTTTCCATGGAACATACACTTGGGCACCAGGTTGATAACATCCCTCATCAAGAGAAACAGAACACATCCTCCTTAAAGGGACAAGGTATCAGTCTGCTCTCCTGGGGGTCAGTGATACCGACACAGTGGGGTCAGTCTTCCCTCCCTGGGGTCAGTGATCCCGACACAGTGGGGTCAGCCTTCCCTCTCTGGAGTCAGTGATACAGACACAGTGGGGTTAGCCTTCCCTCCCTGGGGTCAGTGATCCCGACACAGTGGGGTCAGCCTTCCCTCCCTGGGGTCAGTGATACAGACACAGTGGGGTCAGCCTTCCCTCCCTGGGGTCAGTGACACAGACACAGTGGGGTCAGTCTTCCCTCCCTGGGGTCAGTGATACAGACAGTGGGGTCAATCTTCCCTGTCTGGGGTCAGTGACACAGACACAGTGGGGTCAGTCTTCCCTCCCTGGGGTCAGTGATACAGATACAGTGGGGTCAGCCTTCCCTCCCTGGGGTCAGTGATACAGACACAGTGGGGTCAGCCTTCCCTCCCTGGGGTCAGTGATACAGACACAGTGGGGTCAGCCTTCCCTCTCTGGGGTCAGTGACACAGACACAGTGGGGTCAGTCTTCCCTCCCTGGGGTCAGTGATACCGACACAGTGGGGTCAGGCTTCCCTCCCAGGGGTCAGTGATACAGACACAGTGGGGTCAGCCTTCCCTCCCTGGGGTCAGTGATACAGACACAGTGAGGTCAGTCTTCCCTCCCTGGGGTCAGTGATACAGACAGTGGGGTCAATCTTCCCTGTCTGGGGTCAGTGATACAGACACAGTGGGGTCAGCCTTCCCTCCCTGGGGTCAGTGATACAGACACAGTGAGGTCAGTCTTCCCTCCCTGGGGTCAGTGATACAGACAGTGGGGTCAATCTTCCCTGTCTGGGGTCAGTGATACAGACACAGTAGGGTCAGCTTTCCCTTCCTGGGGTCAGTGACACAGACACAGTGGGGTCAGCTTTCCCTCTCTGGGGTCAGTGACAGAGACACAATGGGGTCAGTCTGCTCTCCCCTGGATCAGTGACACACAGTGGGGTCAGCCTTCCCTACCTGGGGTCAGTGACAGAGACACAGTGGGGTCAGTCTGCTCTCCCCTGGGTCAGTGACACACAGTGGGGTCAGCCTTCCCTACCTGGGGTCTGTGACAGAGACACAGTGGGGTCAGTGAGTTCCTGCCTGGGTCACTGACAGAGACACAGCAGAGTCAGTCTGCTCTCCCCTGGGTCAGTGACAGAGACACAGTGAGGTCAGTCTGCTCTCCCCTGGGTCAGTGACAGAGACACAGTGGGTTCATACTGCTCCCCCATAGGTCAGTGACAGAGACACAGTGGGGTCAGTCTGCTCTCCCCTGGGTCAGTGACAGAGACACAGTGGGGTCAGTCTGCTCTCCACTGGATTACTTCCATCTGGAAGGACAAGGGCAGCAGAAACATGGGAACACCACCCCCTGCAAGTTCCCCTCCAAACCACTCTCAATTCTGACTTGGAAATATATTGCCGTTCCTTCAGTGTCAATGGATCAAAGTCCTGGAATTCCCTCCCTAAGGGGCACATTGTGGGTCTACCTACATCACATGGAGTGCAGCGAGTTCAAGAAGACAGCTCACCATCACCTTCTCAAGGGGCAACTAGGGATGGGCAAAAAACACTGACCCAGCCAGTGTGGCCCATATCCCATGGGTCAATGAAGAACATCATTCCACGGTCTGGGAGCAATGGGACTGTCCCTTTGGCTTCAATGAGGAGTTTTATTTATTCAGAAGGTAATGAATTTGTGTAGCTAGAGGTTTTACTGATCTTCCCTCTGAACGTAGACAGCGTTGCTGCATTAAATAAATTTGTTTGTACAACAACGTAACCCCTGCAGCATGTAACCACCAATACTGAACACTAACAGAAACGGTGGGTAATCATCAGGATTGATGCCTCGAATGACATAATATCAGAAATCTACAACATTGATGAACCACGGGAGGGTGAAGCTCCCAGAGATGGTGAAGAGCAGAATCACAGCCTTCCTTCTGCTCCCCATCTCTGGGTCTCTGCGGGTCTCTCCTTTGCTCTCAACCTTCAGCCTTTTAGTGATCAACTGGTCACTAAAATAGAACATCGCACATTACAGCACAGTACAGGCCCTTCAGCCCTCGATGTTACGCTGACCTGTGGAACCAATCTGAAGCCCATCTATCCCACACTATTCCATTTTCGTCCATATGTTTATCCAAACACCATTTAAAACCATATGAATCATATTTTTCCCATCTTTAGTGGACAGTGCCTTTTCTGGTTGGACTAAGTTAGGAATAAAAACTGTGAAAGATTAGATGTTAATGGTGTTTCTGCATCTTTTCAACATCTTAGTCGATACGTTTTCACTTCTTAAAATCCACTTCTTTAAATATATCCAAGTTCACAGTTTTGACCGTAGTTCATAATGATTCCTAATGATTCTGATTTTGACCACTTTCTTCATTAAAGGAGGTTATTTCAGCTAGTTATTCAAACATTCATAAAGTATTGTTATGACACGGGGTAAACTCTCCTGCTTTATTTAAAACCGGCAATACAGAAAAGATTTATCCCATACAGTAATCTGTAAAACTTCCAGTGGCCAAGTACTATTCAAAGTAAAAGTTAACAACTTTATTTCTGAAGGTATAACAGAGAATAATTCACTAACAACTATATATAAGTCCTTACTCTAACCTATCTTTACCTTCCCTTCTATACTAGTTCAATAAAACTCCCAATTAAGATTTACAAAATAACACTTCTTAGCTCAAAACCAGGCAGCTTTCTGTTCGTCGATTTGGATCTTTCGTGTCTTCTTTTCATCTTCATAGGAATTTCTGCTTCACAGGTTACTGATTGATAAAGTTCCCTTTTTAAGAGAGCTGTTTTTCTGGGCAGAGTACAGATGTCGTTGGCTTGGCAGTTGTCCCCTCAACTGTTCAATTGTCCCCAGTCTTATATCCCAAAGCATCAGATTGTGTCATTGGCTTTTAAGATTGTCAATATACTCAATTCAAACTGGATTGGAGTTTGATATTTTTCGGGATATAATTGACACTGATTGGCCAAATTCAAATTTGTGTTTTTGTCTCCAGGCAATGAGCCAATTAAGTTGTTCAACCGACTGTTACGTTCTTACCTTATTGAGAACACTTGGTGCTGTGTCCGGTAGTTCTGCTGCGTTTAACTCTCTTAAAGTACACCCACATCTTCATAACACATCACCCATTAAGAAAAAAATGAACCATCATAATGAAAAGATGGCTTCATTTCTTTTTCTAGCTTTTAAACACATTATCCGAACATACAGATAACCTTTATATCAGTTCTCCTTAATTTATTCCCATATACTTATATATATAAAACATTAAATAAAGACAAATCACATGTAAATGCTATCCGTTAAATCCACAATAACATATCTGTGATTACATTCTTCCAACCGCAACATGTATGATTTTTAAATTGAAAAGTCTGTGACATGAGACTCCAATGAAATAGTCTCAGATTCCTATCTTTAAAACTTTTCCAAGAATGTAAGTGGATTGTGGTCAGTGTATACAACCGTCTCCGACACATTGTTCATGACATCCACATGTTGGAAGGCCAGTACCAAACTCAATAGTTTATTTTCGATTGTGGAGTGTTTTCTCTGGTGGATGTTGAAAAGTAACCAACTGACAGTTCAATCCCATCCTCATCTTCCTGGAGGAGTACAGCTCCAACTCCAATGTCACTAGCATCGATGGCGATTTTAAAAGGTTTGAAACATTTCACACTGATGTCACTCCCATCTTGGATCCTGCCAAATCATTCCCAAGAACAAACTGAATTCCTGGAACAGACACTCTGTCAATCACTCCCACTGTAACTTCCCAAACCTGATTTTCCTCAGGGAAACACTAAATTTCTGTCCATCTATCCCACAAATTACCACACTGTCAGGTAACAAATCAGAAAGACTGCATATTCGCTCATCCCTTATTATCAGGGACTGGTTAGATCCTGTATCTCACAAAATTATAACTTCTTGTCCTTCTCCCCCTGTTCTTTCTGAGTAACCTTTACCCACAGAGGTGAAATATTTGTAGAGATCAGATACTAACCCCATACCCAGCCCCTGCCTCGGCTGTGACTCTCCTGCAGCTCCTCGGCTCTTATTGGGGTCTCCTTTACTACCTTCACTAAGGCCACTGGCTCAGCTTCTTTTCCCACATCTTTTCCCATAGTGCCTTTCTTTAACGACCAGCCCTGTGCCTGTACGTGTCCCACCTTCTGGCAGTGTAAGCACCTTTTCCCATAGTGCCTTTCTTTAACGACCAGCCCTGTGTCTGTACGTGTCCCACCTTCTGGCAGTGTAAGCACCTTTTCCCTTTTGGGAAAATCATACCAGTGCTCTCTACTCTGGATTTTGTAGTGTAGGATCTTCTGTTCTCCCAACTTCTATCAGTCACTGGATGAAATTCTGGCCAGAAGCTTGTCTTATGCACCAACACGTACTCATCTGCTAATCCTGCTGCCCTTCTCACTTCCTGAACTTTCTGTACCTCCATGTAAATTCTTACCATCTCTGGAAGCAGGAGAAGGCAAAGGCAGTCTGTACTGAACTATTACTCTGATATCATTCTGTTTCTTTATTTGTTCCTTCCCATGAACCAGCTGATGTGTTGCCGGGGCAATCCAAGCCCAACCAGAGGGATTTCTGGACTCCCTCCCTGCACCCACCCATGACCCAGCTCCCTCTCCGATTTCAATGCTCCTTCAAATCTACCTCTTCATGTAAGTTATTGTCACCTGACCCAATATCACAATCAGTGAAACAACATTAACCCTGTTTAATTTGTCATGATAAAGGTCTTTTTAAATATGTTTGGGGACTGTATTTTGGTAAAGTGCACAGTGATGGAGCTATCATGATGTGTTTAGATGTCTTCCAAGCAGGTGACCTAGGTTAGATTCCTGGCAATCTCAAATTGGAAACCCCAAAGAAAAAAAGGAATTGGATCATTTTGAAAATACATTTGGCTTTCATTCCAAGACAATAAAATGCAAAATAGGAGTAGAGAAAGGCAGACTGGATGAAACTGTTTACCTGCTGCATTCTCTCACACCTCCTCCCTCCCTTCCCCCTCCAATCTCACTGAGATGGCCCTGGCCCTGGGGGAGGTATGCCCTGGGTAGAAGGAGCTGGGACCTGGGCAGAGAGGGGACTCTGAGTGAGAGACCTGCGGATATTTCAAGCAGCCATTGTCCCTTTCACCGTGTGCACTGAGCAGGGGGTGAGTGTCGGTGTGTTTCTGTCTGTGTGTGAGAGTGTGGGGAGTGTTTGAATCTCAATCCCAGTTTTGATCCTTTAACCTCATACCCTCCCTGAACCAGCCCCTCCTAACGCAAGCCCCTGGAGCAGAGTCCATCCTAAATGGGAGAGAGGAAGTGTGAGAGACCATCAAGTGAGCCCAGTCCAACCAGAATGGTGAATATCACCTCTTTAATCTCGCCACATCTTTCCTTATCTCCTGGTTGTACCTGTCTGATTTTTCCTCTTTTCTTCTCTCTGTCTCTCTCTTTGCCTCTGATTCTCACTCACTGCCTGTATCATTCCATCTCTCTCTCTCCCTCTCAACCTTTCTCTCTCTCTCTCTCTCCTGACAGACTCTCTTTTTTTTTCTTTTTCTCTCTTCCTTCTTCCTTTGTCTCTGTTCTTTCCCACTCTCTTGCTTTCTTTCTTCTTCTCTCATTCTCTCTCTGTCTTTCCCTCTCTTCTTGATTTCTGTCTTTCAATCCTGAATTTGCACCCCACCCCCCCCCTTCAATTTTGGACAATACCCCCCATCGCAAATTTAGGCCCTGTCCCCTTCCATGGCCTCTGTCCCCCTCCATGACCCCTGTCCCCCTCCATTGCCCCTGTCCCCCTCCATGGCTCCTGTCCCCCCTCCATGGTCCCAGTCCTCCTCCATGGCCCCTGTCACCCTCCATGAGCCCCATCCCCCTCCATTGGTCCTGTCCCCCTTCATGGCCCCTGTCCCCCTCCAAGGCCCCTGTCCCCCTCCATGGCTCCTGCCCTGCTCCATGACTCCTGTCCCCCTCCATGGCCCCTGCCCCCCTCCATGGCCCCTGTCCCCCTCCATGACCCCTGCCCCCTCCAAGGCCCCTGTCCCCCTCCATGGCATCTGCCCTGCTCCATGACTCCTGACCCCCTCCAAGGCCCCTGTCCCCCTCCATGGCCCCTGTCCCCCTCCGTGGCCCCTGTCCCCCTCCATGGCCCCCGACATCCTCCATTGCCCCTGTCTAATTGCCCTCTCCTGTGCAGCTCCATCTATCCTGAACTGTCCCTCTGTAGTTCCTCCATTACACACCCACTGCATATAAAAGCCCCTCGCTATCTCCGTCCATCAACAATACCCTTCCCCTGCTGTGTTCCAGGTCCTGGTCTGGAGGACAAAGTGAGCGTGTGCAGAGACTAACGTGTCTTTTGACAGCGTACCGTAATGTCATGGAGTCATAGAGTCATACAGCACAGAGACAGACCCTTCGGACCAACCAGGCCACACCGACCATGTTCCAAAACTAAACTTGGCCCATATCCCTCCAAACCTTTCCTATTCATGAACTTATCCAAAAGGCTGAGGATCCTGGGATTGTATTCATTGGAGTTTAGAAGATTAAGGGGAGACTTAATAGAAACTTACAAGATAATACATGGCTTGGAAAGGGTGGACGCTAGGAAATTGTTTCCATTAGGCGAGGAGACTAGGACCAATGGACACAGCCTTAGAATTAGAGGGGATAAATTCAGAACAGAAATGTGGAGATATTTCTTCAGCCAGAGAGTGGTGGGCCTGTGGAATTCATTGCCGCAGAGTGCAGTGGAGGCCGGGACGCTAAATGTCCTCAAGGCAGAGATTGATAGATTCTTGATGTCATAAGGAATTAAGGGCTACGGGGAGAATGCTGGTAAGTGGAGTTGAAATGCCCATCAGCCATGATTGAATGGTGGAGTGGACTCGATGGGTCAAATGGCCTTACTTCCACTCCTATCTCTTATGATCGTATGTAGTTTAAACGTTGTAACTGTACCTGCATCCATCACTTCTTCTGGCAGTTCATTCTAAACCGAAACTACTAAACATTTTGCCCCTCATGTCGTTTTTCAATCTTTCTCCTCTCACCTTAAAAATATACCCCTTTGGTTTGGACTTCCCACCCGAGGGAAAAGACCCCTGTCATTCACCTTATCTATGCATCTCAAGGTTTTTTAAACATCAATAAGGTCACTCCTCAACCTCCAATACAACAGTGAAAAACGTCCTCACCTTTCCGGTCCATTTTTATATCTGAAACCCTCCATTCCTGGCAACGTCTTGGGAAATCTGTACTAAACCCTCTCCAGTTTAATAATATCCTTCCTATCACAGGATGATGAGAATTGCATATATTAAACCAGAAGAGGCCTCACCAAGGCCCTATAGAATTTCAATATAATGTCAGTTTTGACATTGCATAGGCCTTTGAGTATAGGAGTAATGAAGGCAAGTGTGCTAAATACCTCCTTAACTACCCTGTCTACATATGATGCAAACTTCAAAGAAATATGTCCCTGAACCCCAAGGTCTTTCCGCTCTGTAACACTACCCAGGGCCCTACCAATAAGTCCTGTCCTTGGTTGTATTACCACAATGCAATACCTCACCTGTATCCAAATTAAATTCCATCTGCCATCCCTCAGCTCTTTAGCCCAATTGATCAAGATCTCCTTGTAATCTCGGGTAACATTCTTCACTGTCTGTTTCACCAATTTTGGTGTCGTTCACAAACTTATTAAACATGCCTCGCATATTCTCATCTAAATCATTCATTTCAATGACTAACAGAAGTGGAGCCAGTGCCGTTCCCTGTGGAACACCGCTGGTCACAGGCCTCCAGTCTGAAAAATAATGATCCACCATTACCTGCTGTCTTCTACCATCAAGCCAATTACATATCCAATTGGCATGCCCACCCTGAATCCCATGTGATCTAACTTTACTATTTTGTTTAACATGCAGAACCTTGTCAAAGGCTTTACTAAAGGCCAAGCAAACACCATCTCCCACTCTGTCCTCATTGGTTTTTGTTACTTCCAAAAAACAAACCTAAGTGCGTCAGACATGATTTTCCTCACACAAAACCATACTGAGCATCTCTAATCAATTCTTTCCTATCCATCCTGTGTAAATCCTATCTTTCAGAATCATCTCCAAAAACGTGCCCACCACCGAAGTGAGACTCACGGGTCGATCGTTCCCAGGTTTCTCCTCACATCCCTTCTTAAACAATGGCATATTAGCCACATCCCAGTCCTCCAATTCTTCACCTGTGCTTATTGATGATACAAATATTTATGCTAGGGGCCCTGCAATTTTCTCCCTAACTTCCCACAGTTTCCTGGGACATACTTAATCAGGGCCTGGAGGTTTACCTACTTTTATGTTTTTTAAGATCTCCAGCACTTCCTCTTCTATACTGGAAACTTTTCCCAAAACATCAGTATTTATTTCCCTGATTTCTCTCGCATCCAATTCCTTCCCAACAGTAAAACAGAATTATTCATTTATATCCCTCCCATTTCTTGAGGTTCAACACAAAGACAACCTCGTTGATCTTTATGGGTTCCTATCTCTCTCCAGTTGCTCCCTCATTGTTAATGTATTTATAGAATCTCTTTGGATTATCTTGACCTTATCTGCCAAGGCTACCTCCTATCCCCTCATTGCCTTCCTCATTTCCTTCTTAAGGATGTTCCTTCACTCTTTATACTCTTCAAGACATTCAGTTCATCCCAATTGTCTCTCTGATAGATTTTTTTTATTCTTGACTTGAACTTCAACATCTTTATTCATCCATTGTTCGCTAATCTTACCAGCCTTGCCTTTCACTCTAACAGGAACAGAATGTTTCTGGACTCTTGTTACCACACTTTTGAAGGCCTCCCATTTGTCAGTCATCCTTTTACCTGCGAAGAGTCGAGAATGTGGTGCTGGAAAAGGACAGCAAGTCAGGCAGCATCCCACAAGGAGGAAACCTGCTGTGCTTTTCCAACACCACACTCGCGACTCTGATCTCCAGCATTTGCATCCTCACTTCCTCCTAGTTCCTTTTACCTGTGACCAGTCTACTCCAATCAACTTTTGAAAGTTCTTGTTTCATACTTTTAAAATTTGCCTTACTCTAATTAAGAACTTTAACTTTTATGGAAGACCTGTGCCTTTCCATAACTATTTTAAAACTGATAGTTTTATTATCACTGCTCCCAAAGTGTTCCCTGACTAACACTCAGTCACTTGGTCTGTCTTATTTCCCAAGAGAAGTTCGGGTTTGATCCTTCTCTAGTAGGAACATTTATATCTTGACAAAGGAAATTTTCTTGCAATTTAACAAATCCTTCACCATCAAAACTTTTTAACACTCTGGCAATCTGAATCAATGTTTAGAAAATTTAAATCCCTTACTATTTCAAACTTATCATTTTTATATATATATTAAGATCTCTCTACAAATTTGCTTCTCAATTGCCCTCTGACTATTGGGGAGCCGATAGTACAATCCCATCAAGGTGATCATCCCTTTCTTATTTCTAACTTCAACTCATATATTTTCATGAAATGGTCCCTCAGAAAAATCTTCTCAAATTACAGTCGTAATATTTTCCTTAATCAAAAACGCAACACTCCTCCTCTCTTGCCTCTCTTTATATCCTTCCGAGAAAACCCGAAAACAGAACATTGAACTGCCAGTCTTTTCCATTTCTCAAGAGAAAGTGAGGGCTGCAGACGTTGAAGATCAAAACGAGTGGTGCTGGAAAAGCACAGCCAGTCAGGCAGAGCCAACATTTCGAGTATAAGCTCTTCACCAGGAATGGGAGGATGGCCCAAGGGGGCCTGAGACTTAAATGGGAGGGGTCTGGGAATGTAATAGGTAGATGGCGGAGGGTGGAGCAGATAGGTGGGAAGGAAGATGGACCGGTTAGACAGTTCCAGAGGGTGGTGCCTGATTGGACATTTGGCTCTGTGATAAGGAGGGGGAGGTGAAATGAAGAAGCTGGTGGAATCCACATTGATCCAATGTGGTTGGATGGTCCCAAGGCGGGAGATAAAGTATTCTTCCTCCAGATGTCGGGTGGTTGGAGTTTGGCGGTGAAGGAGGTCCAGTACTGGCATGTCCTTGGCAGAGTAGTGGGCGAAGGAAGTTAAAGTGTTTGCCAAACTCTAACCACCTTGAGGTAGAAAACCTTCCTTCCCACCTATCCCACTCCACCCTCCTTTCTGACCTATCACCATTACCCCTCTCCTCCATCGACCTATCACATTCTTAGCTACCTTGCCCCCAGCCCGAGATCCTTCCCATTTATCTTTCCCTTGGGCCACCCCCTCATTTCTAGTGAAGAGCTACTCTCCTGCTCCTTGGATGCTGCCTGACCGGCAGTACTTTTCCGGCACCACACTTTTCGACTCTTCTCCATTCCTCAGCCATGTTTCTGTAATAGCGATGACATCCCAGTCCCAAGTTCCCTTACATGCCCTAAGTCCATCAGCCTTATCAATAAGGCTTCTTGCATTGAAATAAATGCAATTTAAGTGTTCAGAGTTTCTCTGTTCTGACTTGTTCTTGTCTGTCTTTTCTAAATATCTTGCTGTTTTCTGATTCAGAACCATTGCCATCTTTCTTTCCATTTTCAATGTTACTTAGGAAGCCCCCACCCACCTCTCTAAATGTTTACAAGTTCCTAATATTGAACTGGCAAATCTCCCCACCAGCATATTGGTCCCTTTATCGTTCAGGTGAACCCCATCCTTTTTAAATCTCTTCTGTCTGAGAAGAGATCCTAACGATCCAAGAAATTAAATCCCTGTACATTAGAGCACCTCTTCAACCATTGATTTATCTGCCCTGTCCTCTTATTCCTTCACTCATTAGAACTTGGCACCAGAAGTAAACTAGAGATTACTACTTTTCATATTCTGTTTATTAACCTTCTACCTAACCTCTTACACTCACTCTGTAATGCCTTAACCCTTTCTTGAACAATGTCATTCCTATCAATGTGTACAACAACTTCCAGCTTCTCACTCTCCCCTTTGACAATCTGCTTCAAACATTTTGAGACGTTCTTCACCCTGGCACCAGAAAAGCAACGTACTCTCCTCAATTCACACTCACTACTGCAGAATCTACTGTTTGTGTCCCTCGCAGGTGAGTTCCCAAAAAATATTAATCTTTTAAATCTTGACAAACCTATTTAACATAAAATTCATTCTTAGTGCCCAAGATCTGACAACCACTCCTATTTTTCCCATTCAATGATACCCAAAACGGAATATCTGTTTGAGAGAGGAGTATCCATATGAGATTTCGAAACCACCTTCATACCCTTCCTGACGGGCAGTTCTCAATCTGAATGATCCTGCTGTGATTACACACCTCGAAATCTAGTAGTCATCACATCTCAATGTCTCTTGTAGGCTGTCAGTAACATTAATCCTAAAAAGAAGAAGCTCTCAGTAGCACCTTATATATAAAATTAAATACCTTTCCTTACCCAGAGATTTAAAATGAAGCATGCAAAAAAAAGTTAAAACATTAAAAAGAAATCAAGCACTTAACTGAACCAATGAAAAAAAAATTCCTTCTCAATAATCCACCATTCAGTTTTCACTGTCCGCATAGAAAGAAAACTCTCCAGAGCCATCCATATCCAGGCCTCTCCATAAGCTCCATGTACAAACAACCTGTGTCTCTTCATGTATCTTTTTAACTTTTTTTTCTCAAAACTTACCCACCACTGACAGCAGACTCACCGATCTATAGATCCCCAGCTTTCCCCTACCACCTTTCTTAAATAATAGCACGATGGTAGCCACTGTCCTGTCTTCTGGCACTTCAGCCTTGGCTGTCAATTATACGAATATCTCAGCGAAAGGCCCAGCAATCTGTTCCCCAACTCCCTCACAGTCTGACATTTTACAAAATCACAGCATCATTTTATTCCAGAACGTGTGATTTGAAGTCAACAAACAGTCCGCCTTCCCTCCACTTCTAACCTACACCATGGAGACAGCAGAAACTGGTATGTGGGAGGGTCTGGTCAAACCACTAACCCAGAAGAATCCTTCGAGAAGAATAAACCTTCCAGAAACAATGACCCAGTGGGTTACATTTGTCTCTATGGAAAAGCACCCCACAGCATCTGAGGAGCAGGAGAATCAACATTTCGGGCATAAGCCCTTCATCAGGAATGAGGCTTGTAGGCCAGGAGAGATAGATGGGAGGGGGCTGCGGGGTGGTGCTGGGGTAAAGGTAGCTGGGAAAGCGATAGGCAGATGAAGGTGAGAGAGAAGGTGATAGGTCAGGGGGCTGTGGGGTGGAGCAGACAGATGGGAAAGGTGATGGACAGGTCAGGAGGGCGGTGCTGAGTTGGAGGCTTGGGACTGGGATAATGTCAGGGGGAGGGTAAATGAGGAAACTGTTGAAATCCACATTTAACCCGAGTGGCTGCAGGCTCCCAAGGGAGAATATGAGGCATTCGTCTTCCAGGGAACACTTCCCCAATTATAGCACTTGGAAAGCATCTGGATGGATATTTGAATAAGAAAGGTTTAGAGAGATAAGGGCCAAATACTGACAAATGGGACCAGATCTGTTCAGGGTGGATGGCTTTAATGGAAGGATCTGTTTCTGTGTTGTACACGTCTATGACTCTCAGTCATCAGTATAGAGAAAACCATGAGGCATGGTTATTGGCAGGTCATTTGGTTAAATGTTGAAAAATGTTTAGGTCAGCCCTGTGCCAGTACTTAGTCAGTCTGCCCCATGCACTTCCCAGTTGTTATCGAATCATAGAGATGTACAGCATGGAAAAAGACCCTTCAGTTCAACCCATTCATGCGGAACAAATATCCGAAATTAATCTAGTCCCATTCACCAGCACTTGGCCCAAATTCCTCTAAACCCTTCCTATTAATATACCCATCCAGGTGTCTTTTAAATGTTGTAATTGTGCCTGCTTTCACCATTTCCTCTGGCAGCTCATTCCATACACACATCACTCTCTGCAAGAAAAACACTGCACCTTAGGTCCTTTTGAAATCTTTCCCCTCTCACCTGGAACCTATGACCTATAGTTTTGGACTCCTATCACCTGGGAAATAGACGTTGTCTATTTACTCTATCCTGGCCACTCCTGATTTTATAAATCCTTACAAGATCACCCCTCAGCCTCTGATAATCCAGGGAAAATAGCCCCAGCCTATTCAGCCTATCCCTATAGCTCAAACCCTCCAAACTTGGCAACATCCTTGGAAATGTTTTCTGAACCATTTTATGTTTCACAACATCTTTCCTATAGGAGGAAGACCAGATTCAAAAGCAGCATTCCAATAGTGGGCTCACCAATGTCCTTCACAACCCAACTCCTATACTCAATGCACTGACCAATCAAAGAAACACAGGAATGCTTTCCTTCTCAGTTTTTGTGTTTCTCCGTGCACCTACGTCTTGTACTTAGGTACCTTCGTCCCTGAGATGGCACTGTGCTTGATGACATTGTCACACATTTCACTGTACTCCTTGTACTTGAGTACATGTGACAATAAAGCTTAAGTCTATATCTAAATACTTTCTTCACTCCCCTGTCTATCTGTGGCTCCATTTTCAAACATCTATGAACCAGCATTCCAAGGTCTCTTTGTTTAGCAACACTCCCCCGTACTTTACCATTAACTGCATATGTCCCACCCTGACTTGCCTTTCCAAAATGCAACACCACACATTTATCTAAATTAAACTCTATCTGCCACGCCCCAGCCCAGCAACCCATCTGATCAAGGTCCTGTTGTACTCTGAGGAAATCTTCTCTGCTGTCCACTACAACTCCAATTTTGGTGTCATCGCAAACTTACTAATTATCCCTCCCATGTTCATATCCAAATCATGTTTATAAATGACAAAAAGTGGTCGACACAGCATCGATCACTATGTCACACCGGTGGTCACAGGTCTCCAGTCTAGGAAGCAACCTTCTATCACCACCCTCTGTCTCCAACCTTCTGTGTCCAATTGGCTAGTTCCCCTTGTGTTCCATGTGACCTAATCTTGCTCACCAATCTACCATGCAGAACTTTTCTGAACGCCTTACCGAAGTACTTATGGATCATGTTCACCACTGTGCCTTCATCAATCCTCTTTGTTACCTCTTCAAAAAACTCAATTAAGTTAGTGAAACATGATTTCACACACACAATGCCCCATGTTGATTATCCCTAATCTGCCCTTGCCTTCCCAAATATATGTAAATCCAGTCCCTCAGGATCCCCTCTCAACATGTTACCCACCACCAATGTCAGACTCACCGGTCTATAGTTCCCTTGTCTCTCCTTACCACGTTTCTTGAATAATGGCACCACATTAGCCAACCTCCAGTCTTCTGGAACCTCACCTGTGACTACAGATGATACAAATATCTCAGCAAGGGCAGAGCAATCACTTCTCTAGATTCCCATAGAGTTCAAGGTACACCTGAACAGTTCCTGTGGATTTACCAACCTTTATATGTTTTAAGATGTGCTGCACCTCATCCTCTGTAATGTGGACATTTATCAAGATATCACTATTTATTTCCCCAAGTTCTCTCGATTCCATCTTCTTCTTCACAATAAACACTTATGTAAACATTTGTTTAACATCACCCATATCTCCTGTAGTTCCACAAGTGGTCTTGCTGATCTTTAAAGGGCCCTATTTTCTCCTGAATTACCTTTTTCTCCTTAATGTAATCCCTTTGGATTCTCTTTAACCCTGCTTGCCAACACTATCTCATGTCCTATTTTTGTCTTCCTTATTTCCCTCTTATGTGCACTTCTACTGCCTTTATACTCTTCTTGGAATTCTCTCGATCCCTGCTGTCTACATCTGACATATGCTTCTTGCTTTTTCTTGAGCAAAACCTCATTTTCTCTTGTCATTCAGCATTCCTTAAAGCTACCAGCCTTGCCCTTCACCCATATGGGAACATACTGTCCCTGGACACTCGTTGTCTTCCCATTTCCCAGTTGTCCCTTTACCTGCGAACATTTGTCTCCAATCAACTTTTGAAAGTTCTTGCCTAATATCATGCAAATTGCCCTTCCTATAAATTTTGAATTTTAGCTTTTAGATCCGTTCTACCTATCTCCAAAGAGTAGGTCAAGTTTTGTTCCTTTAGGAAGTACATCCACATACTGAATCAGAACATTTTCTTGTACACACTTAACAAATTCCTCTCCAGCCAAGTGATTAAAATGATGGCAGTCTCAGTCTATGCTTTGGAAAGTTCAAATTCCCTAACATTATCAGCCTATTATTCTTACAGACAATT
This sequence comes from Hemiscyllium ocellatum, assembly GCF_020745735.1. Taxonomy (NCBI): domain Eukaryota; kingdom Metazoa; phylum Chordata; class Chondrichthyes; order Orectolobiformes; family Hemiscylliidae; genus Hemiscyllium; species Hemiscyllium ocellatum. The sequence continues at coordinate 24,053,787 of NC_083447.1, read as the reverse complement.
TGGATCACCTTACAAATTTGCTTTTCAATTTCCCCCAAATTAGATTAGATTAGATTAGATTAGACTTACAGTGTGGAAACAGGCCCTTCGGCCCAACAAGTCCACACCGACCCGCCGAAGCGAAACACACCCATACCCCTACATTTACCCCTTACCTAACACTACGGGCAATTTAGCATGGCCAATTCACCTGACCCGCACATCTTTGGACTGTGGGAGGAAACCGGAGCACCCGGAGGAAACCCACGCAGACACAGGGAGAACGTGCAAACTCCACACAGTCAGTCACCTGAGTCGGGAATTGAACCCGGGTCTCAGGCGCTGTGAGGCAGCAGTGCTAACCACTGTGCCACCGTGCCGCCCACATGTTTGGAATCTACAGTACAATCTTCATAAGGTGATTTTCCTTTTCTTATTTCTTGGTTCCAACCGAATAATTTCCCTGGATATACTCACAGGAATATCATCCTAAAGTACAGCTGTAATATTATCCCTAATCGAAATATGCTCTCTCTCCTCTCTTGCTCCCCCCACCCCCCCCCCCAACCATCCTTCCCCCCACTTTCAATCCTTCCTCGAGCATCTATGCCCTGGAACATTGAGCTGCCAGTCCTGTCCATCCCTGAGCCTCGGTTCTGTAATTGCTATGATATCCCAGTCCCATGTTCCCAACCATGCCCTGAGATCATCGGCCTTACCTGCTAGACCACTTGCATTGAAATAATAGTTTAATTTATCAGTCTTACCTCGCTGTCTGCTTTTTTCCTGCCTGCCCAAGTGTAATTGACTTGCCCCTTTTCCCAACTATACCAGTCTCAGACTGATCGCTTTCCTCACTATCTCCCTCGGTGTCAATTCCATCCCCATCTCCCCCCAACCCAAGCAGCTCGAGCAACTCTCCCCATCAGTATATTAGTCCCCTTGCAATTCAGGTACAACCTTTCCTTCTCATACAGATCTCTTCTACCCCAGAAGAGATTCCTCTACACTCGTGTTCCGACTCCCACTGGGACACGGCACTGGGAGTAATCCAGATATTACTGCTGTAGGAGTGACCGCTGCCTCTGAGGCAAGAAGACTCTGAAGGCCTGGGTAATTCAGCAGGAACAGCAGTTTATTCCAGCGGGAATCGATTACAGCCAGGAGAGGAACTCAAGACCATCACACAGGACAATCCAGCTCTCTCTGTCAGACACCCGCACAATCCCATTCTTACACTTTCTGACATCAAAGTTATATCAGTCTACAAACTAACTGTTATTGTGCAGTTGAACAGATCAAGTCCACAAGTCAACCAACTGGGTGATGATTCCATCAGGTCAGTAAATTAATTACATCAAATTAATAATTCAATTAACTAGGCATTTTGATTACATCAGGACACTGTGTATTACATACCTACCAGTCAGATTCAAACACACGGTGCCTGTTCGCTGATGTGGTCACTTGTTTATCTTGTAACCTTTGTCCCTGAATACCCTGTGATCTGCTGAGGTTCTGCCCTGCTCACCCATATCAGTTCATCATTACCAATGTCTCTGTGGGCGAGCTGGCGTGTCTTTACTGATGCAGAGAGACAATCACCTTCAAACATCTTATTCTATGGGTTTGTGAGATATTGTACTATATGTTTCTTTATTTTTATATTAAGGTCCTTTATTTGCCAACCCACTCACAATCGCTCGGTATTTACTCCTTCCGCATTTCATTCAGTCATTCATCAAACTGTGGTCTCCCCACTCCCCAGCGCACTGTCTCACCCGAAACTATGAAAAGATGAGAATACTAATCCCCCTCAGAACCATCTACCGGGACTTGAACAGTTTGCAGGACATCAAACAAGTTGTCTCCATCAGCACGGACCTGTTAGATACAGATTGAATGGGGTGGGGTCTCTGTCCCCTTTAAGAAAGTTACTGTCAAATCGCGTTTCCGTGAAATGGAATGAATGAGGGAGGAAACCGGTAATAGGGAGTGAAATCTCAAAACCCAGCCGCGGGAATCCGTTTACTAAGCCCTCTGCTTTTATTAAGTACATCTATAATTTCTGATTTGGTTAAATCATATCAGCCTGATAATCTTTCTCGTACTCTCTACCCTAAAAGGTCTCACACCCTCATCCCCCTCCTACAACTACCCTCGGGGATCGACTTTTTAAGTTCCTGCCTAAATTCCTATTTTCTCTCCTCAGAATCTGGTCCTTTTCCCATCCTGTATCATGGGTTCCAATGTGTACAGCAACATCCTGCTGGTCCCTCTCCCCTTTGGGAATATTCTGCACCCTCTCTGAGATAGTTCGGAATTGTCTGGAGTGAGGGGATATTTGAATAACTGCCTGGACCCAGTTTGGAAGCTCTCTGGACAGATTTCAGATCCCATCATTGACTCACTCTTTATTGGAGGGACAGTGAGGTGCAGCAGCACTCTATTTGAACTCAGGCCTTTCCGAAGCCGTTTTCAATGTATTTGGTCGGGCAGTGTGTCGGGAAGGTGACCCAGCTGGTTATTACAGTTACTGAATTGAGTTGTGTACTCTGATTATCGAAGTGAAAAATAGTTAAATTGTCTTCAACTGAAAAAGATAGTTTGGTCTGGCTTGATTTTAAAATTGAAAGAAATCAAGAGGTGTTAACTCTTTAATGTAGTAAACATAAAACTACCCTGCAGTATATTCCTCACAGACTAATCCAGCAACAATCAAACATAGTCACACTCACAGAATCCCACTTCACAGACAATGTCCCAGACAACACAATGACCATCTCAGGGTAGGTCCTGTCCCACTGGCAGGACAGAGCCAGCAGAGGGAACAGCTCCGTGGGATACAGTCTAGAGGGCTGTGCTCTGGAAGTGCTCAGCATTGATGCCAGACCCCATGAAGCCTCATGACATCAGGTTAAACATGGGCACGGAAACATTCTGTGTGCTTTAAAAAGTATTAAGGTAAATAAGTCCTTGGGTCCTGATGGGATCGATCCCAGAATATTGAGGGAGACAAGAGAACAAAATTGCTGCAGCATCTTTGTATTCTATCTGGCCACAGGTGAGGTCCCAGAGGACAGGAGAATAGCTGATGTTGTCCCATTGTTTAAGAAGGGAAGCAAGGATAATTCTGGGAATTACAGACCTGTGAGCCTTATGTCAGTGTTAGGGAAATGATTGGAAAAAATTCACACGAACAAGATCTATTCGCATTTTGAAGAAAATGGTTTTATTAGTGACAGACAGCATGGTTTTGTGCGGGAGAGGTCGTGCCTTACTAACTTGACCAAGTTTTTTAAGGAGATGATGAAGATGATGAATGAGGGAAATCCAGTTGATGTTGTCCACATGGACTTCAGTAAAACCTTTGACAAGGTCCCTCATGGCAGACTGGTATAAAAGGTGAAGTCACATGGTATCGCGGGTGAGCTGGCAAGATGGATTTTCCTATTTTGAACTGACTCAATCATAGGAGACAGAGGGGAGTGGTGGTGGATGCTTTTCAGAATGGAGGGCTGTGACTAGTGGTGTTCACAGGGATGAGAGCTGGGACCTCTACTGTTCACGGCCTTTATAAGTAATTTGGAGGAATACATGGCTGGTCTAAGTTTGCAGATGATAAAATTATTGGGATGATACAAAGATGATGGAGTTGTAGATATTGAAGAGGATTGTCAGAGGGTACAACAGAACATAGATCAGTTGGAGGCATGGGCAGAAAAATGGCAGATGGAGCTTAATCCAGACAAATGTGAGGTGATACATTTGGGAAAGTCAAGTACAGTTGGAAATTATACAGTGAATGGCAGAACCCTTCGGAGCATTAATATGCAGAGGGATCTGGGTGTGCAGGTCCACAGATCACTGAAGTAGCAGTGCTGGTGGATAAGGGGGTAAAAAAAAGCCTATGGCAAGTTTGCCTTCATTGGAAGGAACATTGAGTATATGGATAGTACAAAGGTGTGTAGGTCAGGTGAAGTGGTCAAGCTAAATTTCCCATGGTGTTCAGGGATATGTAGGTTAGGTGCATTAGTCAGGGGAAATATAGAGTAATAGGGGAGGGGAGTGCGTCAGGGTGGGATATTCTTCACAGCATCGGTGTGGACTTGTTGGGCCAAATGGCCTGTTTCCACACTGTAGGCATTCTATGATTTCTATGTTCGGAAAGTTATGCTTTGTACGAATTTGTAGAACTTCAGTTAGACTGCATTTGGAATATTGTGTCCAGTTCTGATCACCATGCTACTAGAAGGATGTTGATGCTTTGGAGGGGGTTCAGAACAGGTTAGGGTATACCTTGGTATGGGGGATTTTGAAGAAAGGTTAGATAGACTGGATTTGTTTTCACTGGAATGCAGGACATTGATGGGTGACCCAGTAGAAGTTTATATGATTGTGAATGGCATTGGATGAAGAGGAAATATGAGGCTTTTTCCCAGGGTGGGTCAATTACAAGGGACACAGGTTCAAACCACAAGGAGGGAAGTTTAAAAGAGATGTGCAAGGCCCCTTTTTCCCACAAAGGGCGGTGAGTGCCTGGAATGTACTGCCAGAGGAGGTGATAGAAGCAGACACATCAGCAGCATTCAAGGGAATACCTGGACAAATACACAAATAGGAAGGGAATAGAGGGATACGGATCCTGGAAAAGAAGATGGTTTTAGTATGGAAGGGTAACATGTGTCAGCACAGCTTTGGAGGGCCGAAGGGCCTGTTCCTGTGCTGCATTGTTCTTTGTTCTTCTCTGTTCAGTGAGCTCTTCCTGCATTTAAACCACTGCAACAGGGATGCTATGAAACAACTCCAGGTCACTGAGATACAGACCCGCCTTGGAGGATACAGTCCCAGATTGGCTTTCCCAAACTAGTGCACATGGAAGTTTGAATATTGAGTTTTACTTTTAAAAAGACCCCTCCCCGGATAGTATTGAGAATAAAATGTCTATGCAATCAGATCTTCAGAATTCCAGTGTCTTTCCAGTCAGATCACTACTCCGAACCCCTTGATTTGATTCCAGTCTGTAACTCACTCCGGGGAATTTACTATTCGATATAGAAACGTGTTGGAAAACACAAGAAAGAAATCACTGGAGAACTGCAGCAGGTCAGGCAGCATCTGTGGGGGGATAAGAGAGTTAATGTTTCTAATCCAGTTTCGTATGGTTTTGAAACAAGGATCCCTTCCCCTGAGGAAGTGAGACTTCTCTGAACTGCATCCAATACAAGTATATCCTTTTAGTAAAGGAAACCAAAACTGAACGTAATACTCGATGTGTGGTCTGAACAATGACTGTGCGGTTGTAAGACCTCCCTCCTTTTATACATTACTCCCTTACATTAAAGGTCAATATTACCTCAGGTCAGATCTCCTGAGGTAATGAGGTTCTGCATGGTCTGGGAGATGATGGTTTGGTGATGGGGGGTGGGGTCATGGTCAGGGGGCAGTAGGAAGAGGTGTCTTTGAGTTGCCGTTTGGCTTCAGCGGTGTAGAGGTCAGTGTGCCAGACTACCACTGTACCCCCTTTATCTGCTGGCTTAATGGTGAGGTTGGGATTGGAGCAGAGGGATTGGAGGGCTGCGTGTTGTGAGGGTGAGAGGTTGGAGTGGGGGAGGGGGGTAGACAGATTGAGGCGGTTAATGTCCCGGCGGCAGTTGGAAAAGAAGATGTCAAGGGCGGGTAATAGGCCAGCACAGGGTGTCCAGGTGGATGCAGTGTGTTGGAGTTGGGCGAAGGGGTCCTCGGAAGGTGGGCAGGAGACCTGATTATGAAAGTAAGCTCAGAAGCGGAGGCGACAGAAGAATTAGATTAGATTAGATTAGATTAGATTAGATTAGATTAGATTTACAGTGTGGAAACAGGCCCTTCGGCCCAACAAGTCCACACCGACCCACCGAAGCGCAACCCACCCATACCCCTACATTTACCCCTTACCTAACACTACGGGCAATTTAGCATGGCCAATTCACCTGACCCGCACATCTTTGGACTGTGGGAGGAAACTGGAGCATCTGGAGGAAACCCACGCAGACACGGGGAGAATGTGCAAACTCCACACAGTCAGTTGCTTGAGTCGGGAATTGAACCCGGGTCTCAGGCGCTGTGAGGCAGCAGTGCTAACCACTGTGCCACCGTGCCGCCCAAAATTATTCGACATCATGGCGTGTATTAAATTCATTGATGCGTGGGCAGAGGAGTATGAAGGTGAGTCCTTTGCTGAGGATTGATCATTCATCCTCAGTGAGGGGAAAATCTAGAGGGATGGTGAAAACTTAGCAGGGCTGGGAGCTGGGATCTGGTGTGGGTTGGAGCTCGGAGTGGGGGTGGAACCTGTAAGTGGAGTGGATTTGATGTGGGGGGAATGGGGGTGGCAGGGGTAGTGTTCCCCTCGGGGTTCTGGGGGGTGGGGATAGTGACAGTGGGGTCTGTGGGGGGCGTGTCAGCAGAATGCAGGTGAGCGGCGCTGGCGGGGGTGGAAGTGGTGGTGACCACGGCAGTAGGGATGTCAGAAGTCACTCACCTAACTTGTCCAGGTCACCCTGTAATCTCCCAACATCTTCCTCACATTTCACCTGCCACTCAGCTTAGTATCATCAGCAAATTTGCTCATATTATTACTAATACCATCCTCTATATCATTAACATACATTGTAAAAAGCTGTGGTCCCAGTAATTATCCCTGCGGTACCCCACTGGTCACTGCCTGCCATTCCGAAATGGAGCCATTAATCCGATCAGCCAACCAACTTTGAATCCAAGTTCGTACTTTGCCCTCAATACCATGCACCCTAATTTTGCCCACTAACCTCCTGTGTGGGACTTTATCAAAAGCTTTCTGAAAGTCCAGGTTCACTACATCTACTGGATCTCCCTTGTCCATCTTCAGAGTTACATCCTCAAAAAAATTCCAGAAGATTAGTCAAGCATGATTTCCCCTTCATAAATCCATGCTGACTCTGACCTATCCTGTTACTACTATCCAGATGGGTCGTAATTCCATCCTTTATAATAGACTCCAGCATCTTTCCCACCACTGAGGTCAGACTAACTGGTCTATAATTTCCTGCTTTCTCTCTCCCACCTTTCTTAAAAAGTGGTATAACATTAGCCACCCTCCAATCCACAGGAACTGATCCCGAATCTATCGAACTCTGGAAAACAATCACCAACGCATCCATGATTTCTCGAGCCACCTCCTTCAGTACCCTGGGATGTAGACCATCAGGCCCCGTGATAAACTGCCCCGGAGACTTATCAACCTTCAGACCTAACAGTCTATCCAACACCAATTCCTGGCAAATATAAATTCCCTTCAGTTCAGGTCCTTCAGCCACTGTTACCTCAGGGAGATTGCTTGTGTCTTCCCCAGTGAACACAGATCTGAAGTACCAATTCAATTCTTCTGCTATTTCTTTGTTCCCCTTAATATAATCCCCTGTTTCTGTCTTCAAGGGCCCAATTTTAGTCTTAACCATTTTTTTTTGTCTTTCACATACCTAAAAAAACTTTTACTATCCTCCTTTATATTATTGGCCAGTTTATCTTCGTACCTCATTTTTTCTCTGCGTATTTCCTTCTTCGTAATCCTCTGTTGTTCTTTAAAAGCTTCCCAGTCCTCTGCTTTCCCATTTATCTTTGCTATGTTATACTTTTTCTCTTTTAACTTTATATGTTTCTTAACTTCCCTCGTCAGCCACGGCCACCCATGCCTCCTCCTAGGATCTTTCTTCCTTTTTGGAATGAACTGATCCTGCAACTTCTGTATTATACACAGAAATATCCGCCATTGTTCCTCCACTGTCATCCCTGCTAAGGTATTGCACCATTGAATTTTGGCCAGCTCCTCCCTCATAGCTCCATAGTTCCCTTTATTCAACTGAAAAATTGTCACTTCCCTTTGTACCCTCTCCCTCTCAAATTGCAGATTGAAGCTTATTGTATTATGGTCACTACTTCCCAATGGCTCCTTCACTCCAAGGTCCCTGATCAATTCTGGTTCGTTGCACAATATCAGATCCAGAATTGCCTTCTCCCTGGTAGGTTCCAGCACCAGCTGTTCTAAGAATCCATCTCTGAGGCACGCCACAAAGTCTCTTTCTTGAGGTCCAATACCATCCTGATTCTCCCAGTCGACCTGCATGTTGAAATCCCCCATAATAACTGTAGTAACATCTTTGCGACAGGCCAATTTCAACTCCTGATTTAACTTACATCCGACATCCAGACTACTGTTTGGGGGCCTGTAGATAACTCCCAAGAGGGTCTTTTTACCCTTAGTATTTCTCAGCTCTATCCACACTGACTCTACATCCCCTGACTCTAGGTTCCCCCACGCAAGGGACTGAATATCATCCCTTACCAACATGCCCACCCTACTCCTTCTGCCCATCAGTCTGTCCTTACGATAGCACATGCAGCCTTGAAGATGCATTTCCCAGGCCGTGTCCACTTGAAGCCACGTCTCAGTTATCCCCCCAATATCGTATCTGCCAATTTCCAAAAAAGCCTCAAGCTCATCCATCTTATTTCTAATGCTTCGTGCATTCATGTATAATATTTTTTAATTTGTTACTGCCCTCACCCTTCCCATCAACTCCTATTTCACTCAACCTTACAGCATGATCCCTTTCTGAGTTTTCTGCCTCACTGACACAGTTGTCTTTCTTGACTTCCTTTGTTCTGACTTTCCCTCTAATTTCCTTCTTAAACATCCAGTTTGTCCCCCCCCCCCGCTACTTAGTTTAAATGCAGCTGTGTTGCAGTAGCAAACCTGCCTGCCAGAATGTTGGTCCCTAATCTATTAAGGTGCAAACTGTCTCTCTTATATCATTTATGCTTACCACAAAACATACCTCAGTGATCCAAGAATTTAAATTCTTGCTTCCTGCTAGTTCCCCAGCCACACATTCAAGTCCATTATCTCCCTGTTTCTGGCCTCACCAGCCCGAGGAACTGGAAGCAAACCGGAGATAACCACCCTGGCCATCCTGCTTTTCAGCCTTCTTCCTAATTCTCCGAAGTCCCACTGTAGTATATTCCTCCTCTTCTTCCCGACATCATTTGTGCTGACATGTACCACCACTTCTGGCTCTTCACCTTCGTCCTTGAGGATTTCCTGCACTCTGTCTGTGATGTCTTTAACCCTGGCACCAGGAAGGCTACACCCCATCCTTAAGTCCTGCCTGCTGCCACAAAAACCCCGGTCAGTTCCTCTCACTATGGAGTCCCCTATTACCAAGGCTCTATGCGATGTCCGACTCTTCCGTTCTGTCTCCACGCCAACATTTGATTTACAGACCTGGCCGCCTCGCGGACTGGCAGTGTCATCTGTCTCTACTGTTTCCAAAAGATTCAACTTGTTCCTGACAGGTACTTCCCCCGCGGTCTCTTGCACCTGTCTCCTCTCTGCCTTCCTCATCGTCTGCTCTCTTCTGGTATGATTGGTGTAATAACCTCGCTGAAGGTCTTGTCCAAAAAGATCTCATTCTCTCAGATGAGCCTAAGGTTCTCAAGTTCTTTCATCAGTGTTGCTATTGCTCTGTCAGTAGCTGAATGTGCACACTTATATGAGCCAGACACACCAGAGTCATTGAACTCCCACATCAAGCACATAGCACACTGAAGCAGATTGGCAGTTATGTCTTCACCCTCTTCAACTTTGGAGTAATCACTTCACTCAACCTCCTTGTCAAAGACTCCTGAGCTAAAGCCTCACTCTTCAATCCACAGGAACGTCCTTGGACCCTCTTTTTGGGGCAAGTCTGTGGACTTTTAATTTAGGTTAGAGGAGGAGGGAGGGAGGGAGGCCCTACTTTGTAGGACCTGGGGTCTTGAACACACCCAATCAAATAACAATTACTTACCTTCCCGACCGGCTTTGCGCTCCGACTTTACTTCCACCCAGCTCCCGCCACTCTCTGCTGCAAAACTCCTAACAAGGAGAAAAGAAGACACAGGAAGATCCAAAGATAAGAACTTACAGCTGTCTGGTTCTGAGGTAAGAAGTGTTGTTTAGTAAATCTTAATTGGGAGTTTTATTGGACTAGTATTATAGAAGGGAAGGGCAAAGACAGGTTGAAGAAAAGAAATTGCAATTGTGGTCTGTTAATTAATCTCTGTTACACTTTAAGAAAGATTGTTGTTAATTTTTAGTTTACATAGTTCTTGGCCGCTCGAATTTGTATAGATGACTGCACGGGATAAATCTTTTCTGAGTTGCTGGTTTTAAATTAAGCAGGAGAGTTTACTCTGTGTCATAACACTTCCTGATGAAGGGCTTATGCCCAAAATATCAATTCTACTGCTCCTCAGATGCTGCCTGATCTGCTGTGCTTTCCCAGGAACACACTCTCCACTGTGATCCCCAGCATCTGCAGTCCTCACCTTCTCCTGTACAAGCCCTGCTCTGGTTTGACCCACCAAGATGCAGTACCTTGCATTTATCAAATTAAACTCTATCTGCCATTCCTTGGCCCATTGGCCCAGTTGATCAAGATCTTGTAGCATTCTCAATAACCTCCTGCACTGTCCACTATACCACAAATCTTGATGTCATCTGCAGACATACAAACCATACCTTCTAAATTCTCATCCACATCATTAATAAGGATGATGACTGACAGTGGACCCAGCACTGATCCCTGTGGCACACCACTGGTCACAGATCTCCAGTCTAAAAGACAGCCTTCCACCAGCACCCTCTGTCTTCTACCATCAAGTCAATTTTGCTCTCCCTGATCCTGTGACATTGAACCTTATTCAACAACCTACCAGATGGTAACTTGTCAAAGGCCTTGTTAAAGTCCATGTAGACAGCGTCACTGCCCTCATCCAACCTCCTTAGTCACCACTTTAGAAAGCTCCCTCAATCAGGCCATTGTTGAGACCACAGTTGGAGTACTGTGTACAGCTCTGGTCACTGCACCATGAGAAGGATGTGACTGCACTAGAGGGAGAACAAAGGAGATTCCCCAGAATGTTGCTCAGCATGTCGCAGTTTAGCTGAGAAGAGGGAGGTTGGATAAGCTTGGGTTACTTTGTTTAGAACAGAGATCAGGGTATATAAGACTGAAGGGCACGGACAGGGTGGACAGAAAACAGTTGTACTCCTTTGTCAAATGAACAATAACAAGCTGGTATAGACTGTGAGATGAAAGGCTTGAGGTTTAGAGGGGACATGCTACCCAGAGGATGGTTGGGGTCTGCACTGCACCGGCTGAAAGGATCATTGATGTGGAATCCTCAAAACCTTTAAAACATACTTGTTTGAGCACTGAAATGTTGCAACATTCAAGATTATGGAGGAAGTATTAGGAAGTGAGACTTGTGTAGCTGTAGTGTAATTTTGGAGGGAGAAATGCAATGGGTGGATCGGTCACCTCTGTCCTGTATGATACTGTCATTCTGTGATTCTGAAGTTAAGGTTCTGAATTCTTTTTGTCTTTGTTTTGAGAAAATATTACCCATGGAATGCTCACTATCAACTTCTTGTTCTGTATTAGAATGCTCATTCACGAACAGAATTTCCCAAATGAGTTGTGTAACTGAATTAACAAGGTGTGGAGGAGCTGGTGTAGGACTGGGGTGGATAAAGTTAAAAATCACATGACACCAGGTTAGAGTCTAACAGGTTTATTTGTAAGTATTAGCTTTCGGAGCACTGCTCCTTCATCAGGTAGCTATGGAGCAGGATCATAAGACAAGAATTTATAGCAAAAGATCACAGTATCATGCACAGGTCCATTGGCGAGACCAAGCAGACGCTGCAACGATGGATGAATGGACACCCGCAAAATAAGCGCCAGGCAGGGAAGTTCCCTCCCAGTCGGGGAACACTTCAGTGGTCAGGGACATTCAGTCTTGGATCTTTGGGTGACCATCCTCCAAAGCAGACTTTGGGATATGCAACAACACAGAGTGGCCAAGCAGAGGCTGATCACCAAGTTTGGTAAACATGAGGATGGCCTCAACCAGGACATTGCGTTCATGTCACACGACAGGAAACACCACAACACCATACACACTCACACTCACACACACATACAGTCTTACATAGTCACACATTCACTCTCTTGTACATGCACTCTCTCTCAGACATACACCCCCAACAACCACACCCACACGCACACCCTCTCACAGGCTTATACTGCATCACACTCATGCACACACTCTACCAAGTATGCTACATGCAAACACACATTCTCTCACGTGCACTCACATCCACACACTCTCTCTCTGTGCCTCACATGCACACGCGCGTACACACACACATATAAGTCTATTGGGTGAATTTGTATTTGCAGATACATTCTATTTTGCTCAAAAAGCACACAACCTGCAGGCATTCAATCCATGTAACATTTTACCAATTGCTACTTTGGAAATAGAACCAAAATAGACAGACTCTAACCTCACACATTTAATGCATTGTCTGAGCTGAGATGTCATCTTTTTATATAAAACCTTAAGTTATCAAAAATTAGATTTCAAAGAAGTTCTGGGATTTACATATTAATAAATCAAAACTTGCAATCCAATCTAAAAGATCAAAGACTTAACAGCAATCTAGTTTTTTTCAATATCACATTTTAGTTGCATGATGCAGTGATCTTTTGCTATAAATTCTGTGTCTTAAACCTGTTGGACGATAACCTGGTCTTGTGTGATTTTTAACTGAATGAACAATGAAAGCAGTGGGATAACAGCGTGCAGTAAAACAGCTCTCAAGGAACTCTCCAACATGAGGTATTAAATGACTGAATAGCCTCAGCAGAATGAAGGTCATCACTGAAAAGGATATCAAAAGATATTTAGATGTTGATGGGACTGATAGTGAGTGAAATAATGTAAGGATTGTCGTTTGAAGCCAAATTACAATTAACATTTCAGACTTAATAGGACTAAACTAATCCAGTATTCAATTACAGATGCAAATCTTAAATGACATCTCGTCATTAAAATAAACCTGTTGTCGTGATCTGTTTGTTCAAAATGGTATTAAATACTTGAAGGTGTAATCACAGTTTCCCAGTGGAGCTACCACATAATATAAAATCAAGTCACTGGGACTGTGTCAGCTCCAGTTCCGGAATTCTCCAATTCTGCCAGATTGCCAGCAGCAGGAAGAGTAAGGTTACTTCACAAACAACAAAATGCATCTTCCAATACAAATGGTCGCAAAAGTATTTTACACCATCCTTGCTGTTGTTGGTGTTCCTGGTAAGTCGTGTAACAATTCATGTTGCACAAATCTTTACGTAAAATCAGATGTATTTCCATTCTATGACTGATTGTTATATATCCATTCAGCTCGGCAAATCCCACTGTCAGACAATAGTGTCCTCACTGACTGAGTTTAAAGTGAATAGTTTGTCAGTTCGGAGGCTCCTCAGTAATGTGCAGCATTGTGTGTTTCCCTATACTGTGCAGAATGGGTTTACACTGAGGCTACATTGATGGAGTTTGACTGAGCACCGGACCTGGCTGGTCTAGAAAGGGTTTCGGAAGACCACCCTCTCTCTGTGGTAGTTCACAGCCTGCTATCGGTCAGATGGGTTTTGTAACAACCCACCTGGCAGTGATACCTGGTGTTTCCCATTCCTTGGTGGAAAGGGATTGTGTTGGTGGATCTTGTTCAGGCAGCTCACTCCAAATGGGAGTCCAGAGACATCAGGGCAATGGGTGGGTTCAGGAGGTCATTAGGAAGTGATAAATGAGAGTCAGCACTGATAGCTTTGAACATCTTATGTGTTTTTATCAATCAATAAATGTGTGGGAGCTTAATATTTGTGAAGACAGATCACTGGGAGACATGTTGAACACAGAGTTACAATTCTGACCTGTACTGTTACGAAGGTCGAACCCCTCTGATGATTAACTGACACACAAACTCCAATCAGTTCTGACGAGAATAGAGGTTCCCTTCTAATAATAATTCAGGCCAAAACACCTCTCCCCTCATAACCTGTTGAAGTGGATTAAAATGAAAGAAACTCCCTGATCTCCACTTTAATAATAACAAATAACTACTTATTTATTCACCTCTAACAATAAACAATTTAACAGAATTACAATCAAACCAGGATTGCTATCAAATCCCTAAGTACTAACTATTTCCAAACTGGACTAAATTCTACTGGAATGAATGCTGTTCAAATAAACACAAGTTTCACTTGTATAAACACAAATAATAAGAAATTGAAACTTAATCTCTCCAGTTTCGCACAGTCAATGCCTTCTCTGCTTTATCTCCAACCTTCCTTCTGTTGATCTCACGTCACAAACACCTGTCTTCTCATGATTCCTGTGGGAGGATTTTGAGCTGGAAATACTGTGGTACCTTTGAAGGGTCCTTTTGGAGAACATAATGATTTATGTGAGTGCCCAATATTTACTCTTCCGATGAGCGTTGACTGTCTGTTCAGAGAGCAGGTGGCTCTCTGCCGATTTTCAAAATTCCCAGCTTTACGTCCCCCAAAATGACCCATTAAATTCTTTTCATTTGATTGGCTTACAGGTGTTGAAACAATCCATTTTAAATTCAATTGGTCCTTCGTCTCCAAGTGCCATTTTAAATTAAATGGCTGAATTTAAGCTATGTCTGGGTGAAAATGTTACTTGGACCTACTAACTGAAAAGTCTTTTGATTCACTTGTTTCAGTTTTGGAGCTGTCTGCACAAGGCTTACAAACTTCCAAGCGAAGACAAAGCACAATCCCTTAAAGGGACCACACCACTGCTTTTCAATTCATTTTACAATTTTACACACTAATATTGTAACAGTATTGTTGAAATATTTGACTGTTAAATTGACATTTGAGATGTGTCATTTGTAAAATGATGCACAGTGCTTTGGTGCAGTGTCTAATCAGACAAACCCTGAGACCTGGAGAGTTGTGGCTGCAGCTCTCCCACTGTGGATAAAATAACTTTGTCCAACAGGATGTTTCCCACATTGCCTTTTGTTGCTGTTATCCTTTGATGTTTCTCAAAGGTTCTATGTGACGGTGCTCACACGTGCACTAATTTGGGATTGTTATTTCATCTTTGGCCATCCATTTGGATAAGTATTTATTATTGTTGTGATTATCATTATTATTATTTGGTTGATACTGACATTTTAGAGATGCGTCCCCTGGGCATGTTTTTGAATGGATTCACTGTGAGGCCATAGTGTTACACCATGGAGTGCACTACTCCATCAATTGTGTGACATCTCTGCTGTTCTGCCTGGTCCAGAGGCCTCAGAACAGTGGAGACTGTGCAGGACAACAGGATGTTTCTCTGATGAAAGTCAAGTTGGTTTGGGGTGATGTGTGGTTTCAGATATTTGATATTGTCGTGCTGCTCCGAGGCTCCAATCAGGACCAAGAATATCTTGCTGTACAGAGTGAAAGTCAGCCCTGCTGTTCTACCCTCCAGTTGACATGATGTTCAGCATTGAGGGACCTGGTGAGATGGATATGGTACCAGGGTTCATAGTCCACTAGCAACACACTGCTGAAACAAGATAAATCGTCTGTTGACCCTGATATAGCATGATGTTCTTTGCCCCTTAGCATAGGACATAATTGCACTGATTATCCCATGGGATATCTGGCCAAACCGTGATTGTGGTTTACAGATGAGGTGGTTTATTGGAGGTGACATTTCGATACTGAGTAACTCCATACTGTTTTGTGGCTAAAGAGAGATAGAAAGTAAGTTAGGGGTGGGAGTGAGTTAGTACTGAAGGGACTTGTTGTTGCCAGCTAGCACTTGGACGTTTCTAAATGCTTGCAGCAATGCTAACACTGAGCTGAGCTTTCACACAGTATATTATAAATGTCAGGGCTGCTGCATCAACACTGCTACCTGGGACACATTTGGCACAGCGTGTTATATACATCAGGGGAGTAATACGGGGGGGCAAATTCTTTGTTGCAATAACGAACCTTCTCTTCATCCCAAAGTAGTTCACTTGAAGGAAAATGCAATCAATGGAGTGTTGGGTGGGGAGATATCAGATGAACTTCATGTGATATCCAATATGATTACATAAGATTCAGAGAACAAATGTTCCTTCCACAGTGCCAGAGGTGAGTATATTACCGAAGACTGACTCAACAACAATAATAACAAAACCACAGAAATTGGTGTAGTATATCAGCAGGTCTGGCAGCATTTGCAGACAGAAATTAGAGTTAATGCTTCACATCCAGTCACTGGACCTGAAAGGTTAACTCTGACATCTCTCCACAGATGCTGAGCTTTTTCAGCAATTTCTGGTTTCGTTTCTGATTTCCAGCATCCACAGTATTTTTCAGTTTTTGTAGACGACTGAGTGTTCTGGGGCAGAAGCATCCTGTGGTGGCTTTTATTGGAGATTTGTTTTATTGCTCATTTGAAGTTCAGTCTTTACTTCCCCAGAGGATCCTCCTCTTGATGTGGGTACTGTCTGAACGCTGATCCATTGCTGTGCATGAAGGATACCTTTAACCCTTGACTTGCTGGGCCCTGGTCTGGGGTAGTACATGTTGCCAATGTGTGATATCAGTTTAACGCAGTTAACATTTCTAAACTAACTCTGTGGGTAATTCCTCAGCTGAGGAAAGAAACTCTATCTGTAGCTGACAGGCATGTTACATTATCCAGGGATTGACTGGAATGTTGTGTAGTATTGATCCGGATCTCCAGGAATCACTGAGTGAATGTATTACTGATCATGGAATTGTACTGAATGGGGATCACAAATCTCAGGCTGGACCCTCTGATTGGTATTGTCTCATGTTGCTGGGAGGATGTGTAGAATTGTACAGAGTGTGGGTGACTGCTCAGATATGAACTTTTGAGCCAGTATTCTTGCTTTTCTGTGGGTATCTGTAAATGCAACCTTAGAATAAACGTGGAGTACTAACAGCAGGATACCTGTGATTCCAATTGCAACTTTTACTGAGATTAACTTTCACTGTAGAACTATATTACATGTGAGGGTAAAAACAATGACTGCAGATGCTGGAAACAAAAGACCCCACCACTAGGGATATATTTTCCTCCCCACCCCTTTCCACCTTCCGCAAAGACTGTTCCCTCCATGACTACCTGGTCAGGTCCACGCCCCCCCAACAACCCACCCTCCCATCCTGGCACCGCAGGAACTGCAAAACCTGTGCCCACACCTCCTCCCTCACCTCCATCCAAGGCCCTAAAGGAGCTTTCCACATCAATCAAAGTTTCACCTGCACATCTGCCAATGTCATTTATTGTATCCATTGCTCCCGATGCGGTCTCCTCTACATTGGAGAGACTGGACGCCTCCTAGCAGAGCGCTTTAGGAACATCTCAGGAATACCTGCACCAATCAACCACACCGCCCTGTGGCCCAACATTTCAACTCCCCCTCCCACTCTGCCAAGGACAGGGAGGTCCTGGGCCTCCTTCGCCGCTGCTCCCTCACCACCAGATGCCTGGAAGAAGAACGCCTCATCTTCCGCCTCGGAACAGTTCAACCCCAAGGCATCAATGTGGACTTCAACAGTTTCCTCATTTCCCCTTCCCCCACCTCACCCTAATTCCAAACTTCCAGTTCAGCACTGTCCCCATGACCTGTCCTACCTGCCTATCTTCTTTTCCACCTGTCCACTCCACCCTCCCCCTGACCTATCACCTTCATACCCTCCCCCACTCACCTATTGTACTCTATGTTACTTTCTCCCCACCCCCACCCTCCTCTAGTTTATCTCTCCACACTTCAGGCTCTCTGCGTTTATTCCTGATGAAGGGCTTTTGCCTGAAATGTCGACTTTACTGTTCCTCGGATGCTGCCTGAACTGCTGTGCTCTTCCAGCACTACTAATCCAGAATATATATTACATGTGAGTCAATGTCCTGAAGAGAATACTCGATTCTAATGACAATGTGACTCAATGAGCATTTTTCAATTAGCGTTGACTAGAGGTGATGATAGTTGTGGCTGTTGGAGGACGGTCATTTCAGCTGTCGTACATCTCTGCAGGAATTGTTCAGAGTTGTAGCTTAGCCCTAACATGTACAGCTGACTCATCAATGCCTACTCAGGAGGGTTTCCACTGGAGAGCCACAGGGCTGAGAACCACAGCAGCAGGTTAACAAGTGGAGGGATTGAGGGGAAGGTTGACATTATGACCAGTAAGTCTGAAAGGAAGGGCAGGCAGGGTCAGCTTAATGAACAGGATGGCACTGATGGGCTGAAGTGTGATCATTTCTCTGCATGCAGTATTCTTGATAAGGCAGATGAGCCTGGAGCCTGGATCAGTACATGAGATTATGATGTGACCAATACAGAGAGGATCAGGACTGGCTGCTCAACTTTTCAGGATTTCATTATTTTGGATCAGATAAAGATGAGTTTTTTTTTAAAAAAGGAGGATTTTAGTTGCATTCCTAATCATGGAGAATATCACACCTGTACTCAAAGGACATACTGGAGGGCACATCCACTGAGGTAATATGGGTAGAGCTCAAAAAAAGGAAGGAACGATCATTCCGATGAGATTATACTAAAGCCCCCCGCCCCAACCATCAATCACTGAGTCATTGAAGAACAGATGTGTGGACAGATTATGGAAAGGGTTGTCATAATAGGTGACATTAACTTTCCCAATATTGACTGGGACCCGTTTACAGCAAGAAGCTTAGACTGGGAAGAATGTGTTAGGTGCATCCAAGAGGGTTTGTTGAAACAGTATGTGGATAATCCTACCATGGGAGGGGCCGTACTGGACTTTGTATTGGCAAATGAGACTGGCCTGGGGATTGACCTCACACTGAGAGACCGTTTTGGAAATAGTGATTACAACTCCTTATATTTTAAGCGAGCTGTGAATAAGGATAATTCTGGACCCTGCATCAAAGTACTAAATTGGGAGAGGGCTAATTATGCCATTATTAGATGGGTTCTCAGGAGGATGAATTAGCAGGAGCTGTTATCAGGCAAGCTCACATTTACGATGTGGGAATTGTTTAAAGACTTGCTGATGAGAGTTCAGGACCTACATGTTCCAGGAAGGAAGATGGTAAGGTACAGGACCCTTGGATAATGAGGGAGCTTGTGAATTTAGTCACAAAGATAAAGGGAAGCAATGTAAGGTTTAGGAAGCTAAAATCGGACAGGGTCCATGAGGAATATAAAGAAAGTAGGAAAGTTCATCAAGCAGGATATTGGGAAAGCAAGGTGGTTTCACAGAATGTCCTTGCCAAGAAGGGTTAAAGAGAATCCCAAGATATTTTATGCATACATTAAAAGCAAGAGGATAACTCTGGAGAGGGGAGGACCACTCAAGGATAAAACTTGTGCTTGGAGGCAGAGGATGTGAGTGAGATCCTAAATGAGTAATTTGTGTCAGTATTCACCCAGGAGGAGAATATGGAGGACAATGAGATTAGTGTGGGACATGCTAATATGCTAGGGCATTTTTAGGTCAAGAAAGAAATGGTATTGGGTCTCTTGAAGAGAAATTGAAGTGGATATCTGCATAGGACCTGATGGGATCTACCCCAGGATATTGAGAGAGGCAAGAGGGGAGATTGCTGGCATCATGACCAAGATCATTGTATCATCTCTAGCCACTGGAGAGATCCATGAGTAGCTAATGTTGCTCCTCTGTTCAACAAGAGAAATAGAGAAAATTCAGAAAATTATAGACTGGTGAGTCTCATATCAGTGGTTGGGAAGCTAGTGGAGAAGATTCTCAGGCATAGGATTTATGTGCTTTTGGAAATGTCCGGCCTAGTTAGGGTCTGTCACCATGGCTTTGGGCAGGATGGGTCATGTCTTGATTTTTCTTTTGAGGAGGTGAGAAAAGTGATTGATGGTAGAGTAATGGATGTTGTTTGCATCAATTTTATTCAGGCTTTTGACAAAGTCTCTTATGCTACACTCATCCAGAAGATGAAGCTGTAATGGGATACATGGCCACTTGGATTCAGAATTGGCTGGCTCACAGAAAGCAGAGGGTAGTGGTGGAAGGGTGCTTATTTTCCTGGCTGAGTGCCTGTGTTCCAAAGGAATAAGAACTGGAACCTCTGTTGTTTGTGACTTATATGAATGACTTGGATGAAAACATAGATGGATAGGTTAGTAAATTTGAACATGACACAAAGATTGGAGAGTCATGGATAGTATGGAAGGTTGTCAAAGATACAGTGGGATAGAGATAAATTGCAAATAATGGCAGAGAAATGGCAGGTGGAGCTGAATCCGGCTAAGTGTGAGGTGTCACAATTTGGGAGATCAAATATTAAGGAAAAGTATACAGTTAATGGCAGGACTCTGAGCAACATTGTTTTCAGAGGGATCTTGGATCTTAGTCCATAGCTCCCTGAAAGTGGACACGCAAGTAGGTCGAGCGGTGAAGAAGGCCTATGACATGCTCACTTTTATTGGTCAGATTGTAAGAGTCGGGATATCATGTTGCAGCTTTATAAGATACACTTAAGAATATTGCATTCAATTCTGGTTGCCACATTACAGGAAGGATGTGGATGCTTTGGAGATGGTGCAGAAGAGGTTTATCATGATGCTGCTTGGATTAGAGGATATGAATTATAATGAGAGGCTAGAAAAACTCAGGTTATTTTCTCTGGAGTGGCACAGGCTGAGGGGAGACTTGATAGAAGTATATAAAATTATGAGAGGCATAGATAGGGTTGAGAGTTAAAATCTTTTTTCCCGGAGTTGAAATGTCCACTGCTAAAGGACATGAATTTTAGGTGAGGTGGAGGTTGGTGGGTGTTGGGGAAGTTCAAAGGAGATGTAAGAGGCAGGTCTTCTACATAGAGCACTAGGTGCCTGCAACATGCTGCCAGGGATAGTGCTAGTGGCAAATATGACAGAGGCGTTTAAGGGACATTTAGATAAGCACATGAAAGGAGAGATGTGGACCATGGGCAGGAAAAGGAATAATTTAATTTGGAATCATGTTCAGTACAACACCTTGGGCTGAATGGCCTGTTCCTCTGCTGTATTGTCCTGTGTTCTACGTAATTCCCTTCTCTCCATCGTAATTTCCAAATTAGAGATGCTTTCTCGTGATTGTACAATATTTAGCATCATTTGCAACTCCTTCGAAAATGAAGAGTCTTATTTCCATGTACAGCAAGATCATATCTAGCTTAGTCTGATAATTGACAAATAACATTCCTATCCCACATGCAATGACAATCTCCAAAAGTGAGAATCTACCAATCTCCTATTGGCTTACTATGACATCACCATCACTGAATGCAAGGTAATCAACAACCAGGCCAATCATTGACAAGAAATGACCTGGTCCACCCTTACAAATGAGGTCACATGCCCTGATCAGCTCCCCGCCCATCTCTCCAATCCATGTCTAGCAAGCAGACCTCGACTGACATGGAACGCTATCTATGTATCTGGCTGAGTGTAGCTCAAATTCAACACTGGGTACAACACTCACAAAGCTCCACATTGTGTAGGACAAACAGCTGATTGTATGATGTGCCAATCACCACATTCAGTTCTCACTCCCTTCACCAACAACATGCCTGACCAGAAAGGAATGCTACCTCTAAGTTCCAAAACAGTAAGACTCCAAGTCTCTTTTGACAACACCTCATGAACCCATGACCTCCACCACCTGGAAAGACAAGGGCAGTAGATGCATAGAAACCCCATTGCATGCATGTTCCCTTTCAACCCAAATTTCAGGCTGACCTGGAAATCTATTGTTGCTGGGTAGGAATTCTGCAACTCTCCCCCAAGAACACAGTGGGTTTCCTGCACACCATGGAATGCAGATGTTCAAAAAGGCTGATCTCCAATACCATCAGAAAGGCTGGGCAATGATTACAGGCCTGGTCACAAAAGCGATTCTCCTGATGAAGGGCTTATGCACAAAATGTTGATTCTCCTGCTCCTCGGATGCTGCCTGACCTGCTACGCTTCTCCAACACCACACTCTCGACTCTGATCTCTAGCATCTGCAGTTCTCACTATTTCCTGGTCACAAAAACACACATCTCATGAGTACTTTTAAAAATGATCACTGTTGCCAAATGTGCAAGAGAAAATCTCTTAACCTGAGGGGTGGCTAGTGTCCAAGGGAATGTCGTGTATGGCAGAAAACAGGAGACATGTCCAAGATGAAAGGTTGGATGCTTGATGCTGAGGTTCTGATTAACTCAGGGCATCAGCAATCCCAGTGGATAATCCATGTTGTGGCTTATTTTGCCAAGCATAATAAATTTCTCAACATTTGATGATCTCAAAACCAGGAGACAGATCCTTTTGCCTCGATTGTCTTTGCTGGGTATTGGCTGATCTGTTGGTGTTCCCTATTCCAGGTAACGACGCTGAATCAAGTGGAGGATCATTTATCTCCAAAAGTGGATCAAAACTGGAATGGATCATTTCATATTTGTGACAATGGACTCAGTGTGGGGCTATCCAATCTGGAGGAGTGGTCTAAAAAGGGAGCAGTGGTCTATAGCAGGAGTTGGCTGAGGATGGGAAGATCCATTTTCTTTTGCACCTTGAAGGGATGTGGGTGTTGTTGGCTATGCCAATACTTACCACCCTTTCCTAATTGCCCAGAAGGCAGGTTAGAGTCAACCAGGTGGTTGTTGGTTTGGAGTCATATCTTGGCCAGACCAGGTAAGGATGACAGATTACCTTCCCTAAAGGAGGGAATGAGATTGATTTCTCTTAACAATTGACAACCATTTCATTATTATCATTAGACTCTTAAGTTCAGCTTTTTAATGAATTGAAATTCCACCATCTGCCATGGGGAATATCAAACACAGCTCCCCAGAACATTATCTAAATCGCTGAATTAACAATCTACTGGTAAGACCATCAGGCCATTGTCCCCCTAATCATGAGCATTGGCCTGAATTGTCAGAGATTTAAGAGTGGGACCATGGTTCAGTGGTTAGCATTGACACCTCACAGCACCAGGGACCCTGGTTTGATTCCAGCCTCACACGACTGTCTGTGTGGAGTTTGCACATTCTCCCTGTGTCTGTGTGAGATTGCTCCAGTTTCCTCCCACATTCCAAAGTTATGCAGATTGAGTAGATTGGCCATGCTAAATTTCCCCAGTGTCTAGGAATATGCAGGTTAGGTAGGGTTTTTTAAAAATTCATTCATGGATGTGGGTGTCAGTAGCTAGACAAGCATTTATTGCCCAAACCATAATAGCCCAGAGGATGTGCAGAGTCAACCATATTGCTGTGGGTCTGGAGACACGTAGGCCAGACCAGGTAAGGATAGCAGTTTCCTTCACTGCAGGACATTAGTGAACCAGATGATTGACAATGGATTCATGGTCATCATTAAACTCTTAATTCCAGATTTTTTAAAGCTTTAATTCAAATTCCACTGTCTTCCATGGCAGGATTCAAACCCATGTCTCCAGAATATTACCTGGATTTCTGGATTAACAGTCTGGTAATAATACTGCTACGTCATCACCTCCCTATGATGGTTAGTCATGATAAAAACCATGGAAATTGGGAGAGGGTCTGGGTGGGATGCTGTGTCGAGGACTGCAGCATTCTCGATGGGCCAAATGACCTCCTTCTGCACTGTAGGGTTTCCGTGATTCTACCACAGACACAGGCTCTGGTGCCAAGCTGTAGTACCCTTCTAGTGATCTCCATGGAGAATGCTGGGTAAACTGTATGATTTTCTAGTCCCAGTGTGTGCTCCGAAGCTGGGAGGGAGAATCTCCATTCACAAGGAGAGGGCCTGGAAGAGGAGCTTGGGAACGTGAGCCTAGACATCAGGCAGGAAGCTTTGCTTTATCCCAGATAAAGTGTCTGCTTTCCACACCAGCGTGTTACCATGACCAGTGTTATGTGGATTCAGATCTTATTTGGTTTGGGGCTGTGGTATGCCATCTTAGAAATGTGGGGGGAGTCTGTACCAAATGTTGAAGTTCTTCTCATTGTGGTGGGTATCCAACCTGAGACATGATGCTTGAATAGTTCAAATTGTCAGAATGTTTAAGCCTTTACAGGAGGTAGGGACTCACTGCACAATGATTTGTTCATCCATATTGTGGGGTGGGGGGGGGAGGGGCACCCATTCCTGGATACTGTGGAGTGATTCAATGCCCTGCACTGTCCTTCATATAGTGTGGACATACAATTCTGGCAGCAATCTGAGCTGTGGAGACATCAAAACCACAAACAGAAATTTTGCATTTCATGTCTGTGTTCGGTGTCTCCTATTCTTTGTTTTCCTGATCCCAGGTGTATGTGTGTGGGCGCTGTGGGCTTAAGGGAAACTCCAGCCAGTCAGAGTAACCTGGAAAGCAGGTGAAATCAACTGCTGCTGACACCCACTGCTCCCAAAACAAAATTGATTGCATGACCTTGTTTCTCTTCCCTTTAAAAGTGTACTGATTCAGTTGGAGAGAATTTGCTGCTATGGTTCGGATTCTTTAAATTTCATATGACATAGAACAACAAATATCTTTGTGTCATCACTTACAGTCTGGGCTCAGGCACAGAGAATGTTTGATCAGTAATTTTAAGTCCTTTTCTCTTTTCTCTTATAGTGAGTCTAGTGGTGATTGTAATATTAGTTTGGGCCAAGTGTGGTCTTTCTACATGCAGCACTCGCTATCTGGTGGCCATGGCAATGTCTGATCTACTGTTCATTGTTTTTGATGTCATATTTCGCCAATTTATGACCTATTACTATCCACCGTGTTTCCTGGACATCACTCCTGTTTGTTGTGTTCTCCATGCCCTGAGCTGCTGGATCATTGACTGTTCTGCCTGGTTCACTGTCGCCTTCTCGTTTGATCGATTTGTTGCGATTTGTTTTCATCAGATGAGATCTCAGTATTGCAGAGAGAAAACTGCAATGAGGGTCCTGGCAATAATCTGTATTTTCTTTTCTTTAAAGAACATTCCCAATTACTTTCGATATAAACCTAGAAAGATCATCAACAATATTCCATGGTACTGTTATACCAGGTCTGCTTATTATAAAGGCCGTGGGCGGACAAGTTTCAAATATTTTGAAAAGTTTTTAACACCATTTCTACCATTCACTTTTATCATCTTTATTAACATCCTGACTGTCAGACATACCTTCGAGGCAATTAAGGTGCGTAAGGGACTGAAGGGTCAGAGAGAAATAGAGAGTGACTCAGAGATAGAGAGCAGGAAGAATTCTGTGATTTTACTCTTTGCCATATCTGCCAGCTTCATACTTCTCTGGTTGATATATATTTTATATTTCTTTAATGCCGGTAATTCCTTGGATTACACTGCGATGCAAATTTTTCTAAAAGTTGGATATATGCTGAGGAACTTAAGTTGTTGCACAAATGCATTTATTTATGTGGTGACACAGAAAGCATTCAGAGGCCAGTTGATGTATGCAGTGAAATATCCACTGACAAAAATAATTCAAGTGATAAATCAATCCAAGTAACTGAGAGCCAATGTTGGATGCAGCAGATTCCACGTGAGGAATGGACCGAAAGGAGAAGGAGGAGCAGCAACATGATAACACTCCTTTCCTAATGGGCAAGGACTGACTCCATCTGAGGGGCAAAATGACAGAGAGCAATGTAATGTAACGTGCTGTTAGCAATGAGCAACAGTTAGTAGGAAGCTGAACAACAAAAGCGAAACCAAAAGCAGAATTAGACTTTGAGAAAAGATGCATTCATCCCAAAAACAAAAATAAATGACCTGGAGAAAAGGATTGTCTTCACTACAGGCCTGAGTGGGAAACGCAAACACAGGTCCTCTCCACTCTTCCTCGCTGAATTCACTGATCCATACATCGGTACAAAAGTTTAAATAAAAGATCAAGTTTCAATTATAAAAAGATAATAATATCCTGGAAAGATTCTGTGTCTTCTATTTGAAAATGTATTTGTTTCCATTTGAGTTACTGATAACATTCCATTTGTTTATTTATTCCAAAAAACAAAATGGAAAGGAGGAGAAGACAAAGGCAGTCTGTACTGAACTATTTCTCTGACATCATTCTGTTTCTTTAGTTGTTCCTTTCCATGAACCAGCTGATGCGTTGCCGGGGGAATCCAAGCCCCACCAGAGGGATTTCTGGGCTCTGTCCCTGTAACTGCCCAATGACCCAGCTCCCTCTCCGATTTCAGATGCTCCTTCAAATCTACCTTTCCATATAAGTTATTGTCACCTGACCCAATATCACCTTGAGTGAATCAACATTAACTCTGTTTAATTTGTACTGATCAAAAATAGAAGGCAGAGGGTGGTGGGGGTGGAGGGTTGTTTTCAGACTGGAGGCCTGTGACCAGCGGAGTGCCACAAGGATCGGTGTAGCTGACACCAAAATTGGAGGTGTAGTGGACCGGATCTTGATCAGATGGGCCAATGGGCTGAGGAGTGGCAGATGGAGTTTAATTTAGATAAATATAAGGTGCTGCATTTCAGAAAAGCAAATCAGAGCAGGACTAATACATTTAATATGAAGGTACTAGAGAGTGTTGCTGAATAAAGAGACCTTGGAGCGCAGGTTCATATTTCCCTGAAAGTAGAGTCACAGGTTGATGTGATAGTGAAGGCGATGTTTGGTATAACTTCCTTTATCGGTCAGAGTATTGAGTAAAGGAGTTGAGAGGTCACGTCCAGGACACTGATGAGGCCACTTTTGGAATATTGCATGCAATTCTGATCTCCTTTCTATTAGAAGGATGTTTTGAAACTTGAAGGGGTTCAGAAAAAAATTAAGGATTCCCCTCCCTCCACCCCTCCCCCCTCTAATCCCACTGAGGTGACTCTGGTTGTGCTCCATCGTGAGGGAGGTATGCCCCGGGAAGGGAACCTGGGACTTAGACAAAGAGGGGGCTTTGAGTGACAGTCCTGGGGGTATTTCAAACAAGTTCTGGCAGCCATTGGCCCTTTCACTGTGTACATTGAGCAGGGGGCGAGTGTCAGTGTGTTTCTGTCTGTCTCTGTGTGTGTGAGAGTGTGGGGAGTGTTTGAATCTCAATCCCAGTTTTGATCCTCTAACCTCACCCCCTCCCTGAACCAGCCCCTCCTAAATCAAGGCCCTAGACTGGGGTCTGTCTCTAATGAGAGAGAGGGAGTGTGACAGAGACCATCGAGAAAGGTTGGGCCAACCAGAACAGTATCACTTCTTTCAGCTCGCTGTGTCTTTCATTATCACATGTTTGTACCTGTCTGATTTGTCCTCTTTTCATTCTCAGTCTCTTTCTTTTTCTCTGTCTCTCACTCTGTCTGTATCAATTTCTACTTTTCTCTCACACACTGCCTTTCTCTCTCTCTCTCTCTCTCTCTCTCTTTCTCTCTCTCCCTTCTTTATGGCAGCCTTTTCTTTAGTCTCTCCCTCTTGCATCTTTCTACCTTTGTCCATGTTCTTTCCGATTCTCATCCTTTCTTTCTTCTTCTCTCACTTTTCCTCTGTTTCCTTCTCTTCCTTCCCTTCCAATCCCGAAACTGCACCTCCTTCCAATTTTACACAAACCACTCCTCCCACCCACCCCACAAATTTTGCAATCTCCCAGATTTAGCCCCTGCCCCCTCCATGGCTCCTCTGTTGCCCTCCCCTGTGCAGCTCCATCTCCCCTGAACTGTCCCTCTGTAGTTCCTCCATTACATATCCACTGCATATTAAAGCCCCTCAGTATCTCCATCCATCCACAATACCCTTTCCCTGCTCAGTGACCTAACCCCTGGGGTGGAGAACAAAGTGAATATGTGCAGAAATGAACCTGCCTTTTGACTGCCTACCTCCATGTCATAGTGTCACAGTGTCATACAGCATGGAAACAGAACCTTCAGTGTAACCGGTCTGCACCAACCATGTTCCCAAAGTAGACCAGTCCCACCTGCCTGTGCTTAGCCCATATCCCTCCAAATCCTTCCTATTGATGAAGTGATCCAAATGTCTTTTAAACATTTTAACTGTACCTGCATCGAACATTTTTTCTGGCAGTTCTTTTCACACACGAACCACTCTGTGTCAATAAGTTGCCTGTCATGTCCATTTTAAATCATTTTTCTCTCACCTTTAAAAATATGTCCCCTGGCTTTGAACTCCCCCACACGAGGGAAAAAGAGCCTTGTCATTCACCTTATCCATGCCCCTCATGATTTTATAAACCTCAGTAAGGTCACCCCTCAACCTTCAAAGCTCCAGTGAAAGGAATCCCAGCTGTTCCATATTTTTATGTCTCGAACCCTTCCTTCCCAGCCACATAGAACATAGAACATTACAGCGCAGTACAGGCCCTTCGGCCCTAGATGTTGCGCTATCCTGCCATACTAATCTGAAGCCCTACACTATTCCATGTACATCCATTTGCCTGTCCAATGACGACTTAAATGCAATTAAACTTGGCAAATCTACTACCGTTGCAGGTAAAGCATTTCATACCCTTACTACTCTCTGAGTAAAGAAACTACCTCTGACATCTGTCTTGCACCTATCTCTCCTCACTTTAAAGTTATGTCCCCTCATGTTTGCCATCCCTATCCTTGGAAAAAGGCTCTCCCCTGTCCACCCTATCTAACCCTCTGATTATCTTGTACGTCTCTATTAAGTCACCTCTCAACCTTCTTCTCTCTAACAAGAACAACCACAAGGCCCTCAGCCTTTCCTCATAAGACATTCCTTCCATACCAGGCAACATCCTAGGAAATCTCCTCTGCGCCCTTTCCAAAGCCTCCACATCCTCCCTACAATGCGGTGGCCAGAACTGTACACAATACTCCAAGTGTGGCCGTACCAGAGCTTTGTACAGCTGCAGCATAACCTCCTGGTTCTGGAACTCAATCCCTCTATTAATAAAGGCCAAAACACTGTATGCCTTCTTAACAACCCTGGCAATCTGGTGGCAACTTTCAGGGATCTGTGTACATGGACACCGAGATCTCTCTGCTCATCTGCACGCCCAAGAATCTTACCATTAGCCCAGTTCTTTGCATTCCGATTACTCCTACCAAAGTGTATCACCTCACACTTGTCCACATTAAACTCCATTTGCCACCTCTCAGCCTAGCTCTGCATCCTATCTATGTCTCTCTGCAACCTACCACATCCTTCGTCACGATCCACAACTCCACCCACCTTAGTGTCGTCCACAAATTTACTAACTCACCCTTTTAAGCCCTCATCCAGGTAATTTATAAAAGTGATGAACAGCAGTGGACCCAACACCGACCCTTGCGATACGCTGCTAGTAACTGGACACCAAGATGAACATGTTCCATCAACTACAACTCTCTGTTTTCTTTCAGCAAGCTAATTACTGATCCAAACTGCTATGTCTCCCACAATCCCATTCCTCCACATTTTATATAATAGCCTACTGTGGGGAACCTTATCGAACGCCTTGCTGAAATCCTTATACACCACATCAACTGGTTTACTCTCATCTACCTGTTTGGTCACTTTGTCAAAAAACTCAATAAGATTCGTTAGGCACGACCTACCCTTCACAAAACCGTGCTGACTGTCCCTGATCATAGAACATAGAACATAGAAAAATACAGCGCAGTACAGGCCCTTCGGCCCTCGATGTTGCGCCGACCAAAGTCTACCTAACCTACACTAGCCCAATGACCTCCATATGCTTATCCAATGCCCGCTTAAATGACCATAAAGAGGGAGAGTCCACCACTGCTACTGGCAGGGCATTCCATGAACTCACAACCCGCTGAGTAAAGAATCTACCCCTAACATCTGTCCTATACCTACCACCCCTTAATTTAAAGCTGTGTCCCCCTAGTAACAGCTGACTCCATTAACAGAAAAAGGTTCTCAGTGTCTACCCTATCTAAACCCTTAATCATCTTGTACACCTCTATCAAATCTCCCCTAACCTTCTTTTCTCCAATGAGAACAGCCCCAAGTGCCTCAGCCTTTCCTCATACGATCTTCCTACCATGCCAGGCAACATCCTGGTAAACCTCCTCTGCAATGCCTCCACATCCTTCCTATAGTGTGGCGACCAAAACTGCACACAATACTCCAGATGAGGCCGCACCAGAGTCTTATACAAACTGCAACATGACCTCAGGACTCCGGAACTCAATTCCTCTACCAATAAAGCCCAGTACACCATATGCCTTCTTCACAGCTCTATTTACCTGGGTGGCAACTTTCAGAGATCTGTGTACATGGACACCAAGATCCCTCTGCTCATCCACACTACCAAGTAGCCTACCATTAGCCCTGTAATCCATCTTCTTGTTAATCCTACCAAAGTGAATGACTTCACACTTAGCTACATTGAACTCCATTTGCCACCTTTCTGCCAGCTCTGCAACTTATCTATATCCGCTGTAACCTGCCACATCTGTCTTCGCTGTCCACAACTCCACCGACTTTCGTGTCATCCGCAAACTTGCTCACCCAGCTTCAAGCCCCTCCTCTAGATCATTTATAAAGATGACAAACAGCAATGGTCCCAAAACAGATCCTTGTGGAACACCGCTAGTAACTGCACTCCAAGATGAACCTATTCCATCAATTACTACCCTCTGTCTCCTTCCAGCCAGCCAATTCCTAATCCAAACCTCTAATGCACCCTCAATGCCATACCTCCGTAGTTTTTGCATTAGCCTACCATGGGGTACCTTATCGAACGCCTTGCTAAAATCCATATACACCACATCTACTGCTTTACCCTCGTCCACCTCCTTAGTCACCTTCTCAAAGAACTGATCAGATTATTCTTTTCTAGATGGTTATAAATCCTATCTCTTATAACCTTTTCCAACACTTTACCAACAACTGAAGTGAGA
The DNA here is from genome assembly GCF_020745735.1 of Hemiscyllium ocellatum. NCBI lineage: Eukaryota > Metazoa > Chordata > Chondrichthyes > Orectolobiformes > Hemiscylliidae > Hemiscyllium > Hemiscyllium ocellatum. Next base: position 24,023,046 of record NC_083447.1, on the reverse strand, counting down.
CTCATTGGTCTGTATGTACCAGGGTTGTCTCTACTACCCTTTTTGAACAAGGGAACCACATTTGCTATCCTCCAGTCCTCAGGCACTATTCCTGTAGACAATGATGATTTCAAGATCAATGCCAAAGGTTTGGCAATCTCTTCCCTTGCTTCCCAGAGGATCCTAGGATAGATCCCATCTGGCCCAGGGGACTTGTCTATTTTCACAATCTGCAGTATTTCTAAAATCTCTTCCATGTGAACCTCAATCTCTTCTAGTCTAGATGCAAGTATCTCTGTATCCTCCTCGCCAACATTTTCATTTTCTATCGTGAATACTGTCGAAAAATATTTATTTAGTGCTTCCCCTATCTCCTCTGACTACACACACAACTTCCCACCAGTATCCTTGACTGGCCCTAATTTAACTCTCGTCATTCTTTTATTCCTGACATACCTATGGAAAGCCTTAGGGTTAACCCTGATCCTATCCACCAACACCTTCTCATATCCCCTCCTGGCTCTTCTGAGCTCTCTTTTTAGGTCTTTCCTGACTTCCTTGTAACCCTCAAGCACCCTAACTGAGTTTTCACATTTTGTCCTAACATAAGCCTTCTTCTTCTTGACAAGGGATTCCACTTCCTTAGTAAACCACAACTCACGTGTTCTATATCTTCCTCCCTGCCTGGCAGGTAAATACTTATCTAGGACACACAGGAGCTTTTCCTTGAATAAGTTCCACATTTTTAATGTGCTCATCCCCTTCAGTTTCCTTCCCCATTCTATGCTTCCTAAATCTTTCCTAATTGCATCATAATTTCCCTTCCCCCAGCTGTAACTCTTGCTTGGTGGAGTACACCTATCCCTTTCCATAAAGTAAACCTGACAGAATTGTGATCACTGTCTCCAAAGTACTCACCTACTTCCAAATCTAACACCTGGCCAGACTTGTTACCCAGTACTAAATCTAAAGTGGCTTCGTCCCTTGTAGGCCTGTCTCCATACTGTGTCAGGAAGACCTCCTGCACACACTGGACAAAAACTGACTCATCTATAGTACTCATACTGTAGTGATCCCAGTCAATATTTGGATAGTTGAAGTACCCCATGACGACTACCCTGCCTCTCTCACTCCTATCGAGAATCATCTTTGCTATCCTTTCCTCTATATCTCTGGGACTATTCAGAGGCCTATAGAAAACTTCTAGCATGGTGACCTCTCCTTTCCTGTTTCTAACCTCAGCCCATACTACCTCAGTTACTGAGTCCCCAAACATCCTTTCTACAACTGTAATATTGTCCCTGATCAACAATGCCACACCTCCCCCTCTTTTATCATCTTCTCTGTTCTTACTGAAACATCTGAATCCCGGAACCTGTAACAGCCATTCCTGTCCCTGCTCTATCCATGTCACCATAATGGCCACAACATCGAAGTCCCAGGTACCAACCCACGCTGCCAGTTTACCCACTTTATTCGGATGCTCCTTGCATTGAAGTACATACACTTCAAACCAGGTTCTCACTTGCCAGTGTCAGATACTTGATTTGGGAACTCCCTACTCTCATCCTCTTCTGCACCTGTCCTACAATTTTGGGTCCCATCCCCCTGTTGTATTAGTTTAAATCTACCTGAATAGCTTTAGTGAATTTTCCACACAGGATATTGGTACCCCTCTGGTTTAGATGAAGACTATCCTGCTTGTAGAGGTCCCACCTACCCCAGAAAGAGCTCCAATTATCCAAAAACCCTCAACCCTCCCTCCTGCACCATCCCTGTAGCCACGTGTTCAACTCCTTTCTCTCCCTATTCCTCACCTCACTGGCATGTGGCACGGGCAGCAAACCAGAGAAAACAACTCTGTTTGTCCTAGCTCTAAGCTTCCATCCTAGCTCCCTGAATTTCTGCCTCAAGTCCCCATCTCTCTTCCGACCTATGCCATTGGTGCCATTGTGGACCACGACTTGGGGCTGCTCTCCCTCCCCCCGAAGGATCCCAAAAACACGATCAGAGACATCACGAATCCTGGCACCCGGGAGGTAACACGCCAACCGTGGGTCTCTCCCGGCCCCACAGAACCTCCTATCTGTACCCCTACTATCGAGTCCCCAATGACTACTGCTCTGCTCCTCTTCTTCCTTCCCTTCTGAGCAGCAGGTGCCCTACTGCTTTCCTCTGGTAAGTCATCCCCTCCAACAGTATCCATCATGGTATACTTATTGTTGAGGGGAATGGCTACAGGGGATCCCTGCACTGCCTGCCAGTTCCCTTTCTGTCCCCTGTCACCCATCTGTCTTTTTCTTTTATGTGGGGAGTGACTACCTCTCTGTAAGTCCTGTCAAGAACTCCCTCTGCCTCCCGAATGATCCAAAGTTCATCCAACTCCAGCTCCAGTTCCCTAACGCGGTTTTTGAGGAGCTGATGTTGGGTGCATTTCCCACAGATGTAGTCAGCAGGGACACTAGTGGTGATCCTTACTTCCCACATTCTGCAGGAGGAACATTCCACTGCCCTAAACTCCATTCCCACTATTCTAACTCCCAAAGTGACTAGGAAATAAACTTGTTACCTTACCTTGTCAATCTGGTTCCCATAACATTGTTTTTTAAGTTCGAGGAGGAGGATGGGTGGGAGACACTACCCGAGTAGTGTCTCGGTTAACACAACCACGTAAATATAAATTGTTCCACTTCCCCTTCCCAGCAGTCCTTTGCTCGCTCCTCCCTCACTGGCCTGAAGGTAAGAAGTTTAAATATACTGACCAGCCTTCCCGACAATCACCTCGCACCAACGTCACATCTTGGTGAATCTTTTCTGTACCCTCTCCAGTTTAATTCTTCCTATAACAGGGTGACCAAAACTGCATGCATTAATCCAGAAGAGACGTCACCAACACCCTGTACAAACTAAACATTATGTCCCAACTCCTGTACTAAATGGTCTGAGCAATGCAAGGAAATGTGTTAACTGTCTTCTTTACCACACTGTTTACCTGTGATGCAAATTTCAAAGAATTACGTCCCTGAACTCCTAGATCTCTCTGCTCTACAACAGCAGGACCCTACCATTAAGTCCTTGTTTGTTTTCCCAAAATTCAATACCTCACGTTTATCCAAATTGAATTCCGTCTGTCAGTCCTCAGCCCATTGACCCATTGATCCAGATCTGTTTGTAATCTTAGGTAACATTCTTCACTGTCCATTAATCCACTAATTTTGGTGTAATCAGTAACTATTATAACCATGTCTCCTCTATTCTCATCCAAATCATTTATATAAATGACAAACAGAAGGGGACCCACTGATCACTGCATTCCAGTCCAAAAAGCAATGATCCAACCACTCTTTGTCTCCTGTCATTAAGTCATTTCTGTATCTAATTGGCAAGCCCACCCTGAATCCCATGTGATCTCACTTTACTAATTAGAATACTATGCAGAACTTTGTCAAATGCTTTACTAAAGTCCAGGTAAGCAACATCATCAATTTACACTCATCAATTTTTTTGTTTACTTCAAACAAAGATTCAATCAAGTGTGTGCGCCATGATTGTCCTTGTATAAAACCATGCTGATTATCCCGGATCATTCCTTGTCTCCCCATAAGCCTGTAAATCCTACCTTTCAGAAGCACTTCCAACAACTTACCCAACACCAATGTCAGACTTATCGTTCCCATGCTTCTCCTCACATCTCTTCTTAGCCAACATTGACCCACTCCAGCCTTCTGATCCTTCACCTGTGTTTATAGATCTTCCAAATATTTCTGCTGGGGCCCCGCAATTTCCTCCCACACTTCCCACAGTGTCCTGGGATACAGGTCCTGGAGATTTATCTTCTTTTATGTTTTTTTTAAGATCTCCAACACTTCCTCTTCTGTACTGTGAACTGTTTTCAAAACGTTAGCATTTAGTTCCCTGATTTCTCTAACCCCTATTTCTTTCCCAACACTAAATATTGATGCAAAATATTCATTCATATCTCTCCATCTCCTGAGAAAGTTTTCTTGAAATTAAACAAATTCTTCACCATCCAATCCTTTAATACTATGGTAATCCCAGTCAATGTTTGTAAAATTAAAGTCCCCTACTATTGCAACTTTATTATTCATGCATACATTTGAGATGTCTCTTAATAGTTGCTTCTCAATTTCCCTCTGACTATTGTGGTCATACAATACAATCCCTTCAAGGTGATCACCCTTTCTTATTTCAAATTTCAACCCATATATTCTCACAAAATGGCCCCTCAGAAATATCTTCTCTAATTACAACAGTAATGTTTCCTGAATCACCAATACTATCCACCCTCCTCACTTACCTCTCTGTCCATCCTTCCTAAAACATCTAAAACCTGGAACACCAAGCTTCCAGTCCTGTCCATCCCTCAGCCAAGTTTCTGGAACAGCTATGACAACCCAGTTCCATGTTCCCTGATGTGCCCTGAGTTCATCAGCCTTATCCGTGAGACCTCTTACACTCAAACAAATGCAGTTTAACTCTTCCGAGTTACTTTGTTCTCTGACTTGCTCTTGTCTGCCTTTTTCTAACTAACTTGTCCTTTTCCAATTCAGAATCATCCTCATTTTCTGTCTATTTTCACTGTTATTTAGGAAGCCCCCACCCACCTCTAAATGTTTACAGGCTCCCGAGATGGAATTAGCAAATCTCTGCCAGGATATTCATTCCTTTCCAGTTCAGTTGAAACCCTTCCTCTTTAAAAGATCTTTTCTCCCAGAAGAGATCCCAAAGCTCCAAGAAACTGAACGTTGCAGCACCTCTTTAACCACTGATTTATCTGCCCTATCCTCTTCTTCCTTCCCCCCATTTGAACCTGGCACAGGAAGTAAACCTTCCTCCCAACCTCTTACACTCACTCTGTGAAGCCTTGACCCTTTCCCTGACTATGTCATTCCTATCAAAGTGTACAACAATTTCCAGCTTCTCACTCTCCCCTTTGACAATCTGCTTCAAATGTTTTGAGATGTCCTTCACCCTGGCACCAGAAAAGCAACGTACTATCCTAGATTCACACTCACTCCCGCAGAATCTCTTGTCTGTGTCCCTGATAGGAGAGTTCCCAAAAACATTTATTCTTTGAAATTCTAACAAACCTGTTTAACTTAAGGTTTGTTCTTAATGCCCAAGATCTGATGACCACTTCTATTTTCCTCTGAGAGACCCTTTCAATGGTTCACAAAATGGAGGAAGAGCTTCTTCAAGGAAGGCATCCTTGCAAGAGGATTCCCAAAGAAGGGCTCATGCCTGAAAAGTTGATTCTCCTGCTCCTTGGATGTTCCCTGACCTGCTGCGCTTCTCCAGCAACACATTTTCAGCTCACAAAAATGGAATATCTGTTTGAGACAGGAATAACCACAAGAGCCTTCTGAATGACTTTGTTCCCTTTCCTTACAGTCAATAATGTCTCTGACTGATTCTGCTGTGTAAACCCTTCTCTAAATCTACTCATCATCACACTCAGTAACTCTTGTATGGCCCTACTGACATTAAGCCTAAAAAGAAGCAGATCTCAATAGCACTTTTATATATAAGCTACCCTTCCTCACGCATGATTTAGTATGAAGTGGGCAAAAAATTTTTTTAAAAATTAAAAAGAAATCAAATGCTGAACTGAACAAATGAAAAAAGGTTCCTCATCAAATAATCCAACATTCAGCTTTCGATCTCAATTAATCAATCCTCCAGGTCATCCACGTGTAGGCCTTTCCATAAGCTCCACATAAAAACATTCTCTCCTTCTTCACATTTTTTGAACTTAATTTTTAAATCAGAACTTATCCCCCCGACTGATGACAGGCTCACAGTTCTGTAGTTCCTGGCTTTTCCTTACCACTTTCTTTACTAATGGCACCACATCAGCCACCCTCCAGCCTTCTGACACTCACACTTGATGATACAAATATCTCATTCCCTAGCTTCCTCACTATCTGACATTTTTGAAGATCAGACAATCATTTTACGCCAGACTGTGTGATGTGCAGTCCACAAACAACATGGCCTCCAATCCACTCCCAACCTACATCATGGAGACCGCACAGAATGGCAGATTGGAAGATCTGGACAAACCATTAATCCTGGAGAATCCTTGGAGAAGAATAGAACCCTCAGAAGTAATGACCCAATGAGTTGCATTTGTCTCCATGGGACTTGACCAGCCATGACTGCCCCATGGTGCGTGAGATCATGACTCTGCCTGGCACATGTCCGAATACATAAGGAAAGGCATTAACCACCCCCCACGCTCCACGAGGGCAAGGGGGAAGGAGAGAAGACTGACCCCAATATGTAGCTGTCACTGACCCAGGGGAGATCAGACTGACCCCACTGTGTCTCTGTTACTGACTCCGGGGAGAGCAGACTGACCCCATTGTGTCTCTGTCACTGACCCAGGGGAAGCAGACTGACCCCACTGTGTCTGTATCACTGACCCCAGGGAGGGAAGACTGACCCCACTGTGTCTCTGTCACTGACCCAGGGGAGAGCAGACTGACCCCACTGTGTTTGTATCACTGACCCCAGGGAGGGAAGACTGACCCCACTGTGTATCTGTCACTGACCCAGAGAGAGCAGACTGACCCCACTGTGTCTCTGTCACTGACCCAGGGGAGAACAGCCTGACCCCACTGTGTTTCTGTTACTGACCCAGGGGAGAGCAGAGTGACCCCAGTGTGTGTCTGACATTGACCCAGGGGAGAGCAGAGTGACCCCACTGTGTCCCTGTTACTGATCCCTGTTTCGAGCATTATCCCTCCAACTCATCAATCGTCAGTTCTCGAGGTGCCTAATGGATTCCTTCGCCGAGTGTGAGATAATAGTTTTCCATTTAGGACTGGAATTTGTTTTTCAGCGTATTTGCAATTTTCCCCGTCCCGGATGCCTCTCAGTGGCCAGGCGTTTTTACCCAATTTTTTATACAATGTTATCAACAGCCGACACAAGTCCTGCTCATTCTCCGGGAATTTCGAACACATAAAGGTGAAGGATGAATTAATCTCAGTCTTATCTCAGCTCTGTCCGGTACTACAGCGCACAGTGCTATGTTATTCCTGGTACCAAAAACAATCAGAGATAAGGGCCCCATTTGAAAAAGAAAAAAAACATAAACAAAAAATCCCAGCACGAACTTCCCGGGTCAACCAACAACTGGATCCTGATCCATTCCACTCAATCACAATCCACTGAAGATTTTAGAATTTAGATTTGGAAACCATCAGCTGTGAGTGTCCTCTGCAACGGGTGAGGGGTCACAGCCAAGGGAGACAGTTAGACCCAGGTTTTAATGCTTACCTCAGATGCCCAGGTCTGACCCATATCCCTCGGCTGCAGCTGGATCTCTTCTTCAGTCCCTGATAGAATTCACCCAGATGATTTGGTTTTCTGTCTCAATGCCAAATATCAAAAATGTAGTCATTTCATAAACTGCTGATTCCCATGTCCTCATTTCCCGATTAAGCCCTGTGTGATTCCGTTGTAACATCCACGCAACTGTTTCTGCCCTTTCGCCACAGTCCTTCTAAATTACTGAATTCAACTCGAGGGTTTGACCAATGTTTTCCCATCAAGCAAGGCCAAACATTCCCCTTTTGTCATTTCATGACAATCAGTTATACAGGCACTTTGAAAATCCAACATGGTCTTAGCCGCATAGAGTCATCAATCAGTTCCTCCTTCCCTTACGGTCATTCGAATAATGTGGCAGGGTCCCTGTGCTTTAGAAAATCAGGATAAGGAATGCCAGTGAAGCAAAGCAAATGTAACCTGACATTTGATTGGCAAGGCCCAGTCGTTAATATTTTGAGAAATTGGATGTTTAATTATGATTGGACCAGGTTGTGGAATATTACATCTGATAGTCCATCGGCCGATTCCACCAGGAAGCCTTGGATGACATTGGCTGATGATTTTACATTCTACAGTGGCACTTACTTTATTTGTGACACCAAAGTGCACCCATGGCTTGCTATCAATTGGATAAGATCCTGCTATCTGGATTATGTTGTATCCTACATGCATCATCTCACCTCCCTTAAGCACTACCATCCACAAATTACGAGAGCCATTACCGGGCTAGACCAGTTCCTCATGTTGTCTTTTCCATTGTACGGAATGGGACGAGTATCCAGCGAATTGGTTCACACGGCCTCAGCACTGGAGCACCTGGCCAATGAGACAGCTTCATAAACCAAGGGAACTGGACAAGCACTGACTGTGGTGTCAGCTGAGCTCATGGCTGTCGGGCCAGCAGCACTGCAGAATCAACTGGCTTTGGATTATCTGCTAGCCTCGCAAGGGGGAAGATGTGCTGTTGTCGGTCAGGAGTGCTGTACTTCCATTCCAGATACCTCTGGAAATATGACCAACCTAGTTGAACATATTAAGCAACATACAAGGTGTTGTTAAAGTACTCCACGATTATATCCCATGCAGTTCATTGAGTTGGTTGGTTCACAGAATGTTTAATTTGATCTTTAAAGCCTTTTTGCTCACAGTACTATTGCTAGTAGGAATAGGGTTACGTGTTTGCTCGTGCCAATGGATTTTCAGTCGGATTTTCAATGTGCCGATATTACTGATTGATTGTCGTGATATGACAAAGAGGGGAAATGTGGTATTACGGGGAATATATAGTATTACATGATGGGAAAGATTGGTCAAACTCTTGAGTTATAATTAAGTCAGATAAAAGGACTGTGCAAAAGCTCAGAAACAGCTTTCAGGACCAGGCTGAATGTAAACAAATTCCACAAGTTTGTTGAGACTTTAGAAATCTTCTTAATGGCTCCTTGTATATTTCAAACTGCAGATGTTAGCTGAAACAAAAGGCCCGTATAACAGAAACAGAGTTATGCAATGTCTCAAATGATTAATGTTTTTAGGACTAAGGTTCAATGTTACAGATGACATACATTTCATGATAATCTGTAAATTCATCAGCATCTCTTAAAATATATAACACGCGTAAAGTTGCACAACTTGGAAGGGAAATAGGGAATGATTTGGATACCTCCTCTTCTCAAGTTTCAGTCAAACTGCGCCAGTATTTACAATAAAGGCTGATTATTGTCAGTTCAATTGATTTTTTTTCTTTTGAGTATTGCTGATTTCTGTTACTCTCACAGATTCCTGCTAATTAAATTCCGATAGTACACCCTCCTCATATTTCTAAATTCCAATGGATATGATCCCGGTCTACTCAGTCTCACCTCATAAGCCAACCCCTCAACTCTGGAATCAACCTCGTGAATCTCTTCTGGAACATTTTTAGTGCTCGTACTTCCTTTCTTAAGTAAGGAGACGAAGCTGCTCACAGTACTCCAGGTGCACCCTCACCAGCACTCTATCCAGCTTTTAGATTAGATTAGATTAGATTATTACAGTGTGGAAACAGGCCCTTCGGCCCACAAGTCCATACAACCCGCCAAAGCACAACCCACCCATACCCCTACATTTACCCCTTTACCTAACACTAAGGGCATTTTAGCTGGTCCATTCACCTGACCTGCACATCTTTGTGACTGTGGGAGGAAACCGGAGCACCCGGAGGAAACCCACGCAGACACGGGGGAGAATGTGCAAACTCCACACAGTCAGTCGCCTGA